>NW_005371734.1:539268-560801 GCF_000412655.1 Myotis brandtii
AAGGGGCAACCAGTTCATCAGGGGGGCAGTTGGGGGTGACCAGGCCGGCGGGGAGGGGCAGTTGGGGGCGATCAGGCTGGCAGGCAGAGGCGGTTAGGGGTGATCAAGTGGAATGTCCTGGATTGGAGAGTGTGCAGGCTGGGCTGAGCACCCCACCCCCACCCCCCACACGAATTTTGTGCACTGGGCCTCTAGTTGATTGATAAAAACATAGGAATTCTGGCTTTATGCCAAGGTATAGGTGTCCTAAAGAAAGTAAAAAAATAATTCGTTGGATTAAATGTTTGCCATTCTACCTGTGTGCTTACTGCTTGAAGTAAGTAGTTTATCTATTTGTCAGTCTTTCTATCTATCTTCTATCTGTTTGTCTTTAGAATGTATGTGTAAATATATGTATGTGTACTAGTATACGTGTATGTGTATACATATATAAAGTCTTTTAGAGGATGCAAATCTTAGCAAATTTGAGAGACTTAGAGGAGATCATGTGCACAACGTTGCATTTGTTTGAGGAGGCAATATAATTACACATTCAGAAGTGGTGAAATCCCAATGTCATTGCCGCAGACTGCTCAAGTACTCACTATTGTAATTTAAGTGACAGGCAGTCTTAGCCACATGCAGAAATTGTACAACAACAATTTCTTTGGTAAATTTCAGTTCCCAACCTCAGCACTATTGACATTTGTGCCGAATGATTCTCTGTTGTGGAGCTGTGTCCCTCACTCCTGCACACTAGATGTCCTTAGCAGCCTCCACCCTCCAGTTGTGACAACCAGCAAGGTCTCTAGACAATGCCAAATGTGTTCTGGGGAACAAAATTGTCCCACTGGGTTCAATGTTACCAAGATGTGAAATACTTCATGTGCAAAACATTGGAATATCATGGAAAAGATTTGAATTAATAATGTGTAGATCTCAACAAATACAAAGTAAGTCACTCAGGAATCTCTGGCTGGATATCTCAGTTGGTTAGTGTTGTCCCGCTACACCAAGGTTGTAGCTTCGATCCCTGGTCAGGGCACATGCAAGAATCAACCAAGGAATGCATAAGTAAGTGGAACAATAAATCAATGTTTTTCTCTCTTTCCCTTCCAATGTGTAAAATCAATAAATTAAAAAAAATATTTAAATCATAGGAAGACACAAGAGTATGGAGATGAGTAAAATAGTTCTATCATAAAGCAAACTATATTGTAAAGAGATATAAGTATACTAGTAACTAAAATACAGTACAGAATTCAACAAAAGAAAATTTGGTACTGGTGCAAGCATTTTCAAATTGCTTAGAAAGAGAGAAAGCTGTGCCCTAGCTGGTTTGGCTCATTGGGTAGAGCATCAGCTTGCGGACTGAAGTGTCCCGGGTTTGATTCTGGTCAAGGGCACATGCTTGGGTTGCGGGCTCCATCCCCAGTAGGGGGCGTGCAGGAGGCAGCTGATCAATGATACTCAACATTGATGTTTCTCTCTCTCCCTCTCCCTTCCTCTTTGAAATCAATAAAAATATATTTTTAAAATAAAAGAAAGCTGTGAAAAATTAGCCATGTACCCAGCTGAGAACTGTGAAGAGCTGCTGAGTGTACAGGAAGTCCTTGAGTAGCATTGTTTCCATTCAACATCATTTGGTTATAACGTTGATGAGAGAAATAAAATCGATTCTCGGTTGGGCCTTTGGGTTTTCTCCAAGGATTCCAGTTTCCTCCACGTCACAAAGATGTGCACCCGAGGTGAGCTGGTGTCCACATTGTCCCAGTCTGAGTTAGTGTGATGGGTGAGAGTGCCCTGCTATGGAAGGACATCCTGTCCAGGGTGGGTTCATCCCTGTACCTTGAACTACTGGGGTAGGCTCTGGTATCAGTGGGTTGGAAATCATCTTCTTTGTTTTTATTAATCTTTTTTAAAAAATCCTCCAAGGACATGATTAGAGTGAGAAAGGGAGAGAGAGAGAGAGAGAGAGAGAGAGAGAGAGAGAGAGAGAAACATCAATTGGTTGCCTTCCACACACTCCCCAATTGGGGCACAAATCTGCAACCCAGGTATGTGCCCTGACCAGGCATTAAACTGACAATCTTTCCCTGGATGGGACAATGCTCAACCAACTGAGCCACTCCAACCAGGCTATTCACCTTAAATGTATGTATAATTCACATATATTTCGATGTCTAATATTAGAAGTGTTTTGGATCTTTAATTAGAAGTTTGGTGATGTTTCTGTAACCAGAAATGTGCTGTAAGAACTTAACTTTTAATTACATCAAGTAACCTATGATAAAATTGATCTCACCTGTCATTTTGCTTAAAATCGCCATTTCCCAGGACCTACTGATGACATTAAATGAGGACCTACTGTGTGCCCCGTTTAAAAAGGCAGTGCCAAGTGTTGTTATGTGGGACCTCTAGGTGATTTGTATGCTCAGAAATACTGGTCTCGTGGACAATTTTAAATGAAAAGTATTTAGTTTGAAGCATTTGTTTTATTTCGACTGTTGTTCATCTAGAAACAGTGCAGAATGTTTGTTCAAGTAAATACATCAAACAAGAAAAGGATAGTAGAAAAATGAAGATGTGCAACGCAGCATCTTATTTCTATGTGTAAATTGACAAATGCTGTGCCCAAGGGAAGTCCTGCACCGTCCCTTTTACCCTTTAACACCATTCCTAGACCTCTGTCAAACCCTGCTGTCACCAGTCAGCAGCCACTGGAAAGGAAGAGAAAAATCTTTACTTTTTTTTTTTTTAATTGATTTCAGAGAGGAAGGAAGAGGGAGGGATAGAAATATCAATGCTGAGAATAATTGATCAGCTGCCTCCTGCACGCCCCATACTGGGAATGAGTCTGCAACTGTGGGGGTGCATCCTCACCGGGAATCGAACCGTGACCTCCTGGTTCATAGGTCGATGCTCCACCACTGACCCACACCAGCCGGGCTACTTTCTTTTTCTTTTTTTTTCCTGAATGCAAAACTCCATAAAAGGGTTAGTGGTCTTAAACTTAAACTCATAGATTTATACACAAAGTGACTACCCAAGTGAAAAGATCTGGAGAGAAGCAACCTAGCTGAGTTGAAAGGAAATTGAGCAAGTTTAAATGCATTAGAAACGACAACTGTTTTGGGATTTCTGTTCACTGTCCTCCAGCATCTAAAGAACCACACAGGGCCTGACTGCAGATGAGCTTCTGGTGTGTCATTGTAACGAATGGCAGATGTCAGGTTCTAAATTTAGGTGAAAGGATGCATGATCCTACACCCGGTATAAAATAATACTCACGTTTACATAACTTTATAGGAAAACACATACTCATAGCAGTGTGGATACCCTTTTCCTCTGAGGGATAGTGAGGGCTCTAAGGCACTGCACATAGACTTCCGTTAAGTCCTGTGTGTATTTTGCACCATTGAGAGTAACCACATGAACTTGACCCATGTTGTTGTCCTTATTCTACCTAAAAAAAAAGAAAAAGAAAAAAAAGATTTTGCTCTATGAATTTACCACTAAGGTTAATGGTAATATAACAGAATTCTCAAATAATTGTAAATAAAGGTCATCCTATATCCTGAAAGCTATCATGATAGCTTCATTAATAAGTATTCCGGAGAAGAAACTTGTTTATTTGGGGGTTCCTAATGTTTGCAGATAAAGGCTACATAACATCTTGAACTTAAAGTATAGCACAATGGTTCTCAACCTTCTGGCCCTTTAAATACAGTTCCTCATGTTGTGACCCAACCATAAAATTATTTTCGTTGCTACTTCATAACTGTAATGTTGCTACTGTTATGAATCGTAATGTAGATATGCAGGGTGGTCTTAGGCGACCCCTGTGAAAGGGTCGTTTGACGGACAAAGGGGTCGCGACCCACAGGTTGAGAACTGCTGGTGTAGCAGGACTTGACCTGGACCTGACTCTCCAGCTTTATCCTTAGTGAACTTCCACTAAGACATAAAACCTGTATTTGCCCTTTTGAGGCAGTTGAAGTCTTTGGGACTCTTCAGGGCCCAATTAAGAAATGACCGCTTTCCTTATCACCTCCCCCAAAATCTGGTTTTCCTATTTTTAGTCTCCATGGCCCTTATCTCCAACTTAGTTGTGGCTGGAACAGATATATGTTTATCAGCCTCGTTTCCTTTTCCTCCTGGGCACGTAGCTAAACCTCATTTCCCAGCTCATTTTCAGTTACATGGGTCCATGTGACTGGGCTCTGGCCCATAGAATGTGGGCCAAAGAATAGATGACAATTTGAAGTTTGTCCCCCCAAAACCTCCCACACAATCCTCTATGCCAGTGGTTCTCAACCTTTGGGGCCTCATTCCGGAGGCCCAGAAATCAGGATTTTAAAAAGATTCCCAGGTGATTCTAATGTGCAGCCAAGGTTGAGAACCACTGCTCTATGCCCTTCTCTCATTCTCCATCTTCCTGTTGGATTCAAAGGACCCCAGTGGGTAGCCAAGATTCTAGGGTATGGAAAGTCCCCAGGTGGAAGTACCCTGGTCCCAGTCCTAATAGAAACTGACAAACATGGGAAGGTGATGAGTGCTTTTATTGTACCAAGTCACTGAGATTTTGAGGTTGTTTGTTACAGAAGTTATCCTACACTGACCAATTTGTCAGTTACCCTACGCTGACCAATTTGTTATATTTTAGTCATTTATGGTATTTCTCGTATATGTCTTCTGTTTTCCCTGTGCCTGGAATGATATTTTGGTACAGTAGAGATTCAAGTATGTGATTCACGATCTATGAACATCATCTTAGTGCTAATGGAGAAAGTTCTACAGTCAGCATCAGATGAAAGGTGATAGGAGCTGAGAAGAGGGCAGTCGAACTGTAGGGGGAAAGTACCGGAAGCTGAGTGCCCAGTTGTTGTTGACAGGACTGCCAGGACTTACTTCACAACATCTCCGTTAGTAGCTACAGCTGGATTTTACATCTCCATGGTCAAGAGCCTCTTGAAAGAGAAAAGCTTGCCCCAGCCGGTTTGGCTCAGTGGATAGAGTGTCGGCCGGCAAACTGAAAGGTCCCAGGTTCAATTCCGGTCAAGAGCACATGCCCAGGTTGTGGGCTTGATCCCCAGTGGGGAACTTGCAGGAGGCAGCTGATCCATGATTCTCTCTCAGCATGGATGTTTCTATATCGCTCTCCCTCTCCATTCCTCTCTGAAATCAATAAAAATAACATTTTTAAAAAAAGAAGAAAGAGAAAAGCTTTTCCCTGTAGGAAACCAAGAGGGCCCAGAATCTGAAGATTTCACCTTCCTCCCAGCCTCTGGTGACCTCTGAGATCTAGTGATTGCTGAAGCCGATACTCAAAGAGGAGGCATTTTATGAGGAAGCTGATACTCAAAGGGGTAAATTACTTTCCCAAAGTTCCTGATCCCACACTGGAATCTTCTCTGTTATGGACATTTTTATTACTCTACTTTAAATCATAAAATAAAAATTTGAAAATATCTTCTTCAAACAACGATTATTAAACGTATCCTCTCCCTCCATCCCCACTCCATACCAAAAGCTAAATTGAAACATGTGTGATAGAAGAGCATATTTTGTGTTGGAGAGTTCTGTCACTCTATTGTCCCAGGTTAATGCTGCTAACATACCATCTCTTGGACGCCAAAATGGTTTAGTGGATGGGTTACTTCGTGAAACCATATGCACAAAAGCATTCACTCTGATTCTCTGCCAGAAACCATGGGTTCGTACTTCTACTGTGTATTTATCCTCCCACTCCCCACACTGAACCACTTATTCTATCTTCATTCTTCCCTGTTCTGTCACCTTCATGCTGCCATTACCACTCAGGCAGAAATCCCTCGCACTTGCAGTCTCTATGTACAAACTACTCCCACTCCACCCTCGTTCTTACTCTTCGAAACGTGCATCTGCCACCCATCTCCATCTCACAAAGTAAAGGGAAGAGATCTAACACTGCTCATGTTTGCTTTTGTTGCTTCTGTGTTCCAAGAAGCCCAACATATTGATCACTAGAGGCCTGGTGCACAAATTCATGCACAGGTGTGGTCCCTAGGCTTGGCCGGCAATCAAAGTGTGAGTGTCTGGCATGGAAGAGCAGGTCCCAGCTGACCTCTGGGCCCTGGGCAGCACCTCAGCCCCCAGGCCCCCATGCGCCCCTCTCTGCTTGAGTCACGGTGCCCGAGTCCCCATGTGGAGATGTGATGAGCACGGCCGGACACTGCGGGCCAGGGCACAGCGTGGGCCTCTGGACCACCCAGCAGCACCGCACGGAAGCCGGGTGGGCAGCACGCTCTCCCTCAGCCAGCTTCACAAACTGGCTCCTGTGTGAACCCACAGGGAGCCCGACTGGCCCTGTGTTCCTGGCAGCTGTGCCCAGCTCACCCGGAAGAGGACCCATGGGTGCAGGGCGGGCTCCTCGCAGGCACCTGGCACCTGAGCATGGGAGCTTCTCCAGCACAAGAGCCTTGACGTCCCGGGGGAGGGTAGCAGGGGGAGTGAGAGCGAGCTCAGAGGACATCCCGCATTCTCACTGCACCTCCATCCCTATCACCCCCGCCCCCAGGTAGCCAGTGAGAGGTCGCAGCCCCCCGCCTGGGCACCATGGGAGGTTGGTCGCCACCACCCATCCCCAGTTTCCCATCCCAGCCTGGGGCCCGGCCCCGATCAGGCTATCAGGGCCTGCCAGCTGCTGGTCTCCATCTGTGGGGTGATTGGTGGGGCAATCGGCCCCTGCTCACACCCGCCTTGTCCTGGCACCACCCACGCACCTGCTCTACCATCCCGCCGCAGTCCCGCTCTCCTCTGGGCCCATCAGGGCTAGCAGCGCCTCCACTGCCGCCTGTTGCCAGTGCCCGCCATGTTCCACACCGCCCCCTGGTGGTCAGCACACATCATAGCGAGTGGTTGAACTCCCAGTCTCCAGGTCGAACTCCGGGTGGAAAGACCGCCTGAGGGACAATTTGCATATTAGACTTTTATTATATAGGATTATCTGTTCTTGTGTTTGACACACACAAACAAGACTGAGCTCAGGCTCAGGATCCCAGACATCGCAGACATGCATTCAGCATGCTGTGTTCTTCCAACAAATGTACAAGTGCTTAGGTGATTTTCATACATTATTTCATCTAGTTATGCCAATAACACTTCAAAGGAGGCATGAGTATCCTCATTTCATAAATCACAAGCTTGAAAACAATTGATAAAGAACAACATGATCCATATCCAGGTTGGGTTAACTTTAATATCAAATGCTATTTAATGGATTCCCTTAGTTTGGTTCTAATTTTTGCTGTAACTTCTTTCCACCTCTTCTTTCCACCGTCCCACTCTAACCCTTTTCTATCTTTTGCAGACATCCCTTTGTCTACTATCTTCTCCCTCAGACTATTGGTAAATAGGAAATTGGTTTTTCAATCTGCCGGCATTGTTTCTAGAACACTAATTTCCCACCTTCTTCTAACTCCTGTTATCTGAAGTCTAGCTCCAAAATTATCTATGCTGCTATTTTTCACTTCTCCTAGTCCAAACAGCAATATGATTTTAGTATCCGCTTTATGCTCTTTTGTATCCTGTACTCAACAATTTAACAATGCATACGAATGACCCTTTATATTCTTCAAATCCTTGGTTTTTCAGACTTTTTAACTTAATAGAACTGCAGGTCCATTCCTTTCACCTAGTAAATAACTTTGTCACACCCTGGATCTCATCAACACAGAACGATTCCAGCTTAGAGACTCGCAATTCCTATGAAGTCTCAAATCACATTGCATCCACCTAAACTAGATCTCCCAAAACACATTGTTTAGCTGTGGTGAGCCAGCACGGCCATGGCATACTCAGCTTGGTTCTAATTTTTGCTGTAACTTCTTTCCACCTCTTCTTTCCACCGTCCCACTCTAACCCTTTTCTATCTTTTGCAGACATCCCTTTGTCTACTATCTTCTCCCTCAGAAATTGGGTTTTTCAATCTGCCAGTTTCTAGAACACTAATTTCCCACCTTCTTTTTAACTTCTATTATCTGAAGTCTAGCTCCAAAATTATCTATGCTACTATTTTTCACTTCTCCTAGTCCAAACAGCAATATAATTTTAGTATCTGCTTTATGCTCTCTTTTGTATCCTGTACTCAACAATTTAACAATGCATACGAATGACCCTTTATATTCTTCAAATTCTTGGTTTTTCAGACTTTTTAACTTAATAGAACTGCAGGTCCATTCCTTTCACCTAGTAAATAACTTTGTCACACCCTGGATCTCATCAACACAGAACGATTCCAGCTTAGAGACTCGCAATTCCTATGAAGTCTCAAATCACATTGCATCCACCTAAACTAGATCTCCCAAAACACATTGTTTAGCTGTGGTGAGCCAGCACGGCCATGGCATACTCAGCCCCAGGGCGCCTTATGTGCTATGCCAGCTCAGCCAGGTTCAGTGACCCTGAGGGGGGTGGTGAAGGGTGGAGAAAAGACAGACAAGAGAATAAAAGGTGGGTCTGGGTGGGATGCTGCTCCCGGATGGAGAGACAGTGCCATGGACTACAAGCCATGTCTTTATTTTATAGCAGATGCCACGAGACAAAGTAAGGGTGTGGTCAAGATGTTTACAACATTCTCATGGGTTTCGATCCTACTCAACTACACCCACCTGAACTATATCAAGCCCACATCACTCAGGCACGTGGGGCCACCTGTTCGGACCATAGGTTCAAGCTTACAACTACAGCTGTTGGCTATAATTGTGCTGGGAGGGCTCTGCCCTCCAAGCTGGGACTTGCACGTGGCAATGAGAGGACTGTGCCCTCTCATTAGTCTGAGGCTTGAACCTGTCGAAACACTGTAGCTGCCCTCCACATTTAGCCATTTCTTCTACAAAACCTTTTGGCTTCCTAAAGTCAAGTGTCATTTCATTTTTCTCTATTCCTTCACTTGTCATGGGACTGACGACTCTGGTTCTATAAATTAATATTAAACACACTGGAGGAAATATACGCAAGGACTTGGAATAAGTCTAGATTTAGTGTGAATCTGTATTCTCTAAGACTTTAATCTGTTTTATAAGGGTGTTAACATAGTTAGGTCCTATCTGTAGATGTCCATTCTATAGTAGCTGGGCACCCCTAGGGGGCGCTCCGTATCACAAAATCCAAGTGACTGACAGGACCGTGCCTAAAGCATGGAATCACTCTGGGGGTGTGGCCTCACAGGAGAACCTCAGCCCCAAGAATGACTTGGAGTTAGAAACAGGCTACAACAGCTATTTAGATTCAGAGCCTTTGGAGAATGTCTGCTATGAACCTAAACCGGCAGGTTTCGAAAAGCGAGGGCAGGGAGAGGTGAGCACCATGCACAAGACAGATTGCTTTTCTCCTTGCAGTCCCCTCGGCTGATTCAGCAAACGTGGATGGAGTCTGCAGAATTGCCTGACCCGGAGTACCCTTGGGGCGGTCTGTCGAGCAGCAGTAGATGGAGTTGAATATGGACAAAGCCTGCTGTGTACCACTTCCTACAGAGCAAAAGTTACCCAATACCCGCTCCCATCAACTCCTTGTAAGACGTGTCAGCAATTAGCCTTTGGAGGAGTCGGGCATTCGTCCTGGACAGAACTCATAATAACAACTGTGATATGAGTTAGGTACTAAGCAGAAAGCTCAGTTATTCAGTACATACAACAGGCTTGCTGTTCTGGGGTCCAGACAGGAGTTGTGACCACTTGTCCCCAAAAGAGTGACCATGATTCCCTAAGTGAAGATCCTCGACGTCTGTCATCAGTGGACGGAGGGCTATTGGGTTTTGCACCATCATATCAGGAAGAAGAAATTACATAAGGCATGGCACATCACTTGTGAATTTAAATTGCTGCAGCTCTGCGGAGGCAGTCACGTGGCGGGGACATGAGTACCGATGTCCCCAGTCTATGGATGCCCACCTTGTCTGATCCAGAGCTGAAAGCGCGGCTCCAGCTGCCCCAGAGCCTGAGGAGCCCGGAGCCTAGCTCCGCCCCGCTCCCCGCGTGTGCGCGCGCGTGTGTGTCCGTGTCTGCGAGATGATCGGAGTCACAGGACGGGGTGTTTCCTTCCGAGTGGCTCCGACCAACAATCCATTAGGGACTCGTGGAAACTTTTTTCTGGCCACAAGGATGAACACCGAGTAAGTACACAGAACTTTGAGCTTGAAACGCAATGCAATCAAGTCACAGGCAAAAACCCTAACAGGAGCCCTGTCCATTCAAACCGTTCATTCCGCTTTTATGTTAAAAGCCATAAGTGCTTCCAGGAAAGTGGCGATTTGAAACGGAATGAAGGGAAGCAGTTAGGGAACTTGGAAGCTTTTAAAGCCGGAGGAAAACTGGGGAGCTGCTCGGGCGAGCTGGCGCCCCCCTCCCCCCCCCCACCCCAGTGCACCACGGGCGCTTTGCGTTTTAAGCGACTGCACTCTTCAGCGCGGTTTGGAGGTTCCAGATGGGCCCTGGGGGTGTCTTCTGTTTTCCTGTGATGTCGTCACTGTGAGTGGAAGGAGGTGGTGGAAATAAGGCATTGCCGGAAGCAACAGTTTGGCAGCCTGGGGTCCACTCGGGTTCTTAGTTACCACTATTCCTATTTGGATGTCTTCTTAAAATGATTGTTATTTAACCCAGGCCAGCCCACTTCTTACTGTCACCCATGGAAGGGCTCTTAGCAACCGACTCAGACTTCTGGGACCTATAATTCTTTGGCATGATTCTTCGGAAAGTTCTTGAGCGGGATGGAGCAATCTTCACTTAAGCTGTGGAAAAAGGAGGCGGATTTGTGTTCTTCATGCTGACAAGGGATAGCTGCTATGACTTTTCCGGCAACGTGGACAGGGGCCAAGGGCAGCTGAACTGGTCATGGTCTGTCGTCCAGGGTTCCTTTGTCGTCGGCGATTTTGCCCCCGGCCCTTCTTGGTGGGCTTGGTGGTGGCCATCTGTCTCTTCTACCAGAGCCTGACACTCCGAGGGACGAGGAAGCTGGCAGCCACTGTGCCCGGGGCTGCCCCCCACACACCCTCTGAAACCCAGGCGAGCAGATGCAAGAGAAGACTCTCTGTGGACGAACGGTGCTTCTTTCTCCCTGGCAATGCCCCGGAAATCAGAAAGGTACGGCGGTCATAAGCTTCACCTTGACATTTTCTGCCTCTCGCTGTCCTTTCTGTGAAACTAAAATTAACTTCCATGAGGTCTGAAAGAGGTCCAGGATACACCCAGCCCAGACAGTGACCTTAGGACAGCGAGACACATGTTGCTTCAACTTCTCTTTATTTCCAGAAAGTCCTGGCCATAATTTTCTCTCTGAGGTGTTCACTTCATTCTAGCTGAATGAAATAGACAATCTGGAGGAGGTAGGAGTGATCTGCATGCTTTCTGAAAACCTTAGGGTTCTAAGAGACCTAAAGATTTAAAGTTTAGAAACATAAATAAAGATCCCTAAAAGGTGATAAACACTAAGTGTTTCTTTCCTCAAGGCAGCCAGTGTGAGCACCCGGACCACGCCAGGCTCAAAGACACTCCCAAATTTCATTTCGTAATAGGTTAAATCAATTTTGGTTGGTGAACACATTTCTAGAGCAAATGTTTATTTCTGAAGCATTTAAAAGAAAATGACAATAGGTTTCTTCAAAAGAATTGATACACTGCATTTTATTGCTTATAGAATTAGGAAAACATAGATTATCCTGTACTTATCCTACGCTAATTAACTTTACTAATCTCACTTGTCAAGTGTTAGAGAAAACACAAAACACATAAAAACACTCAGATTCCTATTTTAATATACCAACCCCCTTTATGCCTGTCAGTGAAATGATACTTAAAATAGTCCAGTCTAAAAAAAAATAAAAGAAAACACACAGACAAAATTCACAGTAACAAAGTCAATGATTTCTATGCTACAGCAGGTATTGTAGCAAGATAAATTAGCAATCTGTAAACTACTGTCTTATTTCTGCAGTAAATTCTATGATCACGGTTATTGTTTGGAGCAGAATTTCTTGTTAAATACCAAACAGTACTTTTACCATTATTGCTAACACCTCCAGTACCAGTACCATCTTGTTTTTAAAAACTCTTTATGAATTTCGTATCGGCTCAACCCTGTGAGTTAGGTAAGGCAGGTATGAGCGTCATTATTTTACAGACCAGATGATGACGCTCCAAGATGTTCAGGCCGGCCACTGGGCCAGCATTCTGACATGGTCCATCTACCCGGTTCCTACTGCAGGGCTGATGCTCTAAATAAAAATAAGTTCGAAATCTAATAATAATTTGTGAAAGCACAACTCTAAGAACTTATTGAAATACAAAATAATATTAGGTTAGAACGAAGAAAATTTGAAAACTTTTACATGAATGACTTATTTTATCAATAATGTCAAGAAGCATCTTGACCAAGAAATATGTTATGCAAAAAATAGCAGATAAATAAGTTAACTAGAAACACTTCTAGATGAACAGCAGCTGCAAGTGTGAATCAATTATTAAATACTCTAAAGTAATCGAAGACTATGTATTTTTGTTTACTTATCCTAACATCAACTTAACTCCTGTAATTTTTTGGTGTTTTTTTTTTTTTAGTATATCAAATTTATGATGGGTATAAACTGTGACTTTGAAAGTCACTTCTTGTTAGGTTCTAATATTAAATAAATATAATTTCTTTAAAAATAGTTGAGATGGTTTTGCTCCTTAAGTACCTAAAATTTTTGTTGAGAATTTTGGACAAAAAGGTTTTTATTCATTAACTTACAGTCCTTTTTACTCCCTCCTTGATTTTACATGTATCCTGCTTTTGTCTGCAGCTTAGGCATATGTTAACTGTTATTTCTAGGCTGTCCCAGGAAAATTCATTTCACTTTGGATCTTTTTGGCTGCTTGTGTAAAACATTCACTTTAGAATTTTTCTTCACAAAATACGACAAACACATGATGATTTTTTTTTACAAATTGTTGATAGTCTTAAATATTTTAATCATAAGCAAGATTCTAAATTCACAATTACAGTACAGAAATCCACACATATGAACAGTAAATTTCCAAACACTTGCCACATGCCTCTATTTTTAACTTAACTTGTGCCAGCCATTGGTTTAGAGCCATTTTTTGTAGAGATAGAAAGGAAGTTAGAGAGAATGTATCATGTAGAAGTTAGTTTAAATCAGGTATAAATTAGTTATTCTTATAGTATCTGATCCAAAAGAGAATTGAATAATAACCCAGTTTTGAATATTATTAATATTCTTTCAGATAGCTTAAGTGAAAAAAGAAATGTCTTTGGGGTCAACATATAGATTATTCTCAAAGACAGCTACTTATGAAATTTATTTAAAAATAACTAGCCTTCTCCAGTTTGGCTCAATGGATAGAGCGTCAGCCTGTGGGCTGAAGGGTCCTGAGTTCAATTCTGGTCAAGGGCACATGCCTGGGTTGCAGGCTCAATCCCTAGTGGGGGGCATGCAGGAGGTAGCCAATCAATGATTATCTCTCATCATTGATGTTTCTCTCTCTCTCTCTCTCTCTCTCTCTCTCTCCCTCTCCCTTCCTCTCTGAAATTAATAAAAATATATTTTAAATCTATGACTGATGAGAGCCTGGCTGGTGTCACTAACTGGTTAGAGCACCGGCCCTTCAACCAAAAGGTCTCAGGTTCGATTCCTGGGCATGTACCTGGGTTGTGAGTTTGCTCCCTGCCCCCACCCACTGGGGCACATGTGGGAGGCAGCCAGTCTATGTGTCTCTCTCACATCAATATTTCTTTCTCTCTCTTCTCTCTCTCTCTCTCTCTCTCTCTCTCTCTCTCCGTCCCCACTCCCTCTCTCCCTCTCCATCCCTCCCTTCCTCCCTACCACTGTCTGAAAAAGCAGTGGAAAAATATTCTCAAGTGAGGATTATAAAAAGAATACTGATGAGATACTACCTAGATTTTCCTTAAGACCTGAAATATAGCTTTTAGGCCTTTTGTAGAAGCATTGTTTCTATCTATAAAATTTGGGGTTTGCCCTGGCTGGTTTGGCTCAGTGGATAGAGCATTAGCCTGCAGACTGAAGGGTCCCGGGTTCAATTCCGGTCAAGGGCACATGCCCAGGTTGCGGGCTCCATCCCCAGTGTGGGGTGTGCTGGAGGGAGCCGATCAATGATTCTCTCATCATTGATGTTTCTAGTTCTCTCTCTCCCTTCCTCTCTGATTAAAAAAATAATAAAAATTTTAAAAAATTGGGGATTTGTTTTTACTTTATTGGCATACCAAAATAGGCATGCTACTGGGGCTTTCCCTTCCTTGTGTTTATCCATCTTTAAGTGATTTTTAAAGTTACTTAAAGCAGCTGGCTTTGACATGAGGCTTTTGGATTCCAGAAAGTATTTGGATGGATGAGGTATCTACCGAGCTTATGTACTTTATGGGAAATGTTGTGTGTATGTGTATGTGCAATTCTCTGGGAAAAATCATAATTCCCTTCAGCTATTCAGACCAAAAGAAATACTAAGAAACATGACAAATGCTTAAAAAGTAATACATTTAAACTTTAAACCAACTGCCCCTCCAGGAAGTGGCAGTTGCATCTGGATTTATAAATCTACAAAAGGAAAAAAGAATTCTTAAAGAATCTACCTGAGGACATTTGAAAACCTGATTTAATGACTGCTGTGGAGTCTGCAGGAATACACAGTCAGAAACCAAAGTGTACTCACAGAGCATTTCTTGAATCATAGTTTTCATACTTTCGTGAATGAGCAGTGAGTATGTCCCAGTCTTTTGGTTTCAGTCATTTTAAGAGAAGACCTTTTGTGCTATATCAGCCTAGGAACAGAGGGTTAAATATTTGTAGTAGCAAATATTTAAAGGTGGGTGACTGACTGTGCCCTTTACATCTTTACAACTGGGATCTGGTTCAATGTCTAAAACTGTTCTCAGTGCAGATTGAGATCATGGTATAGTGTATGCCAACTTTCCATAGCAAGGAAGTACTCTCCCTCTTTCTGGCCAATTTTTTATTCTTTTTTTCCATTTTAACTCCCCAAGGGGCTTTGCTAAGCAAGTATACTTTTTGTCATTTCTTAGTTGTTTGAATTTTAGCTGGTAATTTGTTGTCTCTTAAAATTATTTTAATTTAATATGTAAACTGAAGACAATTTTAGTTGTCTTCATTGAGATATGTCACTCAGTAGATTTTTTTTGGGAGGGAATCTAACACTTTAATATGTCATAACATAGGAACACATTAATTACAAACAGGCTCAATGGGAGAAAAATCTCCTTAATATGGGCTCCTTTGATGGAAACTTTGCTATCTGGGGACTGCATCTGTACTTGCCAGAACCATGTGTTTCTGATTATCTCCTGTTGATATTCTACAAGGAGAATGACTATTTCCTTGTTGCTTGACTGTTCGTTCACCGTTTCTTCTTGACTTTTCATTCTCCTTCAGTGACTGCAACTATTCTTTGCAACTACTCTTTCCAGTATCCAAACATAAGCCAATGCAAATAAACGAATGTTTTCATTACAAATCTGTTTTTGTTTGTGCTTCTAATAACATGCTTCAAATATCTCCTAAGATATTGAACATTGAAAAATGTATCAAAATTACTTGTTTAGACCAGGTGCAATCTCAGGACACAAAAGTGGGGAGCAAAAAGGAAGGGGGAGAGCGAACAGAAATGGGTGCGTTATTGGTAGATATTTCCAGAGAGGCTGTATTAAACTACTGCGTCTCAGTACTGGCACTGGGGGAAGTGGACAAGAAGGCTAGTAATTTATCTTCTAGCTTTTCCCCGTTTCTGTCATTCGTTGGCTAGAGTTTGCCCCATCCTATTTCTAAGTAGTGTTAGATGGACTCTCTGGGCAGCCATTGGGGTGCCAGGGCCTCAGTGGGTGCAGACCTGCTAGAGTAGAGATGAGCTGCTCCCTCCTTTTCAACCAGTACTGTTCAGAAGAACTCGCAGGTCTGTTTTGCCCAAAGTGGTGAAAACAGTGTCCACAGCTTACCACAGCTATGGCCTGCGTAATGCCCACTGGAGGGGTTCGGAAGGCAAGGTGATCTAGTGTCTGATACAGAAGTTATGCTAATTTGCTTTCTGAAATCCATAGAAAACGTCAAAATGTGCTCTTACTCGTGGGAAATGGCATCACTTTCCTTCAGTGAAGTTATCTGAAATTACCTGTCTGTATTATCTCACTGAGAATCCCCCTCTTTCTCCTCCTCACCCCATTCATTCACTAATTTATTTATTCACTTTTCTGCACTCATTAAGCAAATATTTATGGAAGAGTTTATAAGTGCATGAGTAGATTTATGTTGTAGAGAGAATACTCCAGAATGGACTGGAGTGGGCAGAACTGAAGATAGGCAGAGCCGTCGGGAGGCAATTTCAAATCTTACTTTCTCTTGTGTTCTTGAACATGGTCTTTCGACCTTTTCCAGAACTGATTCCAGGGGTACTCTCTACCATTTATACCTCTCCATCGGACCAGCCCTTTGAGAGTAAACATGCTCGTAACTGAGAAAACAAGCTGTCCCTGTCCCTGGCAATCCACCTCACGCAATGTGCTCCTTCTCTCTCCTTTCCTTCAGAGAAACTGTAGCAGGTTCTCTCTGGGTGCACTTCTGGCCACCCCTACCCATTCCGTACCCTTTTCCTTTGGCCTCCTTTCCTACTGAACCATCGATCCATGTTGATGACTCCTTGGCTACCAAGTCAAATCATTTCTTTTCAATCCACATCTTTCTTCTCTGAAGAATTTTACACCGCTGTGTACAACTTGTTCTCAAAACTCCCCCTTTGAGTTTTGTGACACAGCGGGGTTACTCTCTGACCAATGTGAATAACTTGTGGTCTCCTTTCCAGCTTCATTTACTCTGATGCTAAAAGACATTCCCAAGTTTCGTTTATTGGGCCTTTATTGTCTTGTTTTATACTTCGCTTTGGTGGTTATATCAACTTTGCATATTGCTAATTTTCACCCTTTTACAGATAACCTAGCATGTATATTTCTAGCTTAGCTTTCACTCTTGAACCTCCATGACCTGCGTCTCCAATTTCCCTTGTAATCTTTTATTGAGGAGTAACAAGCACTGTGAAAACTCAAATAATTTTCTCTCAAAATGTTCATGCCCAAGTCAGTGACTATTACTGACCTCTCTATTTCCAGGAATAGGACTCCCCTCCCCCATTTCCCTGGATGCATAGGTTTTAAAACTTAGTTATATTCGATAGTTATTACTCTTTCTCCATACCTTGCCCATCATGTAATCTGACTGGCCCGGCTCCTCACCAAATCAGGCCTGTCACTGATCTGCCTGGACAGCTCCAAGTTAGAAAGGTGACATTTTTCAGATTTCTTTTTTAAAATTGTTACCTATTGAAAAATTTTAAATTGAGGTAAGAAACAAAATATAAAATGTATCCTCTTCACCATTTTTAAGAGTACAGTTCAGTAGGACTATTTATATTTACATTGTTGTGTAAAGGTCACAATATTCTTGCCCTGTTCACAGCCCTTATTTGGGACCATTTGTTTCAACCCCACTTAACTTGTCTGTCTGCATCTCCCTCGTTTCTGGCTCATCCCTAGGTTTCCTCTGTGTAGTTTATATGTTACCTTTTCTAGCTCTAACTTTGAACTTCTCTCCAAGACCATGATGTGCCTTTGGCCCTTCATCATCCTGAGGGGCCTTAGTAAATATCACCTTATGGCCGTGTAAAGAGTGGCATTTTCTCTAGCTCCCCAAATGAATCCAGAGAATAACTAATCAATATTTCAAAATCTCTGAATCTACCTCCACAATCTCTATCCTGTGCCCTCATTGTCACCAGCCTAGACTATTTCAGTCACCTAACCAGCTACCTTCACATTCGAAGCCATCTATGCACAACTCCTACAGTATTGCTCCAGAAAAGCCTTCAGTAGTTGCTATGGTAGCCCTAGGAAAAGAATGAAATTGGGAGGCAGCAGAGTTCAGCACATGAGCTCTGGGTCAGATGGATTACCTTGGGCATAGCTCTTGACCTCTTTAGGATTTTGTTTTCTCGCCTGCAAGTGGATATATTATCACCTACCTTACAAGGCTAATGTGAGGCTTAAATGAAATAAGCCATGTGAAGCCCTTAAAGTGTCTGGCAGATAAAAAGTGCTCATTGAATATTAAGTATCAGAATAATTATTATTTAGCCTGGCCATGTGCCTCCATTGGTTGATTGGGTTCCACACACCAGGAGGTCACAGGTTTGATTCCTGGTCAGGGCACATACCCAGGTTTTGGGCTTGATCCCCCATAGGGGACATGCAGGAGACAGCCAATCAATGTTTCTCTCTCATCCACGTTTCTCTCTCTCTCTCTCTCTCTCTCTCTCTCTCTCTCTCTCTCTCTCTCTCCTTCCTTCCTCTTTCTGAAATCAACAAAACATATTTTTTTAAAAAGAATAACGATTTAATACCCTTGAAGATTTACTCATTCCCTACAGACTCCAACCTCTGGCCTTCACAAAGCAGGTGAGCAATAAGCAATTGTTGAAGTGAACATAAGCACGTGGGCAAGCGTGCCTGAGATAAAAGCATTATTGGATTTCTCTTCCTGTTTGCCAGCCTCTAATTAGTGCCTTTTCACAGGAAAATGAACTGTTAGAACCAAGACGAAATTTGGGAAGGCTGATAAGTCGCTTCAGAGTCAGGTCTGCTTGTTGTAGGCCCGGTCTTCAGTTTGGGCTGAATTCCTTTTTTTTTTGTTTGTTTGAGATATTGGGATAAATAAGATGCTATAGCTGGGGATGTAGAAAGATGAGTTAGGGAGCAGTAGGGGAAAAGGTTGAAATCTTGGACCCTGAACAGATATATATACAGGGTTGGGCAAAAGTAGGTTTACAGTGTGAGTGCACAAAACACAGTTTATTCTTGTATTATTATTTACTAATTATAGTATTGTGTCTTATACGAACCACTGTACACCTACTTTTGCATCCTCTCCCCTTCCCCAGGTATGTACTATCTGCCTCCCTGCATAGAATATAAATTCTTTAAGAGCAAGGACTTCATTTCACTCACTGCTGCATCTTCACTACCAAAACAGTATCTGACATAGAGTGAGCGCTGAGTAAAATATCTAGTCAGTGAGTGAATAAATAAATGAGTCACGAACTTAAGGGTCAGAGAAGGCTTACTTTAGACCAGAGGCTAGGAAAGGAAACGAGAGGAACCATTTCTTCCCTCTCTTTCTTTTTCTTTGCTGAACTCTCAAGTTCTCCACTCCATCTTTTTCCTGTACCAGTACCCCTTGAACTCCCCACCATTTTTGCACTTCTGATTAATGCTAGTCATCCTGCCATTTTGCTGCGTTGAATCTGCTTCTTCAATTAGCATCTGTCTTTCCTATTCTCTTCAGCTCATTTGTCTTGTTGGGATCTTTATCCTATAAACATTCTCAAGGATCTATCATATTAAAAGAAACGAACCAATAAAAAGCAAAAACCAACATTCTTTCACAAGTACTTTCTAACTTCTTTCCATCTTTCTTGGCTTCTTTGTCAACCTCAGATTTGAAGGTGAAGGTTTTAAAATCCTGCTGATAGCATGCAAATACAGGGGTCTGTGTATAAAAGGCTTCCAGGAGATGTTGTGAGAATACTAATAGGTATACAACTTTCATAGAATTAGTTGGGCTTACTGATGAGCATTTAATGCCTGTAGATTTCTCTGAGATAGTTGATTAGAGCTATGTTAAATTTTTGTAATGAAATATGCACATGGGTGAAAATTGTTCATACTGAGAGAATTTTAAATTTAAATTTGCTTACTCAGATAAATTTTAATGGAGCTTTGATGAAGCTCATTTAAGCAAGTTATGTGAAATTTCCTACGAATCAAGAAATTAGCCAGTTTATAAGTATCATTCTGTCTTGTTTTCTTTTTCAAGATGTGTCAATAGCTTCTGCTTCTTTCTTTAATGAATTCTGTTTCTTGTTCTAATGCAGTTAATTAGGAACTCACATTAGATAGGCCCTTTGAAATGGAAACCAATGACATAAAAAAAAGTGCTTCCTGTTATCAACTTGGCTTGTATGGCCTTTTGGGGTAAAAGGAATGTCTTGGTTTCATTTTTCCCTTTGGTTTCCTTTGGATATTTTTGCCTAGGTAGCCAGGTTCACTGAAAAGATGAGCTCATGTTCTAAAATAGGACTTATGTTCTCAGAAGCTATACCAAAGTTGGACATTTGCAAGGGAGACAGTACTTTGTCAACTGTGTTAAAAACAAAACATGTTATGTACAGGGTGAAGAAGGGAATAAAATGGCAAAATAGGAATTGATCTCTGCTACATATAAGATCTTCATGAAACATTTTTTCACTGAATTTCACTAGTGGAGGCTAAGGGCACTTATGATTCAAATAAAAAATGAACCAAAATAATTATTAAGAAGAGCACATGGAGTTGGAGGTACAGATGGGTCTGGTCAGGTGCTCTGAAATATTACTGTATTTGGTGTCTCTAATCCTTACGTGGGGACTCTTGATAAACCCACACTAGTGTGAATTCAATCGGGGCAATTTGCTAAGCAGGAGGCTCCGTTGCTCTGCACATGGCTGGTGAGAATAAACCTAACTATCTCCAGCAAGGCTTCTACTTTCAAGCCTGTGAAGTATATTGGCTAAGAAGTCTAACAGAGCATAGGTATGTTGTGGAAGAAACATGGGCTTTGGTATATGTTGGTTTCAATCCTGCTGTGTCATTTACTAGCTGTAGGACACAGACACATTTTACCTGGATTTCTAAACTCTCAATTTTCTCACTGGAAATACGGAGCTAACTAAGCCCTACTTATGATAACTGAATATGTGTCTGGAAACACCAAGAATGGTGGCTGACTAGAGTTGACATCCAATCGATGTGTCCTTCCTGCCCCTGAGAAGCTGGGTTTAGCTCTGGCACAAAAATAAGCACTTTAGATGGCTTATATTGTTCTTGTTTCAAGAATGCTTGTGTAGTACATATTTTTGATCCTCAGCCTATGTCTTTTCTTCATTAGATTAAAAAATATATATGTGTTTATTTTTTACTAGAGGCCTGGTGCACAAATTTGTGCACAGTGGGGTCCTTAGTGTGTGGGAGGGAGGGTGGGCAGGATGCTATTGGCCCTCTGGGCAGGCCCGGGATCTGGATCTGTCCAGCTGACGTTCCCGCCCGTTGTTGGGAGCCACCTGGCAGCTGCTTTTATATCCTTTCTTCTTTGTGGAGCACCTAGGGAGGGGAAGTGGCCACGACTCCCGAGGCCGACTTCCAGGAGGCCAGTGGAGCTGTCAGGATCATGCCAGTGGTGCAGGTCCGTCGGTGCCTAGCCCATTCTCCGGAGATGGGACCTGCAGGACTACTGAGGGAGTGGCAGCCACCAGGCCACTGTGAGAGCGCACTGACCATTAGGGGGCAGCTCCTGTATTGAGCATCTGCCCCCTGGTGGTCAGTGCGCATCATAGCGACCAATCGTTCCAGTCATTCCAGTCGTCCAGTCATTCACTCGCTTAGGCTTTTATATATATAGACTAGAGGCC
>NW_005371734.1:561901-589006 GCF_000412655.1 Myotis brandtii
CAGCTGAGAGGCCGGCAAGTCAGGCGGGGAACGTTGGAGTCCGCAGTCACTGGAGCAAGCAAGCCTCCCTGTTCACTTCAGTGCATGGCTGCTGGCCGCCATCTTGGCTGTGGCAGTTAATGCATAAGGATATGCTGATTAGCCAATGGGAAGGTTAGCGGTCGTACGCTAATTACCATGTTTCTCTTTTATTAGTGTAGATTGATTTTAGAGAGATAGGAAGAAAAAGGGGGCAGAGAGAGAGAGAGAGAGAGAGAGAGATATTGATCAGCTGCTTCCTGCATGTCCCCTACATGGGATCAAACCTGCAACCTGGGCATGTGTCCTGACCTGGAATCAAACTGGTGACCTCTTGGTATGTCAGACGATGCTCAACCGACTGAGCTACACCAGCCTGGGCTATAGCCAATTTCTTATACACCTCACAACTGATCTTGACAAATGAGCTGATTTCTGCTGCTCTAAGTATATTCTGACTATGCCTAAGAGAGTGTTCTGGTGGGGGCGGGGGGCGGGGGGAGAGAAGGTCAATTCAGGATGCAAGAGTCAGGCAAGTGAAAAACCTGATGATAGTGAATAACTTATGGAGAGAAAATGGAAATGGAATTTATTTAAACAGTAATGTTGCTCCAGGGTCCTGATGACGTAAGAAAGAGTGGATGTTGTTGGGGTGGTGGTGCAGGCTTCTGGGAACCTTCTGAACCATCTGTCAAAGGTCCATGCATCTGAGGCTGACCCTGCTGTGCCCCACTCACTCTCCATGCCAACAAGCACCAATGGGGACCCAGTTCCAATGGTGAAGACTGAGTGACCATGCACAAGTGACCCCATCCGGGTTCCATTTTTCTAGACTGTAGCCTGGGGGTGGAAATGTCTGTTGCAGAGATGTTATGGGATCAAATTAGACACTGTAGCAGAGTGCTTTGGAAAAGATTGAGAATATAAAGAACAGGGGAATAAACATTACTTAAGGAGAAACAGGCATATTAAATACGTTACGAGTTTATTTGAGCAAAAATCTATTCAAATCAGGCAGCTCCAAACCAGAAGTGGTTAGAAATTCAACGGCAGGAGACCTGGTAAAAACTTTTATACAGAAAAGGTGGAAGCAGAGCAAGGAAATTATTGATTGAGAATAACCTAAAGCCTAGTTGGCTGTTCGTGATTGGTGGTTCTTCTGTTTTGATTTCATAATCTTGAGGCCTTTATAGACAGATTTTGGTCTGCTTATGTGGGCTGCTAAGGCTTTAGATCCACGTCAGTCTAATGGCCTCATTGTGCAGTTAATTTAACACAGCCCAAAGGATAATGTCATGAAAAGATTCTCATTGCATTTGGAGGCTCTTGAGGGGGAAGAAAGCATATAAGCAACATAAATTCGAGTACCAGGAATGCTCCTTCTTTTTCATTAAAAAGTTATAGGATAGTGTGCTATTTAAATGTCAAGTTATACAGTTATATTTCAAAATGTCACTAGGAGTCCCAAACTGTGCGGTCACAATTGAGTTTCCTCTTGATGTTTCACTGCTTCTTTAACAAGCAATAGAAAGTGTAATAGTTGCAGCCCTCCGCCTGCTTCTTCCCTAGTGGAAAATCTAGTATTAATTAAGCCAAAGTGCACAAATGCTTCAGGAAAAATGGAACAGGAAATTAACTTTTCTGTAGCAGTGCAGGAGCCACCTAACCTTAGGAAAGTACCAACCAGGAAGTCAGCTTTCCTATTGAGCAGTAAACCTTCCCTCCTGGGCATACCCAGAGGGCAGAAGTGATTTCAAATGGGCTTTTCATCACTCCTCCCTTATTATTAACTATCTTTATTTTTTTTCTGAGTAAACAATGAAAACATTGGTAACACATTTGAAACAACCCACACACAGCTAAACCTATTTATCCAAGTATTTTAGTGCTGCATAAGCTAATTAAAAAAATAATTCTTTACTGTTGAAAGTATATGTCCCCCTTTATCCCCCCATTGACTCCCTCCAGCCCTGACTGCCCCATTGTCTGTGTCCACGGGCCATGCATATATGCATACAAGGCCCTTGGTTGGTTACCTCCCACCCACCAACCCTCCCCTGCCTTCCCTCCAAGATTCCGAACTCTGTTCCCTGCTTCCATGTCTCTGGATCCATTCCGTTCATCAGTTCATTTTGTTACTTAGATTCCACCTGTGAGTGAGATCATGTGATACTTGTCTTTCTCTGACTGACTTATTTCACTTAGCATAATACTCTCCAAGTCCTCCCATGTTGTCTCAGCGGGAAAGATATTCTTCTTTTTTACTGCTGCATAGTATTCCATGGTATAAATGTACCACAGCTTTTTTATCCACTCATCTACTGATGGGCACTTGGGCTGTTTCTAGATCTTAGCTATTGTAAATTGTGCTGCTATGAACATAGGAGTGCATGCATTCTTTCTGATTGGTGCTTCGGGGTTTTTATGATATAGTCTTAGAAGTGGGATCACTGGGTCAAATGGCAGTTCCATATTTAATTTTTTGAGGAACATCCATACTGATTTCCACAGTGGCTGCACCAGTCTGAATTCCCATCAGCAGTGTACTAGGGTTCCCTTTTCTCCACATCCTCGCCTTGTGCTGGACCCTCTAACAATAAACTGGATTTCCCGGAAGGGAACTCATTTCTCTAGGGTGTCACAGAAGAATGCCAAGTGCTATTCTGCTATCATTCATCCCCTAAAGGAAGGGTTCTAGAGTTTAGGGAGTTGAACATTTGATAACAGTATTAGATGATGTTTTATTCTTCCTTTAGAGGTAGTACTTACATTGTGCTATTACTAGATATTGTCATCCTGCCAAATTTTTATTTTTAAAGCAAAAAGTTGGCCATCAAATATATAAGCATTCTAGATTTAGTGTGTAGTTTTGAGAGCTCTAAGATAGAGTTTGAAAGGAATATGTGAGGTTGTGTTTGGATGTGTTGGTATAATGGTGCAGCATCTGACAACATGAGCAGGATCAGGGTAGACTGGGTGGAGGCCTCTAGGGTCCTTGGGGCTCAGCCAGGCTGGGAAAAGTGTTGCCCAGGGTAGTCACCAAGGATAGCTAAGGTTGCATATTAGTACTGGCCAGTGGGCTGAAGGGACAAGATGGGAAAGGCCTGGAAAGTGAACAGCCAAAAGGGTGCTCAGAGGACACATACAATCAGAATAAGTACCAAGGAGTAAATGTGCACTTAAGGGAGCTTGGTGTGCAAATTTGGTACAAGAAAGGATGTTTCTTTTATGCAGGTTAATGTCTGAATCTTTTACATCCTCCCCCCCACCCCTTTCTTCTTCTTTTGTTGTTAATCCTCACCCGAGGATACTTTTCCATTGATTTTTAGAGACAGTGGAAGAGAGGTGGAGAGACACAGAGAGAGAAACATCTGTGTGAGAGTGACAGACACATCGATTGGTTGCCTCCTGCACATGCCCCTGACTGAGGCTAGAGATCTAGCCTGCAACCAAGGTACGTGCCCTTGACCGAAATCAAACCTGGAACCTTTCAGTCCAAGGGCCAATGCTCTATCCACTGAGCCAAACCGGCTAGGGCTCCCCTACTCTTCTTAACACTTTGGCCCCGACATGGGTAGGATGAGGCAGAGCCCCTCCGGGTTTGTGAGGTGTGTGCCTTTTTCTTGCAGCCTTTCATTCAGCCAAACATGGGCACTGACCTTTGCTGGCCTGGAGCTGTGGGGCCACCTGCACGGAGTGTGTTGGCTTTCATCCGGAACCCTCTGTGCAGTTCCTGGGAGCCTGGCTTTCTGGAGAGAATCCCGATGAACTTGTTGGTACAGGGATGTGAATATGGAGCCACAGACGCCCTGTGCCTGGAATTCACACATGAGACACTGGAAGTGGGTTGAGGACCTTATCGTCTTCTCTGGGGGGAGGGTGGTATGAACGTGGTGACTGGAGAGGCAGGGGATGGAAAATCTTCATTCCCCAACTCAGTGCCTGACTTCTACCCTGGTGTCCCCAGTTGTTTTATTTGGCTGGAATCTGTCCAGAGTAGGGCGTGTGCGCCGTGGTGCTGAGAGATTCCAGGCTGGCCACCACCGATGCCTTCATGATGTTCTGCTGCAGAGGCCTGGGGGCTGCGGGTGTGCAGGGGGGAAACGCAGGCAAGACTGCAGGGCTGGGAGGAGTGCTGAAGTCATCGCTGGGCAGGAAGGGTGGTGCGAGGATGAGCAGCAGGCCTTGCAGGGGGAGGGGAGAGAGGAGAAGGAGGAATGGAAATGGGAGGTTGGGAAATTTCATAGGTGTATACTTTTGAAGGTCCTAAGTCTAGACAATAGCAACCATATCTTCTAAACCAAAAAAGAGGGGATGCAAGAAAGGGCTTTTTATATTTCCACTGTGTATTTATTTATAGAACATTATAACAAAGTATGAAATTAAATCATAGTTAGTTGTGCAATTAACAAACTATTTTTTATCTGGCACCCAAACCTAGGAAGGATGTTCGTTGTATATACTAGTATGGTGTCCCTGGCCATTTTTATCCATATGATATGTCTGCTTAAACACTGGCTTTTTATCAGAGAAGAACAGTAGAGATGGTCCACTGATTATGCAACCCCAGACCCAGCTCAAAATGGCCCTCTCCTGTTTATCAAGATCCAGAGTTGCTTTTAAATGAACTAATTAGTTACTTTTTAAATCCTCACCTGAGGATATTTTTCCATTGATTTTCAGGGAGAATGGAAGAGAGAGGGAAAGACAAAGAGAAACATTGATGTGGTTGCCTCCTGCACAAGCTCTGACCAGGGCTTGGGTGGGGGATAAGCCTGCAACTGAGGTACATGCCCTTGACCGAATGGAACCCAGGACCCTTCATTCCACAGGCCGGCGCTCTATCCACTGAGCCAGACCGGTGCTCTATCCACTGAGCCAAGCTGCTAGGGCCTGAGTTGCTTTTTAGAGAGTACGGATCTAAGCCACTTGTCATGCAGCTGAGGCATGCGCAGAAGAGAGAACTTTGGCCTCAAGCTGCACCCAGAACCAAAGTGTGGTCCCTGTCCCCACCCCACCCCCATCCCTGCCCCAACCACCACCACAAGATGGAACATAACAGAAACTTGAACAGCAGAGTTTGGTAACAGTGATTTTTAAATGCTTTATTGTCCCAAAAGGTGAAGGGATTAAGAAGTACAAATTAGTAGTTACAAAATAGTCATGGGATATAAATACAGCATAAGGAATCCTATGTAATAAAAGAGAAGCATGCAAATTAACCATTCCTCTGTGATGCCCACAAGCCACGTCCACCAGCCAATGAGGAGTGAGTAGGCAAATTAACCCAACAAAGATGGCGGGTTAATTTGCATACACAGGCACCTGGCAGCCGGGGGACGTGGCAGGTACCTCCCCTGTGTTGCCATGGCAATGCTGGGGAAGTTCCAGCCCCGCGGCCACTTGTGTGTGCACGGGCACCAGGGAGCCAGGGGTGGGGCGGTGCGCGTGGACCCTGGGGAGCCCGGGTTGGGATGGGAGCATGCAGGTGCCGGGGAGATGGGGTCAGGGTGGGAGCTTCCCCCGCCCCACTGAAGTGCATGCGCAGGCGCTGGCGGAGGTTCTCGATCCACGGCTGCTTGCGTGTGCGCCGGCACCAAAAGGCCTGTGTCCCCAGGACAGGCGTGTCCTCAGGAGCCAGTCCCCCTGAGCCTGTAGGCCCGAACCTAGACCCGGAGTGGCTGGGGTCCCGGAACATGACAGAGGGTGCATGTAGGGCTGAGGGGACTCCCCCGCCCCGTCCACGAATTTCGTGCACCAGGCCCCTAGTATAGTTAATAATATTATATTAACTATGTAATAACTATGTGTGGTGCCAGGTGAGGACTGGAAATATCAGGGGGATCACTTTGTAAAGTATATGACTGTCTAATCACTATGCTGTACCCTTGAAACTAATACAAAATAGCATTGACTGTAAACTGTAATTGAAAAATAAAATTTAAATAAAATAAATGCTTTATTGTCCCTAAATGCAAACAGTACAAGTCACCCAGTAAGAGCGAGAGAAAGAGAGAAAGAGAGAGAGTCCTTGATCCCCTGGAGTTTTAACTGGGACCTTTTTCAAAATAGTTCAAAATAGCCAATCAACTTCCCAAGTTTTCACAGCCTTGCATTGGGGGCCACTTCCTTGCCAAGGAGCTTTCTCCCAGGTTAGATTGACCTGTGGTTAAGGACCTCCCCCTGCACCATTGTGACTTAATTGTGCCTGTGCTAATCTCCCCCTGCTCCCCTCCCCCCCAACACACACACACACACACACACACACACACACACACACACACACAATCCTGTACCAGAGGAAGGGAGGGGTGTTAATCCCTTGGAGGGACAATGCTGCGATTCCCTGGGGTGTGAAGCTCTGGCTTCCTGGTGAAGCAAACAGGCCACTGTCCCCAGCTGACCATGCTGAACAAGTTCTGACTTTCCTCGTTCTCTTCCTTTTCATAACTAGCCAAGGATGGTGTCAGCAGATAGTGAATGGGGAACGAGAAGTAGAGGGGAGAACCAGCATTCAGAAGGCCTTGGGGTTTTGCTGGCAAAGGCAAAGCCTAGGACTTAGATTCAGAGTCTCTGGCGTCTATGAAAATGGTTGGGGATTGTATGATGCTTAGGTATTGATGTTGTTGTAATGAACTCAGTGTTCTCTCCTTTTTTGTACTTTGCCTTTGTAAGGACTTACTATTTTAAGACTGAATTGCTGTATTAACTTGTTTTGGTGTCAGGGGACAGAGACTTGTCATTATTTGAACATTTTTTTTTCCCCCAAAAGAACAGGGTCTCTCCTTGTGTTCTGCTTGGTTTTTTATAAGTGTTGGTTGTCGATTTTATATTTGCCCATTATGGATGCCCTTTCCTGTTGGTGCTGTGGTAAGATTCAGGGGCCTAGAGAACATTTACTGGAAAGGCTGCAAATGCCCTCAGGGCTTGAGGACAGAAAGAAAATAACTTCTTCTTCCTCTTAAGCTCTATGTGGGCTTCTAAGAGGGGGATGGGGAAGGGGTGGGGGGCGAGGGGGTGAATCTGCATTCTCTCCTGGTTGCACTGAAAGCTTTATCTGTTTTTCAAAGATGCCTGGAAGGAAGCTGCCATGACCCCCATCTCCCAGCGATTCCCCAGTGTTTATCATCTCAGTTTAGTCTTTGTTATGTCTGCAAAGTTACAGCAAATAGTAAGCTGATGGTCCACAGCTGTGCACCGTGGGTGGCACCCCAAGGAAAATTACCAGAGGGGGCTGGTAAAAAGCACTTAATATGACTCTCAAAAGAGATGGAAAAGAAAAAGAACAATTGGGAGAAGCACAGAAGGGAATACCAACTCCTCCAGGTTGGTTGTGAAGTGGATGCATTTCGGTGGGGGTAAACTGAGGCCGGCTACAACTACTGCCAGGCCCCGGGAGGCAAGAAGTCAGGGCAGGGGACGCCAGCTATGGACTGGAGGAGAAATCCCTGTTTTTGTGCCCTTGGTTTTGTTTTTAATGTATCCTGGTCTCCAAGACTCCTGCTCCGTGTGAGGGTTAGCGGGGCAAGGGCTGAGCAAGCAGCACACAGCGGAGGAACCCCAGCAGGACTGAAGCGCCCAGAAGCTGCTCCGTCTGCCTCCTCCCCCTGCCCCCTTTAAAAAAAATATGTTTTTATTGATTTCAGAGAGGAAGGGAGAGGGAGAGAGAGATAGAAACATTAAGGATGAGAGAGAATCATTGATCGGCTGCCTCTTGCGCCCCCCACTGGGGATCCAGCCCGCAACCTGGGCATGTGCCCTGACCAGGAATCAAACCGTGACCTCCTGGTTCACAGGTCGATGCTCAACCACTGAGTCACGCCGGCTGGGCTCCTTTTTTGTGTGTTGCAATACTGTGCCCCTTTTAGGAGGCACTGCGGCTCCAGGTTGTGGGTGAGGAGCATGGGGTGTTTAGCATAGAGATGACTAGGTATGCTCAAGGCTTACCTTCAGATTATAGGTTTAGTATTTATTCGAAGTGATGGAGTCTTTTCTGATCAACAAGTATCCTAATATATCTGGTAAGTCTCAGTGTTTCAGATGTTCCCCGCGGACTAAGGCGACTGGCCCTATCAGTCACTACAGATGCCCTAGCTTAGGCTGTCCACGCCTCAGGTTGTGGGTGAGGAGCATGGGTGTTTAGCATAGAGATGACTAGGTATTCTCAAGGCTTACCTTCAGATTATAGGTTTAGTATTTTTTCGAAGTGATGGAGTCTTTTCTGATCAACAAGTATCCTAATATATCTGGTAAGTCTCAGTGTTTCAGATGTTCCCCGCGGACTAAGGCGACTGGCCCTATCAGTCACTACAGATGCCCTAGCTTAGGCTGTCCACGCCAGGGGTGGCCTGCGGTTCTCCTGTTTTCCTCTTTTGTGCTGGGCTCTCTCGTCCTCACACTGAGCTGATGGACTCCCTCTCTGTTTACTTAGTATCCGTGCAGCAAATCCTTTCTGGGACTTTTCTCTCCACTCCTGGAATGTTTCATCCTCTGCACTTAGCTCTCTCAGGGACACACACACACACCGTGACTTGTGATTTGACTGGCCTGTGGCTGCTTCTCTTGACTCTTTTTAACCAAACCAGGCCTCACAGTGCAGTGCTTACATGCTGCCCTCCTGATGCAGGCGTTCGGGGTCTGGGGACCCCAGGCTCTGGGACCCACTGTGGGTTCTGGGCGTCACACAGGAAAGAATTCAAAGACAAGCCAGCATCAGGTTTAAAGTGAAAGTGAGTTTATTAGTGAAGCAGTGAGGCAGAACTGCAGCCCCTTGAGCTGAATTTTCTTCATTTATTGAGGTTCATTTAAGGGGGTGAGGGGGGGAGGTAGGGTATTCAAGGAGGGGAAGGAATATTCAGGATCTTCCCGGGAATGGGGTGGAGACTTCTCTGAGGAGCTCTGTAGCCACTTGTGTCCTTATTCGGGCTTTCCATCTCGGAGTATGGTGGCATGTGGAGAGTCCTTCAGCAAGCTAATGTATTACAGGGAGCATAGGATCCAGCTAGCGCTTACCATTAGGTGAAATGAGTTGTCATGTTGGATCCAGCTGGTCTCTGCCGGTTTAAGCCATGAACCTGGTATGAGGTGGTTGTCTTTCTTGGCAGCTCCCGTAAATTTCATCGATTGTGGTTGTTCTGCCATGTACCCCCTCTCACTCCCGGTGCTCTTCCTTCCCTTATCCCTCCCTCCCCCGAGGTGAGGAGATGACCCCTTAGGACAGGTCTCAGGCCTCCCTCTTATGTCTTCATCACTCAGGCCCCTGAGTGTTTCCATTTTTTTTTTCCTTTAAAGCATCCTCTTTTCTGCATTATGGGAGCAAAGGGAGCGATGGCAGATAGTCTGTAGGAAAGCCTATGATTTAGGTTGTAAAAGTCTGGGCTTCTGGAATCTATCCGGATACCCACCCACTCAGAAAACAAAATAAAGCAAGGACAACACCTATCTATATAGTACGTCCAGTTTTCCTCATCTACTTCCTCCCTTCTGTAGGAAATGGACCTCTGGGATCCATCTCCAGCATGGTCGGCTTTTGATGGACTTTGCTGAATTCCCCCAGGGCAAACAGAATGTACGGATGAGGTTAGGGGAACCAAGAACTGTGCATGTGGGCCAGCATCCTGGTGGGAACCCCCCAGGCGTCTGCCTCAGCTAGACAGGGGAGGTGGAAACAGCTAAAAAGGCCTCAGCCCAATTTTTTTAAATGGCCCAATGGGAGACCACAAGACCTAGGTGACAAATGAGGAAACAGGTGACCCCATAGTACTCAGCCAATGAGGAACCGGAGGAGGGACTAAATCAATAGGCTATGTTCCCTGCCCCACGTGTGCTGGACAATGGGATGGACACCCGCTCTCGAAAACATATTAAAAGTCTTGTTTTCGCCATACTTCTGTCTCCAAGTCCGTTTTTTGAATTCAGATGGGTGAGCATTTCTCACACTTCTCTGGCTTTTAATAAAAGGAATCCAGTTGGACCTAATTCGAAAGACCAGCCTAAGTTACCAGCATCTATTCTCTTCTACTCACTAGGTTTTCTTCTCCAACTAGCTACTTAACAAGGTAGTAAGTAATGTGGCATTACCTGTATATTTATCCTCAGTGCTGGTTAGCTTTTGTTACCTACCTGACCATATTTACCATTTGCAATCAAAAGTACCTGTGCTGCTGACCTTTAACGTCTTTCTGTCACAAATGTTCTTCCCATCTTTTCTCTCCCTCTAAGAATTACCTTCCTCCTCTCATTTTCTTTCATACACAACATTCATAACAGAGGCAAGAACAGCACCGTGACATCTAAAAGCAGTTCCTGGGTCATTCTTTCCCACTCTACCCTGACCTCTTATCTCTGCAGCAATTTACATAGTCTGATTTCATTACTTGTGTATTGCTCCTCCCACTAAAAAGTAAGCTCAGTGAAAGACAGACCTTTGTCAGGGTTCTTCACTGTTATGTCCCACAGAGCCTACAAACACGCCTGTCACAGAAAATGTTCAAAAATATTAAATGAATGAATGAATGAATTGTGCCGAGCCAGCTCAGCCAAGGGTTTGAAAGCCTGAGGGCGGGAAAGGATGAAGAAATGACCTGGTCATTTACCAGAGGTAAACAAGGTAGTGGTCACCATAGTTACAGTGTTCTTGTGAGTTTCACTTGTTTTGGCCGCACTTGCTGCACCTCCCACAGCCCATTAGCTAACCAGATAAGATCTAGGGAGCCTCATAAGATCAAGCCTAGTTATGCTAAGAGAGGACTGTGCTCTCTAAGCTGGGACTTGTTTGTGGCTTTGCCAACATGTCAGTCCTAGGCTTAACCCTATAGCCGTGCCCTACAATGAATGAACATTGAAAAAGAGCCACTGGGAGAGAAGGGGGAGGGAATATATTTTTTAATTGTTTTATTGCTTAAAGTATTACAAAGAATATTATATATGTCTCCTTTTTTTTCTCCCCTTGACCTTCCCCTAGCCTCCCATACCCCCCAGTGTCTTGTGTCCATTGGTTATGCTTATATGCATGCATACAAGTCCTTCGTTGATCTCTTACCCACCCCCCCAATTCTCCCTGGCCTCCCCCCCTCCTGCCCCGCAACCCTCACCGGCCTTCCCGATGTAGTTTGATAGTCTGTTCGAGGTTGCTCTGCCTCTGTATCTATTTTTGTTCATAATATTAAGGATCCAGGAGGAGGGGCTAGAGATGGATGAAGTTCTCAGGGATTTGAGAGTGGAAATAGGGGGGAGGTTTATTGCCTAGGGGAGGGGGAGTGTGGAATCTGGAGAAGAAGCAGAGTGATTAGCCAGAGATAAGTGGAGGACAGATTTCTTTATGGAAATCAAAAGAAAAGAGGAACTGTTCGTTAAGTCAATAGCCTATAGGTTTGCCAAAAGAGAGGCTGTGTAACTCACTGTGTTTCCTTCTAATAGTGCTAATTTCCTCTATGAATGGGGTAGCAGTTATCTATAGAAATTAGAAGTACCTGGAGAGTGAGAAAGTTTTGTCACTATGGACAATGTAAGAAAGAATTGACCAAGGACACATAGCAGAATGGTCTGGGAAGCCAGAAGTCGGAATTGGCTTTGCCTACGAGAATCTCACTGCAGAGGTCTTCCTTGGGTCTCTTGGCTGAGTTTCCATAACATCTTATTCCCCCTGATTTACCTGCCCTGTCCTGATTTCTTATAAATAATTGCTTAAGTCTGCTTTCTTCGATGGGCTGTTACCTGTCTGTCTTGTTTACTGCTGGATCCCCAGCTCTCCATGCTTGAGGTTTTGTCATGTAAATATGATGGAAGCACAGTGGAGAAAGGGAATTGAACATATCAGGCAGGCAGTGCTTGGTTGTTGAACCATAGAATCTGAGCTGCAGAGAAAGACGGTGAAAAGGAGGCTAGAAGAAGAAAATTGGCATTTGGGGGAAAGGCCAGTGGTGGAAGAACGGACGTTTTGGAAATATATGAATGTGATTAGAGAATGAAATGTCGCATTTTACTTATAATTTCAGAGGAGGTGAGACCATGGGAGGAACCACAAAGTTCAAGGTGAAACCACTGGAATGGATGGTAGCAATGATGTAGAAGAAATAGTCATTGGGGATGAGGAAGTAATGGATATATTATGGCTTGAGATGCAGATGTCAAAGCCTCCACTGAGATTTTCTAGTGGATTTTTCACCACCCTCTTGCGGTCCAGGACCCCTCAGGAGATGTTGGAGGCCCAGTGCACAGATTCGGCCCAGTCCCTGCAGGCCAGGCTAAGGGACCCCACTGGTGCACAAATTCATGCACCGGGCCTCTAGTATGCATATAAGATCTTTGGTTAATCTCTTCCCACCCTCCCCCCTCCCCCCTTCCCTCTGAGATTCATCAGTCTGTTCCATGTTTCCATGCCTATGCGCTGAGCATCTGCCCCCTGGTGGTCAGTGCGCATCATAGCTATCGGTTTAATGGTAGATTAGGCTTTTATATATATAGACTAGAGGCCTGGTGCATGAAAATTCGTGCACTGGAGGGGGTCCCTCAGCCCGGACTGCCCCCTCTCACAGTCCCGGAGCTCTCAGGAGATGTCCTACTGATGGCTTAGGACATCTGGCCTCCCTCTGTGGGAGGCAACCAGCCGATCAGGGGAAGGTGATGCCCCCATCATGCCTCTGCTGCTGCCACTGCCAGCTGCTGTGGCTGCCTGAGCCTTGGGCCCTCACAGCAGCAGCCACCATCTGCAGCCTTCCTGGGCCTCGGGCTGGCCCTGGCAGCGGCAGCCGCTATCCGTGGCTTGCCTGAGCGTTGGGCAGCCACTGTGGCTTTGTCCAGAAGGACATCTGGAAGACGTCCACCCTAATTAGCATATTACCCTTTTATTAGTATAGATGTTATTGCTTTTGTTTCCTTATTATTTGTTTAGAACTTATGTAGAGCCACAGATGAGCAAACTTGCCTTTCACTGGGTGTTGAGTGTTGAGATAGCCCTAATGTACAGTTTGGAAGTACAGTCAGATGGTGCTCCGTGTTATGGGGATGAAGTAGTTCTGAGAACTGGATGGTCCTTCCATGATGGGCTTGAAATTCAGTTGCATCAGCTGTGAGATCGAAGGCAGAGGTTCACTAAAGGTCCATTTAGGTGAGGAGCATTCTCCAGAGACTCTGCTTGTGTTTCCAGGGAACCTGTGGCTCCTAAACCATCCTGCAGCTATAAATACATTTTCAGTAGAAAATGTGTAAGTTGTACATCCTAGCAAACTTTATCCATTTTATTTCTCGAATTACCTAAAAGAAGTGTATATTTCATCAATTGAAAAAATATTTTATTCTTATAGTAGGAAAAATTAAAACATAATTCACAATAATAGGCTCTGCAATATTTCTAAAATGCCAAAAATCTAGACCAGCAAAGCAATTTGACTTTTAGTTATATATGACACACATCCTAGGTCTAGTATATATTTGTAGAAGCACCAAAATATGTCATAAATACATGGCTACTTAATAAATCCAGAAATAATCTTTCTGTTGTTTAGGAAAAAAAGTTTTATTTTTGATTCCTACTATATTTTAAAGGGCAGTATTTCTTGGTTTTCTGGTGAGTGTTGGAGAAAACTTTTTAATAGTGTAAGTATCTGAGAAATATAGTACTTTCATAATATAACTTTTTATTCACTTTTACTGAAATTTATTATTTTGCTCAAATATTTAACTCTATTTTTGTCATTGTAGCTACTATTCACAATTCTACTGAAGTAAATTTCTTAATACATTTGTCCCTTTTCTATTCCAAAAATTCTATAGTAGTATTTATAACAAAGATTTTACATATTGAGAAAAAGGATGTTTGCATTCATTCATTCATTCACTCAAAGAATATGTATTATGTGCCCATTACATTCCAAATACTATTCTTAGGTTGAGAAAACAAAAGTGAATAAAACAGACACAAATATATGCTTTCATTTACCTTCCTTTATGGTGTGTGGAGACAGAAAATAAACACAGTAAATAAATAAATTATATGTTTGCATTAAAAGATAATGAGTACTACAAAGAAATACATAACCCGGCATCTTGAAATACATAGTTTATTTTAGAATTGTTTTTTTTTTTTGACAGAGACCAAACTATATTAATTGAAAAATTTCTAGAATTCCTATTATAAAAGCAGAGTTACAATATAACATTATTAATCAACTTCATTCATCTATTTAACATCATTTATTGATAGGACACCACTATATTACACACTTTAACTTAGAAAATTTATTTAATTCCCAGTATAACCTCTGAGGTAGGATTTGTTACTACACATAAGAAAAACCCTGATGAAGAGAGATTCAGTAATAACTCGCCCCAGTGGATGAAGCCAGCGACTAGCACAGCCGGAATTCACATCCGGATTCTGGATTTCCCAGTGCTTCTCCAGTCTTACTCTACCCTGCTTCATGTAACACTCCAGCTCGTTTATTACAACACTCTATCCTTTGCTTTATCGAAGTGGTATAAAGGTTTCAGATTTGGAAGTCCTGCCAATAAAAATGTGTTCAGTTAATAAAACAACTTTCATGTCGTCTAGCAGAATGATTTCTGAGGGCCTTTTCTGCTGATCTCTCAAGAAGTGAGAGAGGGAAGTGATTTCGGGATTAGAGTGTCATTAGAGTAGAATATCTAACTTCTCAATTAGATATTGAGGCTTTGCAAGTCTCAAGTTTAGTTGTAGTGGTGCCCAGGTTGAATGTATTTTTCCACTAAATATATATCTTTAAAAGTGTCTGAGTAATCAGGAGCTTTTATTTCTAAAAGTGCTGCTCCTGGCGTTTGCTAATCCCGCATTTGCTGGTGCGGTTGACATGCTGTTAGCATAGTTTTCATTTCACATACGCAGTGCGTGCACCTGTTGTCAGACTGGCTAAAACCGTTCTCATTCCTTGGTATTGGGCCATTCTGCTGATACAGGGTGTTATAAATATTGCAAGGACAGGGCGGTTTGTAGGACAGAATAATACAACATAATCTGACTGACAAGCTCATTTCCTATTTGGTCCTGTGGTCAGAGACCTGAGTTAAAATTTCAGCCTGTGTCCAGGTTATTACAAAAATGGCCAGTCATTATATTTTATTTAGAATATGTTCTCTATAAGGTATATTGGTAAGAGTTACCTCTGTTTTGCTTAAACTGATCCTGATTGGGGGCGGGGGGAGGAATGGCATCTTCCTAAATAATAACTTCAAGTTTGAAAGTACAATCTCTTTACGTGAAATCACTGCTATACTTGAACCGGCTGTAATAGAGAAACACATCCTGGGATTACGAAAGAAAATACGAGAAGGGAATCCTGGACACTGCACTTTGCCTGAGTGACGCCGATATATTTGGAAGCATCTGTCTTCCCTTCCACCTCGGTGCATGTCTGCTTATTTTGGCCTCCTCTGTGCTACCGGGTCCCTCTAACTCCTGTGTCCAAAGGTTCAAACTGTATTGAGGTTCAAGTACTCCTTCTTAGAAGTTTATCATTGCAAACTAGAACCAGATTTTTTTTTTGGTGGTGGTGGTGGTGGGGGGAAGCACATCCCAATTTGCAGTTAAACTCTTGAGTTCAAATAATTTCGTTTCCAATAAATGTGATATCCTTTCATCAGTCATGTTTTGCCAAAGTGCCATGCACAGAGAGTGTGGTTAGGTAGTGTTCTATTCCTTTCCATTATATTCATCGCACGTATGTATGGGGCAGGCGGAGAGCAGAATCAGAAGCGTTTTTCCTGACTCTCTGATCTTTGTGATACGGTATATTGTTTTATTTTTAAAACACATATCTAGTACTTCTTGTATGCCAGGCACAGTTCTAAGCACTTTACAAATATTAACTCCTTAATCCTCACAGCACCCTTGGCAGGAAGGTATTGTCCAAGGTCACACACATGGTGCTAGTGGAGCCAGCGGATTCAAACCCAGCAGCCTGGCCCCGGCGTTTCTGTTCTCTTGCACTCCACCATGCATTGGCTAGTAATTTTCAGATGATTCTCTCTCATCGTTGATGTTTCTATTTCTCTCTCCCTCTCCTTTCCTCTCAGAAACCAATAAAAATGTATTTTAAAAACATTATTAAAATATCGTCATTCTTTCTACTTGTCAAGGAGAAAACTCGCTTTTGTTAATGGCATTTCCAAACATTCTTGTGAGAACGAGGAAAGTTTATTTGGAGGACAAAAAACTGTTGGAGGGATAACCTAAGATTATGACACTTTGCTAGCTCTCCTCACACAAAGACCCACCCAGTCTCACTGAGATGCATTCAAGTTTTGCTGCATCCTGAGAGAAGCTGTAGCAACATATGTCTCCAACGGGCTCTGGGATTGCTTCCCAGCTGTAGCACTTCCTGAACAATTCCTTCCAGAACAAAACCCAGCCTCTCTCGGAGTCCGTTTCCTCCACCCTGTTTACCCAGAAGAACTGTTATAAGATAATGCAGCTGGAACTACTTTATAAAAGCACGATGCAGATGACAGGCATTGCTATTCATTTCCATTTTCTGCCAGAGTTGCGCTCTGTATTTCTGCACCACAGTATTCCTCTAGGACAGCGGTTCTCAACCTGTGGGTCGCGACCCCTTTGGGGGTCGAATGACCCTTTCAAGGGGTCGCCTAAGACCATCAGAAAACACATATATAATTACATATTGTTTTGTGATTAATCACTATGGTTTAATTATGTTGAATTTGTAACAATGAAAATACATCCTGCATATCAGATGATATTATTATGATTCCTAATAGTAGCAAAATTACAGTTATGAAGTAGCAACGCAAATAATTTTATGGTTGGGGGTCACCACAACATGAGGAACTGTAATAAGGGTTGCAGCATTAAGAAGGTTGAGAACCACTGCTCTAGGAGCTCTGTATGTTAATGGCCCCCAAATTTCAACTTTCTGTAATAGTGAGAAAAATGCAGTGCACCTTCAGTTCTTGCACATGAGGTTGTCTCTGTCCTTGTCAGCCTTTCAGAGAATATGTCTTTCATGTCTAGAGAAAAAACTTAAAAGAGAACTTTCCGAATGGTCCTTGATTTGCATGAGTGATGTCCTTCAAGAGAAAGATGCTGCTTCCTCTTGAGTTTTTATGCCTCCTTTCTTTTTCAGATGGAAGAATCCATGGAGACCCACTTTGGCAGCCATGGCAGAAGGGCCATACTCTACAGGCCTCCCTCCTACAGCACAGTGGAGCTCCGGGTCCACCAGCACATTCTCGCTCAGCTCGGTTACACAGTGGTCATCACTGAAGAGAGGTCCGGTCCTGACCTTGGGCTGGAGCTCCTAGGAAAAGGTCAGAATATGAAAGTAATTACCAAAGTGGCTTGGCGTCGAATGTTAAGTAGTTTCTGGAATGTGCTACTCTCTTCCTCTAAAAGAATTCAGAAACACGAATTTCTCTCCCTGATCAGCTTTCTTGCCTTATAGAAAACTTGGCTCCTTTTCTACTTCCTCTCAATGTTTCTTTAGCTTTAGGTCTTTATTCTTGAAATTATTTTGTTTGTGTTTTTGTAGCATTTTGGAGTTGCATAGTTCATGTTTAAACGCTGCATAAAACATGTTTATGTTTATGAGCCTGAATACATGTTCTGCCCAGCGCCGAACTGCTCATATTTTAAGAAAATTGCCAATTCATCTGACTGCAAGTGGAATGTGCTGGGAATTGTTTCCAGAAGCCAGCTTCAGCGTGATTCATAGATTGTCTGTAAATGTGAGAGAAGTGTGCATATTTATCACACATGCTATTACTGGTCAACTACTTTTATTTCTTTCATTTGCAGTGAAAAATAAAAGACAAGTGTTTTAAGCAATTTATTTGAAAAAGAGAGCTGAATAGATGATAAGGGTCAAAAAGGCAATAACAATAACAGCTAACACTTGTTGGACAACTGACCTGTGACAGATACTATGTTGTGTTCTGTATCCACGATCTCATTTCATCCTCATGGAAACCCTCTGTGTACCCTAAGCTTAAGGCACATTAAATCCTCTCCCTGATTTTCCAGAAGAGGGAACTGAGGATTCAAGAGGTGAAGGGACTCACCCTGCATCTTAAACCTGCGTTGAGGGAAGGGCAGGATTTGAAGCCCGTGTTCCAGCCGTCACTTTTGGGCTCCTCCTCTTCACCTCTCCGTTGCCCCCATCTCTCTTGTGGCCCAGTATCCTGCTTGACTCTGTCATTATTAAATCCACAAGGATGTGGAGTGCTCATTCGCAAGAGCAAATCAGATTTTTCTCTTTATAAAAGAAGGAAGAAAAGCCATTTGAATCGACCGCTGAACTCAGCAGTGGTTTTCTCTGGGAGAGAATATGCAGATCCCGGTGCCATAATAATATTTATTTTTCCTTCAAGTTTCAACAGTCATGCCGTTGTCATAGCACTTCTGAAGTTAGGTGCCCGTGCTCTTTAAAGTGCTAGGTTTATGCTAGTGAGTGGAAGATCACTCTTGACCACATTGGCTGTAAAGTTGTAAGCTAACTTAGCTAGCAAAGCTCTCAGGGGTTAGAGCAAAAACAAAAACAAAAACAAAAAAAACTACTTTGGCCCTGACCAGTTACTCAGTGGTTAGAGCATCATCCTGCTGACTGAAGGAGTGTGAGCTTGATTCTCAGGCCAAGGGCATGTACCTTGGTTACAAGTTCAATCCCGGGCTGGTAGGGCAGCAGCTGGGAGGCAACAAATTGATGCTTCTCTCTTAATGTTTCTCTCACTCTTTCTCTCTTCCTCCCCCCACCCTTCCACTCTCTCTAAAATTCAATGGACAAAATATCCTCACTCCTTGGGTGAGGATTAAAAAATCTCCCCCCCCCCCAAAAAAAAATCCACTTGGATGAAAAGAAAGGTATTAAAAGTGTGGAGAGTGTGGGCCCTGAGGACAGGAATGCCATTTGGTCCCTTGCGCACTGCGGGTAGGATGGAAACCTAGAGCTCTGGGCTTCTGGAAGCAAAGGAGGAAAACAGGGAAGATGAAAGCTCTGGCCTATCAAAGAGGGCTGGAGACAAACTTTACAACCCCCATCAGGGTTGGTTCTAATAGGAAGGACCAATCTAGGACATCCATAAATGATATTGTCAGGAAACCATTTATCAGAGTAGGTGTTAAGGAAAGATATAAAACACACTAGAGGCCCGGTGCAGGAAATTCGTGTATGGGGTGGGGGTGGGGGTGGGTCCCTCAGCCCAGCCTGCAATGTCTCCAGTGCGGGACCCCTTGGAGGATGTCCGACTGCCTCTCGCAATCCAGGACCACTGGCTCCTAACTGCTTGCACTGCCTGCCTGCCTGATCGTCCCTAAACCCTCTGTCTGCCTGCCTGATCACCCCTAACTGCTCCCCTACCAGCCTGATTGCCCCTAACTGCTCCCCTGCTGGCCTGATTGCCCCTAACCACCTCTGCCTTGCCCTGCACCCAGGACCCAGGATTCCCTCCTCTGCCCAGTCTCAGGCACCCGGAACCCAGGCCAGCTTTGCCCGGGCCAGCTGCAGCCGCAGGGGACCGTGGGTGGGTGGCTTTGTCCGGGCTGCAGCCGCAGGCACTCAGGACTGCGGGGTGGGCAGCTTGTCCCTCTCCTGGGCCACAGCCGCAGGTGCTGGCGTCTGGGACTGTGGGGCAGGTGGCTTGTCCCTCTCCCAGGCTGCAGCCTGGCTGGTTCCCATTCCTCTCTCCCCAGTGTTGAGTGTCTGAGCAGTTCAGGCAAGAGGGCGAAGACATGAGGGCGCAAGGGCGTGAGGGTGTGACGACCATTTACATATTAGCTCTTTATTATATAGGATTCTCCAGGGCGGGTTAGAGGGTGTGGTCCTGGGATGGGCAGGGCCTTGAGGAGAAGCCCCTTAAATTTCACTTCAGGGTGGGTCAGCGGGACAGGAGTCAGCTCAGGTGGTCATCGGGGCTGGATTCTGTGTGGGGAGGACAGTGGGGCTGGGGGCTATTTTGGGGGAATGGGTGCAGGGAGATGTGTGGTCAGCGGGCGCCTGGGGACCTTGGCGGCCTTGAAGGCGAGTTGGGGGCAAGAAGTTGGAGAGTGGAGGATACAGGAAATGAAGAGAAGAGATTTGTCACCTATGAAGAAGGGGCACTGTTGGCTACAGGCAGAATTGACTAAAAGTCTGGAAAAAAGTCCTTCTGTATGTCTCAGGTGGTCCCACACACCTCAACGTAGGTACCCCCAGGTATCCCAAACACATGTCGCCAGACACCCAACCCGTAGGAATCCCAAACACATGCCAGACACCCACGCAGGTGCCATAAGACACCCCCAGCATGCTTTCAGGCACCAGAAAAGTGTTCAGACACCCACCTAGGTCTGTTAGATCCCCAACACTAACATTCAGAATCTGAAAAGCATGCCAGATCACCCCAAAATACCATACACCTTCATTCCGAAGCCATCAGATAACCCTAAACAGGCTTTCAGAAACCCAGAAACATATGAGACCCTACATGGGAACTTAGATCCTCCCCTAAAACACAAACCAGATACCCCTCTCCCCCAAATCAATCAATCAATAAAATGTTTATTCTTCCTCTCATCCCACAAAATAGTTTAGCCCATCAGCGAAGCTGGTGATTGTGTGTGACCATCGCCTGCGTAGCTGGTGAGCTGTGCTGAGTGGTGCAGAGCTTGGCCCCGATCACACACCACTGCAGTCCGCAATTCCTGTCCCTCTGCCCCCTCCGTGCTGTGACTGGCTGGGTATGGGCACGACATGTGTTATTTCAACTTTCATTCCATTTCAAGGTTCAGTTTTCTCCAGTTGCATAACAGCGGGACTATGTCTCCTCTCTCTCTTGATGTCCTTGGGTCAGTTTTACAAGAAAAAGGAGGATTACTTTGCAGCTTCCAAATACGTATCCCGAAAGTGCAAACACAGCCGGAAGGCAATAGACTCTGGCAGCCCCTGGAGCCAAGGGGGCCCAGCAAGCAGCACAAGATAACTAAGGGGTGGCCCTGGGGTTTGTCAGCGTAAATGCTGGCTTGGCTGCTCTTCCCCACACTTCCTCAGTTTTAACACATCCATCTCCTAATCCAGTGATGGTGAACCTATGACACTCATTTTTTTGGTTGATTTTTCTTTGTTAAATGGCATTTAAATATATAAAATAAATATCAAAAATATAAGTCTTTGTTTTACTATGGTTGCAAATAACAAAAAATTTTTATATGTGATACGGCACCAGAGTTAAGTTAGGGTTTTTCAAAATGCTGACACACTGAGCTCAAAAGGTTCGCCATCACTGTCCTAATCGGTGGTCGGCAAACTGCGGCTCCCGAGCCACATGCGGCTCTTTGGCCCCTTGAGTGTGGCTCTTCCACAAAATACCGACTTCTGCGCATGGGCCATGAAGTTTCAATCGCACTGTACGTGCGTGCCCGTATAAAATACCGACTTCTGCGCATGGGCCATGAAAGTTTCAATGCACTGTACGTGCGTGCCCGTATTTTGTGGAAGAGCCACACTCAAGGGGCCAAAGAGCCGCATGTGGCTCGCAAGCCGCAGTTTGCCGACCACTGTCCTAACTCTTTCTAGGTATTCTTTTACTTTTTTTTAAAATATATTTTTTTTACTGATTTCAGAGAGGAAGGAAGAGAGATAGATAGAAACATCAATAATGAGAGAATCATTGATAGGCTGCCTCCTTCATGCCCACCACTGGGCGGATCAAGCCTGTAACCCAGGCATGTGTCCCAGGCCAGAATCGAACCTGGGACCCTTTAGCCCACAGGCAGACGCTCTATCCACTGAGCCAAACTGGCTATGGCTGTTCTTTTACTTTGTGTAGTAAGATATTGTTTCTGGATAGGCCTCAAGAAAGGGTAGCAATTGCAGGAGTATGGAAAATTGATTTTTTTTAGTTTCCATTTGATTTTGTAGTTCTCTCTGAGCACACTATGCATTGAATACCCGAAATAAAAAAGTTCTATGACTATAAGCTGACATTTCCTCGATTACCTAACATATAAAAAAAACCCACTTTGCTATTGCAGCTCATTTGCCATGGCTACAAGTTTAATGTACAGATTATGTTTGCACTGAAGCACTTACTACAAAAAACATTTTCTAGACACTCGAGTCTTGTAAAATTTGTTTTGCTTTAGTTTCACATATTCACCTCATGCTTATTTTGCTACATGTGCAGCAACAGCAAGTCTGAGGCTATGTTGGCGCTTTTAAACATAATCTTCTCATGTGGAGCAGCCCAGAGGAAGTGGAAGCAACTCAGAATGATCTAGAAACCTACCCACCATCTTTCACTTCACCATTGCAGTGTCTGCTGTTTGCTAACTTGAAATTTGAAATATTACATTAGAAACAGAACTTACTAAGTACCCAGGTGCAGACTTGACACATTCATTTATTATTAATTAATTAATTAATTAATCTACTTATTTATTTTACCTTGGACTTATTTTATCCCTGGCAAGGCTGCATATGTTCTTGGATTTGTTACCTGTTTACTTTCTCTATTGAAACAATCAGAAGGATTTCCTACCCCACACTCAGCCTTTTCCCCTAGTGGTCATTGGTTCTCTACCTCTGATGAGAAATTCTGTCATGCACTCGGGGAGCATAAATGGAGGACTGAGGGGCTTCTAGGCTAAGATGTAGGGTGCTGAGAAAAACAAAAGTCACTATAGTTACATAAATGGAGAGATAAAGGTCACCCATGTATCTTAAGTCTTCATGCCACAGAGGGGGCAGAGGCAGTTTACATACATACAATGAGGGCTTCGTGGTGCCAGCTAATGGGGTGGAATATCTCCGAATCTATTTGTGTGTGTGTGTGTGTGTGTGTGTGTGTGTGTGTGTGTGTGTGTTTAAATTTATCTTTATTGCTGAGAGTATTACAGATGTCCCCCATTACCCCTCAGGGGGTAATTGTGTGAAGCTGGTGATTGTGCGAAGCTGGTGATTGTGTGTGACTATCTCCCCTGCCGGCCTGATTGCCCACAACTGCCTTCCCCTGCCGGCCATCTTGTGGCTGTGGGCGCAGCCATCTTTGAGGGTGTGGCTCCTGGCCTTCCCCAGACTATTGAAATGTGGACATAAGATATACTTTTCCAAAGCAAGGGATTGACAGACCATAAAAGTATATGTTTTGCATTCTAAGTTTTGCTGGCCTAAACCTAAAGACAAGTGTCTTCTTACTGTTCTCAAAACCAGCTTACAGATGAAATGCTTGTAAATACTCACAGAGTTTAATCTTAAGGAGTTTAATCTCCACCTGGCTCCTGGCCCACCCCAGGCCTTCACTGTGTCCATGGGTTATGCGTATATGCATATAAGTTCTTTACTTAATCTCTCCCCATCCCCTCTCCCTCCTTCCCTCTGAGCAGAACTGACACATTTATAAAATACATTCTTGTCATAGGAAATTAAATACAAAATGCATTTTCCCTGTTCTACCTATCCATTGCTTTCCTCTCCTCTCCTCTCCTGAGGATCCCAAGTCACTTCTGCTGAACTCTCTCTGTGTCATTCTTTGAAGCCCATGTGGCCTCTTTCCAGTTTGGGGGCACTTTTTTTTTCCTTCTAAACTTTTAAGACCAGAAATGCATAAAAATTAGAAAAAAATAAAGGGGGGACCTAGGCCAAGCAGGCAACACACCACTATCCTATCTAATAAAGAGGGAATATGCTAATTGACCCTCACACCATCGCAAAGATGGCGGCACCCACAGCCAATAAGGAGGGAACATGCTAATAGACTGCCCCACCCTCAAAGATGGAGGCGCCCACAGCCAATAAGGAGGGAATATGCTAATTGACTGCCACACCCCCAAAGATGGTGGTGCCCTCAGCCACAAGATGGCCGGCAGGGGAAGGCAGTTGTGGGCAATCAGGCCAGCAGGGGAGAGCAGTTGGGGGCGACCGGGCCGGCAGGGGAGGGCAGTGGGGGCGGGGATCAGGCAGCAGGGGAGGGCAGTGGAGGGCAATTGGGCCGTCAGGGGAGCAGTTAGGCGTCAATCAGGCTGGCAGGGGAGTGGTTAGGGAGTGATCAGGCTGGCAGGTAGAAGCGGTTTGGGGCAATCAGGCAGACAGGCAGGTGAGTGTTTGGGAGCCAGCAGTCCTTGATTGTGAGAGGGATGTCCGACTGCCGGTTTAGGATCAGGCCTAAACGGGCAGTCGGACATCCCTTGAGGGGTCCCAGATTGGAGAGGGTGCAGGCTGGGCTGAGGGACATCCCCCCCCCCACCACCAGTGCACGAATTTCATGCACCGGGCCTCTAGTTAAATATAATCTGTTTTTGTGGAGTAACATTTGGGCTGTATATTTTATTTAATTGTCCTAATACTTATTTATTACACATTTATTGAATAGAAAGGAAGTCTTGGGTTCTAATACAGTTAATTCCATTCTAGTGACATAACAGAAGTTGGTGGCTCTATCCAGAAGGATTACAGGGTTGTGAGACTACATGACCTTAAGCAAATCAAGTGCTCGGAGCCCTAGTTCTCTTATCTGTTAAAGATGGAAATGGTATTTACTTCACAATAGGATGTGCCGAGAATTTAATCACTTTGTCCACCCCCATCAGAGTTCTGAGAAGAGACACAGTAAAACTCAGCCAATATTTTTCTCATTCAATAGTCTGGGAGTGGGGCCCAGAAATGTACATGTTAAAAAATGGAAACAAGTAATACTGACATGTAGCCGAGTTTGGGGAACACTGATCTAAGGGATATGGCTCAAGGAGTAACAATTTTTAAAGTGAATTTTGGAAATAAAATGATGCAAAAGTCAGTTTGCTATCATGCCATTGCACTCCTTAAGATTAAACTCTGTGAGTATTTACAAGCATTTCATCTGTAAGCTGGTTTTGAGAACAGTAAGAAGACACTTGTCTTTAGGTTTAGGCCAGCAAAACTTAGAATGCAAAACATATACTTTTATGGTCTGTCAATCCCTTGCTTTGGAAAAGTATATCTTATGTCCACATTTCTAAGAACATATAATTCTCTAAGGAAAAGATAGAAGCACCAACCAGTTATTCCCTTTCTTGGTATCTAAGTAGCATTTAGTAAACCAGTGCTTTAGTACATGGAATAGTATAGTGGTCTGAGAGAGAATAAATGCCTTCCAACAGTTCTGAACTTTTTCCATGGCAACATCCAAGTAGTATGGGTCCAAGAGACTGACTCAGTAGATTTTGTCATCGGATAGAATTATTTATGTGCATATGTTAAAACGGGAAATTAAAGGATAGTGCATATTTAGCACTTTTCTGTCCACTTCTGAATGCATCTAGCACTTTAGTAAATTAAAAGTATTATATAGTTCACCTGACAAGCCAGTGTCAACCTGCTATCGAAGCTACAGAATCGGAGTCACTCTGATGGTGTGAAATTGCTCTTGTTTTTGTAATGTTGGGGTTGTGTATGGAATATTTTCTGAAGAAATACAAAAAGTGAAAGGCCATATTGATTTTCTTGCCAGGGGTTGGCAATCGATGGACCACAGGCCAGATCCAGCCCAGCGCCTGTTTTTGTAACAAAGTTCGCTGGACACAGGCACTCATTTATTTTGTCCTGGCTTTGTCGCCTTTGTTCTGGAATGGCGGACTTGAGCGGTTGCAACAGAGACTGCCTGGCTCTCACTGCCTAAAATAGTTATTATTGGACCCTTTACGGAAAAAGTGTGCCGACCCTCGTGTCTCGACTAATTCTATGTCATTTGACCGCTTACCAAGCTGATGATTAAAGTCTGGGGCTGAGATAGTTTAGTAATTTTAACTTATACCAAACCTCATTTCAAAAGGATTTGATGGTAAAATAAAACATATCATTACAAAATTACTAAAAGGAAAATACAAAAATTGGGCTCAAACTGGATAGGGATATGTTAGCTACTATCATTGAGGCTAACTTTTGGCTTTGAGATTTGGTGTACCTAGAGCAACAGGGAAAGAATATGTTTTACCCTCAGGAAGGGAGCATTGCAGTTCCTTCCGGGAATCTCTCACCTGCCCAGGTAGCATATCTACAACACCTTTCTCAAAGGGGCTACGAAGTAGACAACCCTATGCTAAGTAACAGGTCAAGGACCAAAGCCACATTTGCATGCAAAATGAATGGATGTCAGATCTGGCTCTTACAGCCACCTTCCGACAGCGTGGTATAGTGAAGGCATATCTATGAGGGGCTAGAGTTAAGATGGAGATAAACAGTACTTTTTGATATTTGTATTGACATTACACTTGATATATTGTATTTTGGAGAATGGCATTTTAAATAATGTTGCTTCACAGCTTTCCCCCCTCTAATAAGGGCACTTATAATTTACCAGATTATGTTCGTGGAAACACTATTAACAGATAATAGAGCGAGAGAGACAGATCACGACTTAATGTTGTGGAAAATATGTTTAAAAAGAAAAAAAAGGCTATTTCCTCTCCTGTACATAATGTAATAGATTTCTGCTTTCTTGTATTTCCATTTACTTTCACTTGCCCTCTTAAAGCATTTCTGACACAACCGTGTATCATTGGAAATTTAGCCTAACTTTGAAGGTTTATTTAGAATGGCTATTTGCCAAAAGCCGTTTCTGAAGTTTATATGGAAAAGAAACATCTACCAAAAAACCAATCTTAAGTTTTGTAAGGAAAAACCTGTTTCAAATTTTTCTTTTGTTTATTTGTATTAAAAAAGAAGCTATAAGGAAGCGGAGATTTAAATTACCCATAAGTAAGAAGAGCTTAACCACAACAATTGCTTTATGGGGGAAGTAGTAGACTGCGGTAATTAAAAAGAATAAGCTTTAGAGTAAGACGGAGCCAGGGCTGGAGTCTCTAGTGTTACTGTTTCATGGTTACATAACCTTGGGCAAGTTACTGACTCTCTCAAAGCCTTGGTTTTCTCCTCAGCAAATTGGTTGTTTCGGATTGTTCAGTGAGTGGGAACTGTAGGCACTCCAGACCTGGAAAATGATCCTGTTACAAACAAGTTACAGAAAAGAGATTGCTGCTTCTGCTGCTGAATATTTTGGGATAAATGAATACTTTAGGTGTTTTCAAGGCACTTTGTCTCAACTTAGATATTCTTGTTTAAAAAAATAATTCTTTATTGTTGAAAGTATTAC
>NW_005371734.1:589072-605378 GCF_000412655.1 Myotis brandtii
TCTCACCGCCCCATTGTCTGTGGCCAGGGACCATGCATATATGCACACAAGGTTCTTAGATATTCTCATGGAAAGGTCTGGGTGGTAAACACTCCTGAAATTCTAACACACAGTATCCTGGATCATTCCATGTAGGAAAAAGACACCCCACTTCCAAAAAATCTTGAGGTCAGGGATCCTGTCTGTTCTGCTTATCACTTAAAAGCATGCCCTCCACATAGCGGCACACAATAAATATGTACTGAATACATGAATCCATGGAGATCAAATGGTACACCAATGTTTGGGCCCTTTAAACAGTGAATGGCCTGAGAGAATCCACATTAAAGCTTCATTGATACACCTTTAGTTTTTATATAACTTCAGAGGAACGCTGATATGCTCAGATCTGCTCTTATAATGAAAATAATGCAGCCACCAATGCAGTGGTATGTAGATAGGGCTGATGCTTTGTACAGCCATGAGTCTAGACTCGGAGGCTTTTAAATGCTGGGTCCACTTTTCACAGTTCCTCTCTTTGCGTTTAAGAGCCCCCTATCATTCACCAGTGTCACTCAGCCTGTGGGTTCTGGGGGAGGTGGATGAGTGTATACTTAATTCAGTCACTGGTGCTCTGAGCTTTTCACATGGATGTATGTAGCAGAACCTGGAGTAAACAGGGGCCAGGGAAGGATATGAAGACTTGTGGGTGTTTTGCTTAGAGGTGACAGTGGACTCGCTAAAGGTTTAATGGTCCATAAAACAGTGGAATACATAGTGTTACCTACAACGCTCCCCGGTAAAAGACATGTGAAAGCACACAGACAGCTGCTGCTGCGTGAGAGCATGGGAAGTATGAAGGGCCAACCCCCTGTCACGCCATTTCAGTTTTTTTGTGTCCTCTACACTGAGCTCTCCAGTTCTTTTCTTAGCAAAGTGTAACATATTCACTTTTATGCTCTTCCAGTCCCTTGCTTTGGAAAATATATCATATGATGCAGGATTTTTATAACTACGGTATATATAATTCTCTAAAGCAGTGGTTCTCAACCTGTGGGTCACGACCCCTTTGGGGGTCGAACGACCCTTTCACAGGGGTCGCCTAAGACCATCCTGCATATCAGATATTTACATTACGATTTATAACAGTAGCAACATTACAGTTATGAAGTAGCAACGAAAATAATTTTATGGTTGGGTCACAACATGAGGCACTGTATTTAAAGGGCCAGAAGGTTGAGAACCACTGCTCTAAAGAAAAAGATAGGGGCACCATCAAATTACTAGTATTGTCTTTCATATCATCCAGGTACAATTTAGCAAGCCATTGTTTCCGTTTGTAGAATGAAATAGTGGCCTAAGAGAGAATCAATGTTTTTCAAAAGTTTTAAACTTGCTCCAAGGATAGCATCTAAGTAATATGTAGTTCAAGAGACTCTGACACAATATACACTGAGTGGCCAGATTATTATGACCACCTGACATTTGTAGGCAAATTAGTTATAATTTCGCACTGAAGTTGCTAGAGGGCCAGAACATTATCAACGTCTGAATAGCACAACATACTTAAATATCATTGCTGATCAAGTTCATCCTATCATGTTGATGGTGTATCCCAATGGAGATGGCTTCTTCCAACAAGACAATGCGCCATGCTACGGTGCTCATATTGTGCAGGAGTGGTCTCAAAAACATGAGGGAGACTTTACCTTGCTTAGATGCCCCCCCACAATTACCAGACCTCAATCCAATTGAGCATTTGTGGGACAAAGTTAAAAGAGCCATCAGGCAGCTGGTTCCACAACCACCAAATCTCACAGAACTGGACAGTGCTATTCATCAGGCATGGTGCCAGATTCCTCGCATCACCTTTCCACATCTCGTGGAGTCAATGCCAAGAAGAATCACCGCAGTATTGAAGGCAAAAGGTGGCCCAACGAAGTACTGATGGGGTGGTCATAATAATCTGGCCACTCAGTGTATGTTATCATTGGTTCAGGATTATTTATGTATCCTTGAAGAGGGCATATTTCTACAGGTGTAGCAGAAATCAGAATGGCAATGGGCATGAGGAAATCGATTGTTCCGATTGAAAAGAACGTTTCTGGGAGGCCCTGCGAGTAGTCGGACCAACATTTTTGTATTCCCACTGTTTAATGGGATACTCGAGTACAAGATTCATTTGTAGGAACTCTAGAAGGTGTAACCAGGACCAATGGAAGGATGAACACTGCATCAATTAGAGTTATCCAGCGATGGAACAGAGCCCATCTCAACAAGTAGGAAGTTTTGTTGGAACAAAAGGAGTTAGGAAAGCCGCGGAGAGAGTGGTTTTATTACTCAGGAGAATGTCAACCAACCACCAAAGTCTTTCTTCAGATTCGCAGTTCTGTGATGCGCTATCACATTCACATACACAGAAGCAAGGCGAGATTTTCCACCTCCATCCTCCCAGCGATTTCTTTTCTTCAGGCTTTGCTTTTAGTCTTGTGTCCTGTGGGCAGCAGAGAGGCGTGGCTTGCAAAGGAGTGGAGAAAAGTGGATCCGGAGGCAAAATTGGCAGCGGTCCCTTTTGGCTAGCAGTGCACGTTCATAGCAGATGCTTCTACTGATACTTTAAAAATGTTAGAGCCCAGTGAACTTCCCTGCTCACTCCTTGCCCCCTCCAGCCCCACACCAGCACCCCTGCTGCTTTCCTGAGTTTAATATGCTGTGTTTACCAGGAAGACAGAAGAGTAAAGGTCACATTTGAAAAGCACCGTGTGCTTTGCCTGATCAGTATTTCACCTAGGACACATCTGACATACGCTTTTTATTATGCGAATAAGAGGCAATGGATGGTATCAGAAGTGCTTCCGTGCCTTTAGTTAATCAAACTGGGGGGTGGAGGAGGGGAGTTGAATCAAATAAACTTATACGTCTGCATCATTCCCTGTTATTATGCTATGGCACATGGTAATTGTGTGTTCAGGTTTATTGCTGTTTTCCTGAATGCTTATAGAATTACTGGTGTATTTATGACCAAGTAGAACGTGTTCTTTAATTGGCACACTCGAGCTCAAGGAATGTTTATTTAACCTTAACTCAGTTGAGTTGTTTATGCTACGGGGACCTGAGTTCAGTTTACTTTAGCTTTTGAAAAAACTTTTTTATTTATGAAAGTTGAGTTTCAAGTGACCTCCCGGTTCTGATGTTTCCTCTACCCACCACTGTGCAAGGAGAACAAAAAGCCAGTGTCTCATTTTTTTACTCCAAAGGCACTAAACTGCTTCCTTAAGTGGGTTACTTCTTACAATTGAAAATGGTAACCAGATGTTTACTAAAATCCCTAGCATTTCTCCCTCAAGCCCAGCTTCTTTCTAATTGTTTGATCTTTTTAAAAGTTTCATAGAAACCAGATTGGGAATGTGAATTTTCCAAAGCTGGGAAATGCTTAATATAGCTTTGAAGATACTTTCTCTGTCCTGTTTCTTTAAATGCCCTTCCTGTTGCTTTTTATTTTTTTTTAAAAGGATGCAGCATTGAACTTTTTCTAGGTAATATATTTCAGATCATTGTTCTTTTCATATTGCTTTAAAATTAAAAAGACTTAAAAAAAAAGAAATTAGAGATTTATTTTTGGTTTGCCAAGTACTAAAAAAAGTGCTTTGAATGACAGATTTAATTTGCAAAAACAAATAATATTCATATTATATTTAGATGAGGAAAGACACCAGGAAAGAAAAATGAACTCCTTCCTATGGGACCTTTCAATTGACTGTGCAGATTAACTCAAGGGGAATTTGGGGATTCAGATATTGTATTGTCAGAATTAGCTGCTTGAAATATTTTAGATATCCCCAATTTGGGAGGAGCTTAGGGGCATTTTACCATATTTCAGGACTGCCTCTTAATTTTTGTACCACTTTTACTTTCCACCCTTCATGTTACAACTATTGTTGAAACCTCCCGAATCACTTCCTTTTCAGATTTCACTTTCCCCAGTGAAACAGTACTTCCCTGGGAATATTCTCTTCATTCTAAGTTGCTTCTTCCTTAGAGAGTTCTTCATTCAGTTTGGGAAGCAAAGACTTAAGGAAAAGTAGGTATTTTTTCCTTAGCAATGTCTCTCCAATTAACCTTCAGTAATTTGACTTTCACCCCTCTCATATTCCTCCTCCCCAAAGTATCCTTTCAAAATTTACCAAGAAACTCCTTTTTGTTACAAAATTAAGTCACTGTATTTATGATTGCATTTTTTTTTTTTTTGGTACAAGAGCAGATTTGAGCACAAGTAGAATATCAGTATTTCTCAAATAATAGAAAAAAATTTTAAAGCTATAAATTGAGGTTTAATGTGAATTCACTGTGGAAATCCCTCAGTTTTCTTTATCTTTCTTTGGCAATGTTCCTCAAACTTGGTGAGACGTATGAATCAGCCTGAATTAAACGCCTGCCCTCACACAGAGTGGGTGCTGCAGGGTCTAGAATTTTCTTGCAAATCGTTTTCTCTTTCAGTTTCCTTCATAGCGCTGCCTCCTCTTCTGGCACCTTGCTGACCCCTCCTTTTTCATGTTCTTCCTCCACATATGGGCCTTCTCCAAGATGTTTATCCCTGGTCATCTGTTTGCATCTTCTCTTGATACTCCATCTCGACATTTTTCTCCTCTGCAGAATCAATGATCTCCTCGGGGGATATAACCTTTCAACAAGGCCTTCTCCTAATCTGTCTCCTCCAGGCAGAATTTTGAGAGTCCAGATTTTCCAGGGACCTGTCAGATAATTCTGATTTGTGTGTCCCTACCTCAACCTGTATACAACTGAACTATCGTCTTAGTTATCTGTGGTTCTTGTCCGCCATGCTCTGTTAGCACTGCATTCCCTCCAGCTCTAAAGCTCATAGGTGGGTCCTCTCTCTCCTTCAGCCACAGCACACGGCAGGCACCACGCTCCATAAAGTGTGTGCTTGCCGTCAGCCGTGGCTCCACATTCCTTGCAGTTACTGTGCCTGTCCAGGGCCACCACAGTGCCTATCCAGTACCCTCCCCGCTGCTGGCCTCTGCCTGCCATAGCACAGCCCACCACACTGCCAGGTGCTTGCACAGCACAGCCCCGTTCACTTCGCTGCCCTGTGCAGAAGTCTTCAATGACATCCTGTTTCCTCCTACACAGCACCCACTTCTCCTAGCCCTGCATCCAAAGCTTCCCATGCTGTGGGGTCAGCCCCTCCCCATCCCTGCTGTAGCATGGTTATCAGGCCTGTCCTCTCTCTCGAATTATCCAGGGAGAACTTAAAAATCAGAGAAGCCAATGCCCAGGCCCTATTTCGAAAAGTGTATAAACGCTTTCAGGAAGGGGGTGGACCTGGGCATCACTATCTAATATACTAATAGAGGAATATGCAAATTAGCCGGGATGCTGTAACATCATGACCAATCTACAAGCAGCGGAGAGCTACAGGAGGGCGGGGCAGCGAGCTACGAGCGGCAGAGAGCTACCAGTGGTGGTGGGCAGGGTGGCCAGCTGAGGCAAGCAGCAGCGAGCTACTCGCACACGGATTCGTGCACAGGGCTACTAGTATTTTTAAAAAACTTTCCAGGTGAAGGGATTAAGAAGGACACACTGGTAGTTACAAAATAGTCATAGGGATATAAATTACAGCATAGAGAATATCGTCAATAATACAGTAAGAACTATGTGTTGGTGCCAGGTGGATACTAGAAATGTCGGGGGAACACTTGGTAAAGTATAGGATTGTCTAACCACTATGCTGTACACCTGAAACTAACACAACGTGTTGTTGAATGGAAACTGTAATTAAAAACACACACACACACAACTTCCCAGGTGATATTAACATGTGGGCAGGTAGGAGAATTCATGAGATTGGCCTGCTCACCTTTGCCTGATAATATCATATTTTGCAATGTTATTGAGATTTTTGTCTCCTTGAACCACCTCTTTTCTGCCATCTCTTAAAATCCAAATTAATATATATATATTCCCCCCAAATTAGAATTAGTAAACAAGTTATCTGAGGGCTCATCACCCATTGTTTATACATCTCTGGGGTCCAAAGTATGCTTATGCTACATTTTTAATAATTTTTGCATTTTCATCTCATTTGCCCTTCTATGTTATATAGTTATAAATCAGGCAGTGTTTTATTGGTCTATTTACATGCTGTTCTGCATAGGACAGTGCCATGCGTATAGCCAGCAGGTACACAATGAAATGAATTGACAATTGAAACAATAAACCCTACAAATACACTAATAAAACAGCATAGTCTTTCCTTCAAATAGTCAAGCACCATTTGCCTCTTTTGAAGTTTAGGGAAAAAATAGTGAGTATGATGGGAACTAGCTGTATGGCAGAGCAAAATGAAACGCACACCAGGATGCATCTCAGCAAAGCCAAGGGGAGAACAGGACTCATACCGCTGTGTTCTCTGTAAACTTGTTTCAGAGTCGGTCAAGCCAGCGATGTCTCAGTTTTCAAAGAAGGAAGAATTCTGCCAACTAGTTAATAATAATAACCTTTTAATAACCATAATAACTCCTTTCAGCTCCTTGTCTAAGGAAAAACAGGAGAGTCATGTGTGAATCTTATCATTTATGCAACCAAATGGTCCGTTTAGATCAGGGAACTCTTGGAATTTAAAAAACATTGTTCAGCATTCCACCTCATTATCAGAGAAACCAAACAATTGATGACGGAGTGTAGAGGACAGAGATGACTCCAGGTCCCCGCTTCTCTTGTAGCTAGCTTTATATTTTGTAACTATCAGAAGGGAAAAGGAATCCCTGTCTGAATGTTTGCTTCAAGTACTTAGTTTTGGCAAAGCTCCACCATAGTACCTATCTATTTGCTAGGACTCTGATGCTCAAATTTAATATGCTTCAGCATTGTCAGGAAGGCTTGTTAGGTAAGTCACAGATTGCTGGGCTCTGCTACGAGTAACTCTGGTTCGGTAACAGTGGAAGGCTGGTTAAGAAGTAAGTGACCAGGTAATGCTAACATGCTGGTCCCTGCACTGTGTGCTGAGAATTGCCGGGCTAGGTACTTCTTTATTGCAGGTTTTCAGTGGTTCTTCCAGAAGCACAAAGAAGTTCTGCCTATTTGCTATTTAAGTAGTTAGTGGCCAAACAATTCCCCATTTGCCTTACCAGACCCTCAATCAACCTTCCACATTGGTGAGACGCCCAACTGCTAAATATATGTAGGGAGCGGCTCTAGGGTTAAGCCTTGGACTGACCTGTGGCAGGGCCACAAACAAGTCCCAGCTTGGAGGGCAGAGCCCTCTTAGCATAATTAAGCTTAACCTTATAACCCTCCCTAGTTCCTTCCTAGGTAGCTAATGGGCTGTGGTGGGTGCAGCAAGGGCTGCCAAAACAAGTGAAACTCACAAGAACATTGTAACTATGTTGACCACTACCTTGTTTTTCTCTGACTATAAAATAAAGCCTCAGCTTGCAGGCTGGGTCTTTCTGTGTCCTCATCCAGGCATGGGAGATCCACCAGGCCCCAGCTGCATCTTTCTCTGTCTTCTTTAATCCTTCACCGCCCCTCCTCAGGCTCACCAAACCCGAACCCTTGGTTGTGCTGGACGAGGCACAAATATACGTAGATGCTAAACCCATTATGAGTTGACATGCAAAGCTGTGGTACATCTTACAGTAGCTCAGTTCTTTACAGTCAAGGCCAATGATCCCACTTGAAAAGTAAGCAGCTGAATTTAAACTGTCTTTGGACATATTGGGCTTGCTTGAAGATAGTGAGACCAAGGTAAGAATATGGTCACATGATTTATCCCAAACACATGCCATAAAAACTTTGTAAACATTATTTCAATGGCAATATAAACTTGTATTAGATAGATATGGTTAATACTGAATTTAATTTTCTTAATCCAGATATGAATGTTTTGTTGTAAATAATGTGCTCACAACATTTTTGTAAATAAGTTGTTAAGTACATTTCAAGTGATTTCTTTAGCATAGATTTCTAAAATTTAGTTTAGTGGCATGAAGAATGAGGATCCATTTTAAAGCTCTTCATTCATGTTGTCAAAATTCTACCTGAGAAGGTTAAAACATTGCCTATTAGATATGCAAGAAATTTCCAAGCTCCCCAAACCTCACCAACATGAAAAGTGTCATTTTCTTAAGTGAGGTTGTTTTAAGAATGAGAACTTTACTTGTTATTCTATGGGAGTACGGCATGGAAATCTAAATTCACAGCTGTAGTGTAAAACAGATGACTTTTCTGCTGGAAATTGGTATTTGCATCACAGAAGGAATGCTGGGAATGCCAGAAAGGCAGGCACATTCCATGCTAATCTGAAGGCTGGTCCAGATAGCCAATATATCAGGAATAGTGAGTGTTTGCACTCGCATTGGTTTGTTTACTCAAACATTTCTGTTCATTATTTGTCCATTTTTGGAGAAATGGCATATTCAGATTTACCAGCAAGCCCTTATTTTGTGTGGTGCCTGAAATCTCCAACTCATAACTGCAAACAGCATGACTCACACTGAATTCAGGCCCACACTGAATTTTGTTTCAAGAAATCCTATTACTTTGTCACACTGAGTATTTTAAAGGCACTGCATTACAGCAGAGATGTTTAGAATTTTAAAATGATGGAGGTCCAAATTAGCTTTCTGTACATTTTTTGTTTCTATTTAAGTTAATTGACATTGACAGTACCTTGGTTGATGTATGATGTGTGAAAAGACTCAATGTTGTTTTTCCCAGAGAATATTATTTCTTTACTTGGATGCATATTTTAACCACATTTTTAGAAAATGGTTTTCCCATTTACAAATATATTACATGTTTATGGTAGAATATGGAATCAAGTATTCACAAATAAAGAGATGAAAGTGAAAGTTACTCCAAATTCCACCACCCAGAGATAACATGGTTAACAATGTTGTGCATGTTTCCAGGTGTGTCTCTAAGCATAACACATGCACACATGTGCACACACACACACACACATACATGCACACATGCAAACACACATTCTGTCCTTTTGCTTCCTGCCTCTTTACAATAGTTTATCCCACATGTTTTGATAAATAAAAGCTTGACATTATGATAAAAGTTTTGCCATTGTCCTGATCCGTCCCTCCTTACCTAAAGCACCCAGTTTAGGCCCAGCTGGCATGGCTCAGTGGTTGAGCTTCGACCTGTGAACCAGGAGGTAGAGGTTAGATCCCTGGTCGGGGCACTTGCCTGGATTGCGGGCTTGATCCCCAGTGGGCGGACGTGTGGGAGGCAGCCGATCAGTGATTCTCTCACATGATTGATGTTTCTTTCTCTCCCTCTCCCTTCCTTTCTGAAATCAATAAAAATATATTTTAAAAAGAAGTTTTGCCATAGCAGCTTAAAAATTAAAATAAATTTTCATATCAACAGTTTTGTTAGCCTTATTATTAACTAAATTCACTTGCTATGCACTTTATATACATTAACTCATTGAATTCTCACTCCTAGTCCATAAGGTAGGACTTTCTGTTTCACAAATGAGGAACTGAGTGGCGCATCTCATAAACAGTGGGGCTGAGGTTTGCTCCGAGGACTAGCCCTCTCCTGCCTGAGCCTTCAACCACAGCCTCATGCTAGTTTCCTGCAACTGCATGAATACTATTTGTTTCATGATTTTTAGTATTTTATTGTCTGGGTAAACCATAATCTTTAACTGAGTCCTTCTTGGTACATAGTTAGAATATTTTCAACTAATTGCTATAAATACAACTTTCCTACAATATTCATTTACATGACATTTGGGAGATTTGAGTGTAATGCTGAATTATTGAGTCAGTTGGTGAAAATATTAAAACTGTGGTTCTTATTGCTACATTCCTCTACAAAGGGATGGTTGCTAGCTTAATATTTCCATCAGCAGTGCTCATTCCATGTAGATCTTCAGTAATTCTATATAATAAAAGCCTAATATGCTAATCAACTGAACTGCGGAAGGACTGGCAGAACGACTGGTTGCTATGATGTGCACTGACCACCAAGGGGCAGACGCTCAACACAGGAGCTGTCCCCTGGTGGTCAGTGCGCTCCCACAGCGGGAGCGCCGTTCAGCCAGGAGGCGGGCTCACAGCTGGCTAGCGCAGCGGCGCTGGCAGGAGCCTCTCCCGCCTCTGTGGCAGTGCTAAGGAGAAGTGAGCCAAGAGGTATGGAGCAGCGAGCAGGCAGGTGGTAAGGAGCGAGGGGTCCTGGACTTCGAGAGGGATCCTGGACTTCGAGAAGGCACAGTCTGGGCTGAGGGACCCTCCCCCACCCCCACCCCCCAGGGCACAAATTTCGTGCACCGGGCATCCCGGACTGCGAGAAGGCACAGTCTGGGCTGAGGGACCCTCCCCGACCCCTACCCACCAGTGCATGCATTTCGTGCACGGGGCCTCTAGTAGATGATGATATGTTCTTAAATCTGATTGGGTCAAAATGACATATCAATTTAATTTTTTAATAGAAAGGAACTTTTACCTGCACATTAATTAAAAGTGTTTTTATAATGCTGTTTTTAACTTAATATTTTATTTATAATTTTTTTAATGCTAAGAGTTTGAATAAGCTGCTTGAAAACAAAGAAGATCATGAAATTCAGAAAAAGGCACAGGACATTTGAGATTATACCATGTCACTTTACATTTGTAGGACTGGCAAAACCCAAAATTGGTGACACCACCTAGTGCTGGTAGGAGTCTGGGAAAGGATGCTCTCATATATTGCTTGTGGAAATGTGAAATATAGCCTTTTGGGGGGAAACAATCTGGGAAAATATATACAATTTAAAATACTTATACTTTTTAAACCAGCACTATTATTCTTAGAAATTAAAGCATCAAAACATAATGAATTTTAGACATAAATCTTAACATTTACAATGTCAATGAAGAAGAGAAAATGGTTTTAAATAAGGGAAATGAGACTGCTATACAAAGTTTGAGCAGTAAATAGGAAAAAAAAGCAAATTATGTTCCAAACATCTCTGGAGAGGTTAAAAATTAATATTATGAGTATTGAGACAATTATGATTTTGCAGAATTCTGTTAAATTTTGTGAGATAAAATATGGTTCTCATAGGTGTATAACAACACACTTTGAAGTATGGTACATTTTATGGCTAAGCTATATTGATAGTTAAGTTCAATAGCAACCCCTTATCCATGATTTCACTTTTCACAGTTTCAATTATCTATAGTCAACCTTAGTCCAAAAAATACTAAATGAAAATTTTCTAAAATAAACAATTTGTAGGTCTTAAAAAAATAAAAAAATAAAGTATGGTACATTTTAATAGTACTTGGCACTGTTTCAAATTGACCTAAATATTCATCTCACGGGTAACAAAATGATTAGTTTCAGGAGGCACTTCTGATATCCCCTTATTCTGGGAGCAGGCCAATTTTAAGAAAATTGTGAAGTGGATGTAACCTGCCTTAGGCGATAGCCCTGTTTACCCATTGCCCTGGTCGGTCCCTCCTTACCGAAAGCACCCACTTTGGGTCCCACAAGGTTTGCCTATCTGGCCAGGTTGTGCCTACCACTTGGGGCTTGTTGCTACTCACACATGAAAATTGACATTCCTTCATCATTAGTTTGAAGGCTTACAATGTCACCAGTTCTAGAAAATGCACTTATAGTGCCAGTGAGGGAAACTGCAGAGCCCTGTCCTAGAGAATGTGCGTGGGTGAACTGGACCTGCTATTGACGAGGGCCTTTCTTTTCCATAGACTGAAAGCACCCACCAGTGTCCACTGGGTTAACCTATCCTTCTCCTGTGATAGGAAGGCCTTTTGAAGAAACATGAGAAGACAGCATTGAGTTGGGGGAGAGATTATTTCATGTGTTTTTTAAATGACCCTTATATCAATCTGTTCAGAAGTCTTAAATAATAGGCTGCATGACACATAGAAGTCACATTTTGTTTCCTTTTAAAAATATATTTTTATTGATTTCAGAAAGGAAGGGAGCGGGCGAGAGAGATAGAAACATCAGTGATGAGAGAGAATCATTGATTGGCTGCCTCCTCCGAGGCCCACACTGGGGATCGAGGCCATAACCTGGGCATGTGCCCCGACCGGAAATCAATCTGTGATCTTCTGGTTCATAGGTCAACGTTCAAACACTGAGCCATGCTGGCTGGGCACATTTTGTTTCTTGAAAGTTCATCACCTGGATCTGGGATATATCTGCCACCAACCTATGTATTCATTAAACAAATTCTTTTAGACACTGTTCTAAGCACCTCACAAGTATTTACTCATTTCATTCTCATATCATCCACCTAATGTTGGTATTATTATTGCTGGGGAGGGGAGTGTTAAAGCTCGTCAGGTACTAGACACTGTTCTAAGAACCTCAAAAGTATTAACTCATTTCATTCTCATATCATCCCCCTAATGTTGGTATTATTATTGCTGGGGAGGGGAGTGTCTGAGTTTTATGCCCATAACTGCTTTTTGGATTGGCCTTGACCAAGCCCTTTAGGTTATCTATCGCTTGATTTGAAAATAGAAGATAAGACTGGCCCCACAAATATCTTACAGAAATATTATGATTGGGATAACTAAATCTCCAAAGATTATGAAAACAATGCATTATGAATAAGAGATGTGTAATCTCAAAATACTTTTGGCACTAAGTAATAAGCCATGGAGAGAGTTGATCCTTTTTCCCATGTTAGTGAATTGTATTTTCTTAAGACTTAATTCTCATCTGTGCTGAATTAGTGTGGAATTATTCTTGGAAGAAAATTTAAATCAATGACTGCCTCCTCCCTCTCAGATTTCTCCAAGTCCCCGGTGCATTATTATACAATGTGAAACCACAGATGACTAGATTTTATTCACTGCATTTTAAAGAAGTCATGCAAAATGATTTTTAATAAAACAGGAGGAAAGAATCATACTTAGTTACATGAAGTGTCGCAATGCTAATTAAAAACTCTTTGTGCCACTCTGAGGAATTTGGTATTAGGAGTGTCTGTCAAAGACTCATGTCAAGTCTAAAAGAACCCAGTCTAAAGCACCAGCCTCCTAGCAAGGGTTATGAGGATGACAGGACAGCCAGGCATCATGCTATTTTATCATTGACACGAAACATTTTCGTTTCACTCACCATAAGAGCTCATTGGTGTGGGCGGGGGAGAGAGCATTGCGAAGGTGAGTGAGACTTTCCAAGGAACTACAGGGCAGAAGTGTGTATCCGCCCTTCTCAAGCTCCCAGGTGCATGCAGATCACCTGGGGGCCTTGTTGCTGACAACTTCTAATTGGGTCAGGTCAAAGCTGGGGGCTGCGATTTTTCATCCCTAACAAGCTTTTAGTGGATGAAGATGTTGCAGGTCCGGGAACCATTTCTGAGGAAGAAGGATGTACATGTTAAACCGTAATAATATTAGATTCAATAGAAGCAGTGCGAAGGGCAGACAAGGAAGGGACCAATTTCGAATGTGGGTATCTAGGAAGGTGTCTCAAGTAGAATCCTTGGCATGTAACAGTGGTTTCTCCAACAGAGTTTGGAGGGAAGGACACTCAGCAGCATGAGCTGCCTGCTGGAGGCACACAGGTCTATAGGGCTTGGAGTCTCAGGGGCCCACAGGCGGTCCCTGGTGGCCGAAGAGGAAGGAGGAGGCTGCTCTCAGGGAAATGAGAAGAGTAGGTTGAGGCTGCTCTGAAAGGCCGTGGTTGCTTGGCAGAGGAATTGATCTGTTTTGTGCTGGCAATGATGAGAGCTGTGGTTTTGGAAGGTGACTATGGCTGTAGGGCGGAAGATGAGTTAGAGGAGGACAAAGAATTCGTAGCAAAGAGACGAATTAGGAGTCTTTGAAGAGCTGGCAAGGTCTTAGATTTAGAGAATGTGATAGGATTTGGAAAGGTCAGGAAATGTTCAAGAGATTCTCATGTAGGATGGATGGGAATTGGAAATCAATGGGAAGTGGAATGAGAGACAAGTACAAATTAAAGAGGAGGTTGTTTCTAGCTTGAGAGGGTGGCTACACCTTTGATTGTAAGAAGAGCAGAAGGAAAGACAGGTTTTTTGGCAGCAGGTAACGGGTTTAGATTTGTACTTGTTCAGCAGGGCATGTGTTCTAGCCTGTAACTGGAAATAGCTCTCTGAAATATAAGAAAGGTCAAGAATGGTAAATTTTGGAGTCAATAGCAGAGAAGCAAGAGCTAAAGCAATGGCTCTAAATGAAATCACCACAGGAGTTGAGTTTAGAGAGAAATAGTAACAAATGTAAAGAGTATAGAATAATGGGGGTTGCATATATTACATACTTTATTGATTTTTTACAGAGAGGAAGGGAGAGAGATAGAGAGTTAGAAACATCAATGAGAGAGAAACATCGATCAGCTGCCTCCGGCACACCTCCTACTGGGGATGTGCCCGCAACCAAGGTACATGCCCTTGACCGGAATCAAACCTGGGACCTGTCAGTCTGCAGGCCGACGCTCTCCACTGAGCCAACCCGGTTAGGGCAGGCAGGGGTTGCATATATTAAGCGGATGGTGTCAAACTCCAAACTTGATCTATTTTTCAGTTCTCTGAATTTTAAATACCACTGAAATTTTTATTAACAGAAGAATGCATTTTGCATAAAAAGCAATTATTTTCCACTTTCTGCATGGTAGTGCTGATGGGTTTTATAATACAGCATTCTTAGCATAAAATACTTGGGGAGACAGGTAATTAGTATATGAGAGTTTACCTCTAGCTACAGCCATATACTTAGCCGTCATCATATTATTGCCTCTGTAGAATTTGTTTATTCTGATTTTTTAAAAAAATCTTTATTCAGTTTTCTTAGTTTTTACTTAATGTACCTTTTCCGTTCCAAGATCCCGTTCAGGATGCCACATTCCATTTAGTCACCAGGATTCCTTAGGCTTCTCTTGGCTGAGACAGTTTCTCAGATTTTCTTTGTTTTTCACCACCTTGGCAGTTTTGAGAACTGGTCAGGCATTTTGATGTCTCTCCATTGGGATTTGCCTGTAGTTTTTCTCATGATTAGGATGGGGTTGTGGTTTTGGGGAGTAACCACAACAGTTCTCATCACATTATATCAGAGGTACAATACTGTCCACATGACTTACTGCTGTTGATGATAACTTGACAGCACTTGCCAGGTTTTTCTTTTACTTCTGCTTTCCATATTGAAGTCTTTGGAAGGATGTCATTATGCACAGCCTACACCAAGGGAGTAAGCTGTACTCCGCATCCTTGACGGAGGAGCAACTATGTATGTTATTTGGAGTTTTTTCTGCATGGAAGACTTGTCTCTTCAGACCTTATTTATTTATTTAATCTTTTGTTTATCTCAATATGGTCTTATGGATTATTTTTATGCTTTGAATGATAATCCAATATTACTTATTTCATTGCTCAAATTGTGTCCAGCTTTAGCCATTGAGTCCCGTGTCACCTTGACATATCTCCATCATTGCTTTTGCTGGCTGGTTTGCTTGTTTGTTTTGAGCTCTTTTATTTTTTTTTTCTGGCACTATGCTGCTCCAGGCTCATCCTGTGTATATATACTACTCCAGCCCTTGAATCAGCCAACTCTCCAAGGAACCTTGATTTCTTTTATTGAAGAAAAGTGTTAGAAGCCAGTATGTGGGCACTAGATATAGTCTGATTTTTAAGTTGCTGCAGCGTCGATTTCTTTTAAGTGCTAAGGCTTTCAGACATCAGATATTTGGTAAAAATGCAGTAGTAAGTGTTTTTCCCCTGAAGGACAATAATATTGAAAGCAGTAAAAGTTTAAACACACATACACACGTATTCAATCTGTTACACTGCAACCGAAAGCAACAGAAGTAGCATAAAAGTCTGAAGAAGTCATTAAAAATCTATGGAAGGAACTTTAGCAAGCTCTGTAAATTAAACATGTCTTGAGTTTATTTCAGAGGAATAGACTGTTCTATTTCCTTTCATGCTCTTCTTAAAGGAAAATTTCTTCAAAGCAGGAACCTTTTAAATACTTGCAAGAGCTTAGGCATAATATTGTTTTCTTGAACTTTTGCATAGGTTGGAAGAATTTCAGAACCTTAAAACTCTTCATATAAACCATCTTATTGTCCTTTACAACCTCTCATAGGGCAGAAAGAGTGTCGACATTAGGACAGAAAAGCTTGATCCTTGGTGTGGATTTAGAACATCAAGGGAGAGAATGGTTGTGAATTTCTTTGTGATAAAATGCAAAGTTTTCATCATCAGCTCTTAAAGGATAAGAAGCCAGAGGCATAACAAGCAAAAAACAGCTTCTGAGGGTAGGGAACCAGATTTATTTATTTATTTATTTATTTAATTTTATTTTTT
>NW_005371734.1:605428-631404 GCF_000412655.1 Myotis brandtii
ACCCAGTTACATGCCCTTGACCGGAATCGAACCTGGGACCTTTCAGTCCGCAGGCTGACGCTCTATCCACCAAGCCAAACCGGTTTCGGCAAGGGAACCAGATTTAAATAGATTTTGTGCCATGTTGTAAAATTCACTGAAGATCTCAAGGTTCTGTATATATGATTTTTCTTCAAATGCATTCCAAAAATTGAAATATTCAATCCAGTAAATATCTGCTAAGTGTCTACTAGAATCAGTGTTAGATATAAGAAGGCAAGTATTTTTCCATCCTTAAAAAAAAAGCCATGAATAAAATAAGCTATGGGTCCTCTGTTAGACCCATCATATTAAGAGTTCAGTTAAGGGAACTGGTTAATGAACCTTAAAAGATGCAGGCCCTAGCTTGTTTGGCTCAGTGGATAGAGCATCTGCCTGTGGACTGAAGAGTCCTGGGTTCAATTCTGGTCAAGGGCACATGCCCAGGTTGTGGGCTCTATCCCCAGTAGGGGGCACACAGGAAGCAGCCAATCAATGATTCTCTTTTATTGATGTTTCTCTCTCTCTCTCTCCCTTTCCCTTCCTTTCTGAAATCACTAAAAATATATTTTTAAAAATCTTAAAAAAAGAGAGAGGATATAGAGATGGCATGTTGGAATGTGCAATAGCCTTATGTGATGATATATTATATATGATTTAAAAAGTAAACATCTTTAGTATTAAAAAAGAGAGAGAGGGTATAGAGATGGCATGGTGGAATGTGCAATAGCCTTATGTGATATTATATTATATATGATTTAAAAAGTAAACATCTTTAGTATTTCACATTGAAAGAAAACAAATTTTAGGAAATCAGCCTAATTGTATCCTTATCTATACTAATAAAAGGGTAATATGCTAATTAGACCAGATAGACTGGATGTCTTCTGGATGTCCTTCCTGACAAAGCCGGGGCCTGGGTGGCACTGCCTGGGGTTCCAGGTGCCTGCGGCCAGCCCGGGCAAAGCTGGCCCAGGTCCCGGGTGCCTGCAGCTGGCTGGAGGAGGGAAGCCTGGGTCCCAGGTGCAGGGGCTGAGGCAGAGGTGGTTAGCGGCGATCAGGCAGGCAGGCAGGCAGAGGCGGTTAGGGGAGATCAGGCAGGCAGGCAGAGTGGATAGGGGCGATCAGGCAGGCAGGCAGAGTGGATAGGGGCGATCAGGCAGGCAGGCATGTGAGCGGTTAGGAGCCAGCGGTCCTGGATTGGGAGAGGGTGCAGGCCAGGCTGAGGGACCCGCCCCCCATGCACGAATTCCATGCACCAGGCCTCTAGTGGAGTATAAAATCTAATACCCTGAATAAGTAAATGAGGCTTGGGTTTTGTAGCTATGCATCTTAGAAGCTCATGGACAAATTTATTTTTTGAGTCATACTTTATAAATCTTTTCTGCTTCAGTCTAATGTATGTGTTCACAGAAAAGTTTCCAATAAGTAAAGCACTTGGAATTGGCTGTTTGTTTTTATAATTATTTCAATGCAATGAATAGTTAACTTTGATTTTTTGTATTTACTTCTCCTTCTTCATTCTAAGAACCAAAATATATCTTTATGTCCTTTCTTAAAAAACATTAACATTTTTTTCTCACTATCTTTCAATTTTGGTTTTATAAAAGTATTTCAATATACTGGCTTTTGCTTTTTAATTGTTGACCTGTTACATTTATTTATGCATTTAACAAATATGTAGCAAGTATATCTTATATTCCAGCCCCTATTGTAGGTTCTGAGAACACAGAAATGAACAAAACAGACAGCCCTGCCCTCATAGAGCTCACATTCAAGTGGGGAGAGACAGACAATACACAAATAGACAAATATATAATCTGTCAGATGATGATAAGGGCTATGAAGACAAATAAAGCAGAAATAGACTTAATATTCAGAGATTTTTATATAGTGTGCCAGAAAATTGCAGTTGTCATTCCTGGGGAATAAATAGCATTTATACGAATGCTGCGGTCTGAGAACGCTCTGCTCTCTGCTGTTCCCTGGGCTGAATTACTGATAGGCAGACCTTATCAATGAGGGAGTCATTTGAGAGCCAGGAAATGGTTGTTTATTTTACATGGCAGCCTGCCTGTGAGAGACTGGAAATATTCTAAAGGAAGCCTCACTCCTTAGGGCAGATGCTTGATTAAAACTAAGAACAAAGACCTTTAAAAACTGTTCTTCCTTTTGACACTAAGATGTTCGCTGGTTTCCGAGCAACCTTAGAGAGGATAAACGCAACAATCAGTACGATTTCATATCGGAGTGAATACATCTGGGCCCTGACAACTCCTGAAATTGTCTGTGGCGCCCTCTTTGCTTCCAGAGCCAGCGCTGTGGAGTGATAGTGAGTGGTGCTCTGAGCCATTTGGTTTCACTGTTTATGGAGACACGCCTGTAAGTGTTTCTCATGTTTTTGTAATTTTGAGATGGAGAAGGGAACATCCACATCCTGTTTTCCTAGAACAATGTCCCATGACCTCTCTATTCAAAGGCTTGACTCAGTCTGGAGGGCTAGTCCTGCTCTGGTTTCTTTGGGAAAGAAATGGTTTTATTTTATTTTATTCTTATTTTTTATTTTTTGAAAGAAATCATTTTAACCATCAAAGAATCTAAGCAACTTTTAGAGATTTCTTTTCAAAAGTAGGCGAAGGACAAATTAATATTTATAGATTCTGAGTACACGTGCAGTTGGATTACTACTCTTTTACATATGAAAATTCTACTTCAATTTCCAGTGGTATTGCTAATAACATTTTGGGGTGTGCTGCTGCTGGGTGAGGGTCTAGGAATACCTGAATTATCCCTGTTTTAGGCATTTTTTCCTCCAAGGTCCCAAAGGAAAATAGATGCACTGGACAGTAGTTGGAAAAATACCAAAGCTAAATAATTTCTTTTTGTCTCAGTTTCTTCTCTTATAAAGTATCTATCCCATATAATAAAAGGCTAATATACAAATCAACTGAACGGCAGAACGACCAGTCACTATGACGCACACTGACCACTTGGTGGCAGAAGCTCAATGCAGGAGCTGCCCCCTGGTGGTCAGTGTGCTCTCACAGGGGGAGCACTGCTCAGCCAGAAGCCCTGAGCTGGGCTCACGCCTGGTGAGTGCAGTGGTGGTGGCAGGAGCCTCTCTGCCTCCGCGGCAGCACTAAGGATGTCCGACTGACCGCTTAGGCCCGCTCCGTAGGGACATCCCCAGAGGTCAGCTGGACATCCCCCAAGGGCTCCTGGACTGCGAGAGGGCGCAGGCCAGGCTGAGGGACTTCCCTCCCTTGAGTGCACGAATTTCATGCACCAGGCCTCTAGTCTACACTAATAAAAGAGAAACATGGTAATTAGCGTACGACCGCTACCCTTCCCATTGGCTAATCAGCATATCCTTATGCAAATTAACTGTCAGCCAAGATGGCGGCCGGCAGCCAGGCAGCTGGAAGCGAACATGAGGCTTGCTTGCTCCAGTGACTGCAGACTCCAACGTTCCCCGCCTGACTTGCCGGCCTCTGAGTTGCAACTCTAAGCAACTATGTACTATGTTGCAAATAATTGTTTCTATCCCACAAAGTTATGTTATTGAAAGTTCTGCATAAGTTAACATATAAAGCCTCAAAAGCTAAGTTTCTCTGTTGCCTCTTTGTTTTTCAAAGGGATAACGATTTAATGGTCTCAAACATGGCCTCTAGAGCTAGACATCATGTATTAAAATTCTCTTCCCACCACTAACTATATGGCTAACCTTGGACCAGTTATTTAAACCTTTCTGGTCCACTATACCTGTTTTCCCCCAAATCCAAATCTGACTTCTCAGCTCTTACACTCTAATGTCAATCTTCTGGGTGCAGAAGAAACACACCAAGCAAGATGGAACACCAAGAATGTTTGTCCCAATGCCTAGAAAGAGCCTGTCCTAGGCCATTTATAACTGTGACAACAGCTCTGAGACAGGCCGAATGTGGAAAAGAGTCCAAAGAGAGAGTGTGAGTGATAAGTTAACATATAAAGCCTCAAAAGCTAAGTTTCTCTGTTGCCTCTTTGTTTTTCGAAGGGATAACGATTTAATGGTCTCAAACATGGCCTCTAGAGCTCGACATCATGTATTAAAATTCTCTTTCCACCACTAGAGCTCAACATCATGTATTAAAATTCTCTTTCCACATATGGCTAACCTTGGACCAGTTATTTAAACTTTTCTGGTCCACTTTACCTGTTTTCCCCCAAATCCAAATCTGACTTCTCAGCTCTTACACTCTAATGTCAATCTTCTGGGTGCAGAAGAAACACACCAAGCAAGATGAACACCAAGAATGTTTGTCCCAATGCCTAGAAAGAGCCTGTCCTAGGCCATTTATAACTGTGACAACAGCTCTGAGACAGGCCGAATGTGGAAAAGAGTCCAAAGAGAGAGTGTGAGTGAGAAAAGATGAGAGCCAGCCAAGCTAGAAGTGGGACCTGAGCCACGTTAGCAATCCAACCTGAGAAGAGACGTAAGTGAAAAAGAAGATCAAGGGCAACTTTTGCCTTTTCCAGGCTCCTGAGAAAAAGAACAACTCTAAGAAGTCACACTTCAGTCCTTTCTAACAGTAACACAGCCAATAACATGTCTTCAGAGCTGAGGTAACCTTACTCAGCTTTGCGGGAGAGTGTGGCCAAATCTGGAAATCAAAGGGTATAGTCACATATGCTTTTAAGACCAACTGACCAAATATCAATGAGCCTAAAGTCAGCTCATCAAAATCACTTTACACAATGAACAGTGTAATTCATTGAAAGCTGAAACACGGATCATCCGCTTGCTGAATGAGCAATTGATGGGCACTGACACACCAGCCTTTTACACCAGGGTTAGCCCTGTTTTCTGCTCCTGGAGGCGGAGCCCACGCAGCATGGGAGCAGGCAGGGCCAGTAGGGTCAACTGGAGAACGTGTGGGGAGCTGTACTTAGCTCCAGCTACTGGCTGCCACGCAGGCATGGGCCAGGTGCTGCCCAGTTTTCAAATGAAGGCTGAACTGGATTTTGATGTGAACTGTGCTGGCATTTGCATTTTGTCAAATACTTAAAATTGTACAACAAAACAAAACAAACACTGTGCAGGCCACATGCACCCCACGCGTGGGCTTGACTCTTCCCGGGCGCCTGCAGTCTCGCTGTGAAACACTGGGCATGTGCGTCCCCAGTCTCATGCTTTCAGCTACGTGAGCATGACCCGAAGCTCACAGTATACAGTAATCTGTAATTTTGCCAAGGCACAAATTGTATCCCAAATGCTCCACGGTTGACTTCTGAGTGTGATTTACTTAGTTAGTGAATGTGCTTTGTTTTCTGCCCAGTTTCTATAAGTCAATGTGACTATTGATTTTTTTTAAAGTCAACTTTGAATGCAGAATAACACTCATGCAATAAATAAGCTTCTACTCTTAAAAAGGGCTGTGGGAGTCAGCAGAGGTAGTTGATTTCTAAAGTTGGAGAAAGAACTGAAAAGAAAGTGAAAAAGGTCTATTAAATATTTAATTGGAAAATTGAGGTAGAACTTAATGAGTGTAGCAATGGGAATTTTGAATGGAAACAATCAGTATTTTTCAGATCATGGTAGCAAGAATTAGGTAAGAAGTATAAAGAGATGACTTGAAAACTTCAGTTTTACTTTATTCATTTTACAGTAAAATTTATATGCTATAGTGTATTTTTAAAATATTCATCTTGAATTTTAAATATTAATTAAATATTTTTGAGATGATGGGTAACTCTTATGAGCCTCAAAAACTATGTGATGCTTTAGAAGTTATTCTAAATTCTTTTTAATGTTTAGATCCTTCGAGTAGATTGCTGAAGGCAGTTACTGCTTTCTTTTTCTTTTTCTTTTTGCTAGTTACTTTCATATTTCTAGTACAATGTTCTGTTCATAGGAGGTTCTTGATAAATTGAATGCGTTGAATTATTTAAAGGTGTCTTCCATTTTTAAACATTTATGGCTTAATATTTTTTTTCTATCAAATTGAGAAATTGTGCATGTGCCTTGGGTAGTGAAAGGGGAATATAAAAAATGTATTCTGTGTTTAACACCCAAACAATAGAGTCCATAATTTGAAATTCTTTCTTTGCATATTCATATCTTCTTAAAATATTTAGTTGAGTATATTAAGACAGGACATTTCTTCTAGGTTTATAATGTTTCTTGGGCTAGAAATAATATTGAATGAAACAGTCTTTATCTTTTCCTTTTGAATCCACATCAAAGGTTTTGGTTGAAAATGCCAGATGGCCTGGCCAGTGTGGTTCAGTGGTTGAGCGGCCAGGTCAGGGTACATGCCTGGGTCTTGGGCTTGATCCCAGTAGAGGGCATGCAGGAGGCAGCCAATCAATGATTCTCTCTCATTATTGATGCGTCTATCTCTCTCCCTCTCCCTTCCACTCTGAAATCAATAAAGATTTTTTAAATGCCAGATGCACATTTAAAGTATTGGAATCATCGGCGTATTTAGATTGAGCTAATGGAATATGCTTGTAGTTTCTTTAAAATGAGGGTGAGTGGAACAGGGTAGACCCTTCAAGCCTAAGGCCTGATAGCAATTACATGGAGAGATTTCACCCATCCCCAAATCGCAGCACCATTTCTCCTTGTCCTTTGAACTCTTGTGTATCTTTCAGTGTCTTGGGATACAACAAGCAAACAGAGAATTTCTAGGACAAGAGCTCATATGTTAACTTGAGCTCAACTGCCTGGATCAACTTTTGTTAGACAGGGAGGTTTCTCTTCTAGAAGCAGAACAATTACAGAGGAACCAATAGTCCAGACAGCACAGAGCTGCTCAACTTGTAAAAGACTTGATTAGTGAAGAGTGACATTTCATTCCTACTTGTCACAGCTCACACTTCCTTATTAATCTTTTTTTTCTATAAAGCCCTTCTTTGAAAATATAAGGCTCTCAAGTAAGGCATTTTTCTGAGAATTAAAAACATATATTTTTATTTATTTTTTAAAATATTTTTTTATAGAGAGAAGAAGAGAGAGAGAGAGAAATATCGATGTGAGAGAGAAATTTTAAAAAAAGACTTGATTAGTGAAGAGTGAAATTTCATTCCTACTTGTCACAGCTCACACTTCCTTATTAATCTTTCTTTTCTTTTTTTTTCTATAAAGCCCTTCTTTGACAGTATAAGGGTCTCAAGAAAGACATTTTTCTGGGAATTAAAAACATATTTTTATTTTTTTAAAAAAATATTTTTTTATAGAGAGAAAAAGAGAGAGAGAGAAATATCGATGTGAGAGAGAAACATCAATTGGCTGCCTCCTGCTCCCCCCCTCCCCCAAACTGGGGATCAGGCCTGCAACCTGGACATGTGCCCTGACCAGGAATTGAACTGGCAACCTTTCAGTGCACAGGACAGTGCTCAACCAACTGAGTCACACTGGCCAGGGCCTTCTGGGAAATTGTTAAAAGATAAGATTTGGAGACATTGGTTATCTTCCTTTTAGAGACCACTAACACCTATTGTGGGAAATGACTTGTGAGATCTGGCATAAGTAATTACTCAAAGGAACATTATGTCACGAGTGGTCAACAAAAGATCATGTGTACAGAAATTGCTTAATTTTTTTAAACTGGATTTCCATCCAAAATAGGGAAGTTCCTAATAATATAAATTCTTTTATACATAACCTTTTCTGGTAATTTTTGGTTTACCCATTTGTGTACCCTCTCTAAAGAAATGTGTTTACTACCCTACCATGGGCTAGTTACTCATTCATTAATTTGGCAAATATTTTTAAAGCACCAATTTTATGTAAGGCATATTGATAAAAATTTATATAAATAAATCAAAGAGTATAAGTGAAATATATGCAAATGTTAATCTTTTTGGCAAATGTTTACTTTTAAATGTTTAAACATTATGCAAAACTGTATTCTTCTGAGATTATTTTGGTAAGTTACTAAGATTTATTGGCAAAGGACTTTGTCCTTGGTGAAATAAATGAACTATCATTTGCTTTGGTCCATGTTTTACTCTGTATTTTGATCTAACTCTGTGCTGTCTATAACTAAACTACAAATTTCTTTTGGACAAAATCTGTGTCTTAAATTTTTCATTGAATTTTATTTTCTGCCCACTACAATATTTTCTCTGTAAGAAATCTTATGAAAGTATATTTGATGTTTAAGACCTATGAAAAGTAATGGTGTTACTGAAGCCCAAAACTAAATATCCAGTGTTTTGACTGATCATTATTTGATTTTGCAACTATCTCCTATCTTAAAATAACTTTATAGTCTTCTTTCCTCCCAATTTCCAAATGAGACTTTGTAAATTTGTTATATTTTAATTTTAGTTCTTTTTTAAGAAATGTTTTGATATTGCTTCAGAAAATTGAATTTTCCTAGGGTACAATACTAAATATAAAAATGTTAGGTCTGATAAATTTAGAAAAGTTGAACTTTAGTCACATTGAATATTGACTTTTAAATATAATCAGACTGTTGTTGCCTGTGTTTTAGGACCAAAATAATTATATTCTTTAATCTAAAGAAGTAAATGCTGCCTTTAAAAAATCTGATAATTTTTTTTTCAATGCTTTTTGCTATTAGGTGATTTGGGCTCTTGGGATCTGCTCATTTGCCTGTCTTCTAGGAAAGCTGCTGGAAATCCCTGCATATCCAAGGAAGATGTGTGCCAGTTAAGTTTACATCAAAAGGTAAATATTTTTTTCACACATGCACAGATTATATTAGTCCTATAGATATTACCACCTGCATCTCTTGTTCGATAATGTTCAAAAAAGTTTCACCATTAGGATCCATTACATGTTTGGAGAGAGTTCCAATGGTCATGCCTTATAGACTTTACCATAAAAGGTTCACCATTTTTGCTTGATAGAATCCCCCTCAATGCCAGCAACTACCTAGCAGGACCCAAAACTTTTTTTTAATATTTTTTTGATTTCAGAAAGGAAGGGAGAGGGAGAGAGAGATAGAAACATCAATAATGAGAATCATTGATCGGTTGCCTCCTGCACAAACCCCATTGGGGTTCGAACCTGCAACTTGGGCATGTGCCCTTCACCGGAATCGAACCCGGGATTCTTCAGTCTGCAGTCCGACGCTCCATCCGCTGAGCCAAACCAGCTAGGTCAGGACCCAAAACTTGATTGAGAAGTCTGTAGCCTCTGGGTTGTTGCTTACCCTGGCCACATGTTTATCCAAAGTAGTCAAGTCTTTATTCTCTAGATCACTGTTTTAACTTTTTCAAAGTTAAAGTGGTATTCTGAATTATAATAAAATTTATACAATTTATTATTAACTTTTAAAATTGACATTCAATCTCTACTGCTTACTTTGTGTGAATTTTTGTAAATGCTTTTAGAAAAGTTAACGAACATTTATCAAATGCCCAATAATGTGTTTGGTCACTGTGCTGGAAATATGCTATATTTTGGTACCTGTAACAAGTCTCTGAAAAAAAAAAGTGTCAAAACTAATAGCTGTTTTCAGTAGTAAAATAGTATTGTAGTAGTAATCCTGATCACTTGATATTTCTGAAACTGACAGTCTTGATAATTCCTCTCTATTTCTGACTCTTGACTCCCTTGGCCTTTGGACTGAGCACATTGTTTTGGTTCTTCTTATATACTAGAGGCCCGGTGCACGATATTCATGCACTTGATGGGGGAGGTCCCTCAGCCCGGCCTGTGCCCTTTCACAGTCTGGGAGCCTTCAGTGGATGGATGTCCGACTGACGGACATCTTTAGGCCGTCAGTCGGACATCTTAGGCTGCCTTGGGGGCTGCTGAGGCTCCCGCCGCCCCCGCTGAGCTCGCCAGCTGTTAGCTGGCTTCTGGCTGAGTGGCGCTCCCCCTGTGGGAGTGCACTAACCACCAGGGGGCAGCTCCTGCATTGTCTGCCTGCCCCCTGGTGGTCATTGCCTGCCGTTCAGTCGAGTTGCATATTACCCTTTTATTGTATAGGATTTTTGGCTATTTCTTCTCTCTTTCTTTTTTATAGCTACCTTTCCTCTGCCCATTCTTAAATGCCTGTGTTCCCTAACACCACTCCCAAAGTTTTAACTGCCATTTGTAGTTGATGATCCCCAAATCTACATCTAAAATTCAAAGCACTATACCAGGCTTTGGGCTTGCATGTACATCTCCAGGTCTGATTATCATCTCCACTCTATGTCCCACAGACACCTCAAACTCAACATGGAGAAAACCAACTCATTGTTTTCCCCAGTAAATTTACTCTGTTCTTGCATTTAAAAGCTTTGCAGAACTTCTGTTCTGATGGTCATAAGCATGATCAAGTTCTCTATCATTTCCTGAGATAGAAATCTGGCCTTCACCTCTGAGCCCTTCCTTTTCTTTGTCATCTGCATTCCATCAATCACTAATACAATGAAACCTAAATATTTCTTAAACATTTTAGTGCTCAATATTTCTCAAATATATCAGTACTTACTACCTTTACCCTAGCCGGGCAATCACCATATTTTACCAAGACTATTGCTAAATCCTCCTCACTAATTTTTATGAAGCAAATATTTTGCCCCTGACATTTATCTTGCCCACCATTGTCACAGTGAAAAACATACCGCACCTCCCAGCAAGAGAAAAATGCTGTACTCAAAAGGATATAACTGAAGGGAAATTAACGAAGGAGCTATTTATAGTGGTTTTGGCAGAATAAGAGAAACAAAAAAGATTGGAGACACAAAGGAACCAGCAACATAACATTTCCCCCAGCTCTGGTCTGAGGAAGGGTATGAAGAAGTAATGGTGTAGCAGAACCTAATGGGAGCTGGAACCAAGAAAGAGAGGTCAGTGGGGGAGCCATAAGAGAGGAGCTATAAGTATGGGGAAAGTTAGCTATTGACAAATCATAGTTCTGCAAAGAGGAAGCTTGGAAGATAAGTGTCCAAACTGTCTCCACTCCCACCCTCCAATCTTTTGCCAAGGCTTCCCATTGGTACCAGACACCATTCAAAGTGCTTCCATATTTATTTATGTCCATTGTTTACATTTTAGGAGACTAAGCACATAGAGGTTAAGAAAATCACGGATCATAAATGAAGCAAAGAGGATTCAAATTCAGACAGTCGGACTTCAAATTCTGTTTTCTTTACCATATCACTACAGAACCTTTCTAAAAAGGTGTTTAGCCACTGCATTTACAGCATATGCTAATGAATATACTTAAAGAATACAAAAATTATAAATGATATATGTTATACAACTGTCACTTGGGAACATAAATAATTTGAAGCTTCATGAGCCATAATTTATTTATGTAAACATAAATATTAAAACTTACCAAAAATTCAAGAGGGAGGAGGACTTCCTAGCTCTTTTTATGAGGTCAGCATTATCCTAATTTTGAAACCAGATAAAGACACTACAAAGAGAGAAAATTATAGGCCAATTTTCCTGATGAACAGAGTTGCTAAAATCCTCAACAAAATATTAGCAAATCGGATCTAGCAATGTACTAAAAAGATCAGACACCATGACCAAGTGGTATTTATTTCAGGGATACAAGGCTGGTATAATATTTGCAAATCAATAAATGTGATACATATAGATTAAATATAAAATTAAAGATTAAATATAAAAATTACATGATCAGATCAATAGATGCAGAAAAAGCATTCAACAAAATCTAGCAACCATTTTTTATAAAAACTCTTGGCACAGTGGGACTAGAGAGATCATACCTCAACATAATAAAGTCCATATAAGAAAAACCTGCAGCTAACATCATACTCAATGGGAAAAACTAAAAGCAGGTACAAGACTGGGATGTTCACTTTCACCACTTTTATTCAACATAGTACTTGAAGTCCTAGCTACAGGGATCAGACAAGAAGAAAAAAAGGGCATCCATATTGGAAAGGAGAAAGTAAAACTGTTATTAGTTGCAGATGACATGATATTATACATAGAAAACCCTAAAGATTCCACCAAAAAACTAATAGATTTAGAAAATGAATTAGGCAAGCAGCAGGATACAAAATCAACATCCAGAAATCAATGGCATTTTTATTCACCAATGATGAACTCCCAGAGAGAAAAACCAAACCAAACCAAACCAAACCAAACCAAACCAAACCAAACCAAACAAAAAAACAATCCTTTTTGCCATTGCAACAAAAAAATATATGATCCTTGTAATAAACTTACTCAAGGAAGTAAAAGACCTGTACTCAGAAAACTATAGGACATTGAAAAAAAGAAGTAAAGGAAGACATAAACAAATGGAAGCATATTCCATGTTCATGGAAGAATTAACATCATTAAAATGCCCATCCAATCTATGGATTCAACACAATCCCTATTAAAATACCAATGGCATATTTCACAGATCTAGAACAATATAGAGAAAGTTAGCCATTGACAAATCATAACTCTGCAAAAATTTATGTGGAACCAAAAAAGACCCCAAATAACTGCTGCAAAATTCAGAAAGAAGAACAAAGCTGGAGGGATCACAATACCGGATATCAGATCTATATAATAAAAGCCTAAGTGACCATTACAGTGGAACGACCAGAATGACCAGTTGCTATGTTGTGCACTGACCACCAGGGGGAAGCTCCTGCGTTGAGCATCTGCCCCCTGGTGGTCAGTGCGCTCCCACAGGGGGAGCACCACTTAGCCAGAAGCCAGGCTCATGGCTGGGGAGCCTCTCCCACCTCTGCGATAGCGCTAAGGAGTAGCCAGCCGAACGATAAGAAGCCAGCAGGTGGGCAGTAAGGAGCAAGGGGTCCCAGACTCCGAGCGGCCTCAGGCTGGGCTGAAGGACCCCTGCCCTTTGACGTGCACGAATTTCGTGCACCAGGCCTCTAGTCTACACTAATAAAAGACAAAGATGCTAATTGACCGTACCTTCGCTATGCCCACCAGCCAATCAGAAGAATATGCAAATTAACCCAACAAAGATGGCGGTTAATTTGCATAGACAGGCACCCAGCGAAGACTGAAGACAGTGTAGAAGGAAGCCAAGCACTGCAGAAGGGAGCCAAGCAGCGGAGAAGGGAATGGATCAGAGGTAGCAGAGACGGGAGCGGAGCTGAGGCAGCAGACATGGGAGGGAGTGAAGTGGTGGAGAAGGGAGGGAGTGAGGAGGTGGACACGGGAGGGAGGTGAAGCAGAGGACATGGGAGGGAGCCGAGGCGGTGGAGACAGGAGGGAGTGAGGCAGTGGAGACGGGAGGGAGTGAGGCGGTGGAGACGGGAGGGAGCTAAGCAGTGGAGAAGGGGGAGAGCCGAGGTGTCAGAGAAGGGAGGGAGCCTAGGGTGAAGTGGTGAAGGGAGGGAGCGAGGTAGCAGAGAAGGGCTTCTCTCCCTTCTCTGCTTTGCTCCAGTCTCAGGAAGCCCTATTCTTGCAGGAATCTTCCTGCAACGGGCCTCTAGTTACACTATAAGCCATTGTAATCAATACAGCCTGGTACTGGCACAAGAACAGGCATAAGGATCAAAGTAATGGAAAAGAGAACCCAGAAATTGACCCAAGCCACTACACTCAAATAACATTTGACAAAGGAGGCAAGAGCATTTGGAGTACAGACAGTCTCTTCAATAAATAATGTTGAGTAAATTGGACAGGTATATGCAAAAAAAATAAAACTAGATCATCAACTTACACCATACACAAGAATAAACTCAAAATGGATAAAAAACTTAAATGCAAGTCATGAAACCATAAAAATCCTAGAAGAAAATATAGACAACAAAATCTCAGACATCTCATGTGGCAGAATTTTCACCTGTACATCTCCTTGGGCAAGAGAAACAAAGGAAAAAATAAACAAATGGGACTACATCAAACTAAAAGTCTTCTGCACAGCAAAAGAAACCATCCTCAAAATGAAAAGGGAATCCACTGTATGGGAGAATATATTTGCCAATGATATATAGTCTAAGGGGTTAGTCTCCAAAATATATAAAGAAGTCATACAACTCAACAAAAGGAAGACAATCTAATTTAAAAATGGGCAAAGGACCTAAATAGACACTTCTCCAAAGCGGACATACAGATCGCCAAGAGACATGAAAAAATGTTCAACGTCACTAATAATCAGAGAGATGCAAATCAAAACAAATCATGAAACAACAAGTGCTGGCAAGGATGTGGAGGAAAAGGTACCCTAGTATACTACTGGTGGGAATGCAGACTGGTGCAGCCACAATGGAAAACAGTATGGAGTTTCCTCAAAAAATTAAAAATGGAACTGCTGTTTGATTTAGTTATTCCACTTCTAGAAATATATTCTAAGCATCCCAAGACACCAATCAGAAAGAATATATGTATCCCTATGTTCATAGCAGTGTTATTTACAATAGCTAAAATCCAGAAACAGCCCAAGTGCCCATCAGTAGATGAGTGGATAAGAAAGCTGTGATACATTTACACCATGGAATACTATGCCGCTGTAAAAAAGAAGCATCTCTTACCTTTGAGACAGCATGGGGAGACCTGGAGATTCTGGAAAGGCAAATAAGCCAGATAGAGAAAGACAAATATCACAGGATCACACTTCAATGTGGAATATAATGAACAAAATAAAAGGATGAACAAAATAGATCCAGAGGCATGGAAGCATGGAACAGACTGATGAATCTCAGAGGGATGAGAGGAGGTGGGAAGAGATTAACCACAGAATTTGTATGCATATATGCATTGCCCATGGACATAGACAATAATGTGGTGAAGGCCTGGGTAGGGTGAGGGGGAAAAAGAAAGTGGGACATCTGTAATATTTTCAACAATAAAGAAAAAAACAAAACAGTTGTTTCAAATCGCTTGATGATGTTGTGGGATTGTCAGAGACTGTAAAGTGGACAAAGAAAAGGCATCTGTTCAAATTAAAATTACACGTCAGAGGTTTGGAATTTAAGTGCTTAATGAAAATGATCATCGATCTGTTATAGAAAATAAATGGTCAGGAGTTGCTCTAGTCAGGAAGAGAGTAACATAAATTTAAAACTGTATTGGTCCATGTGTTGCTGAAAGTGAAGTGAGGTCCACTAGTTGGGGTAGCATTAAATTTAGTAACTGGGGCTGCATCTCACCTCTCGCAGACAGGTTCTAGTATTTCCTGAGTTGAGGGATTGATTTCTAGCTCTAAATGTTTGTGGGATTAGCAACCCCTAAAACCAGGATGCTGTTTTTAGTACTACTTGGAGCACTGAGAACTACTGAAAGGGCTCTTCTGTTAAGGTATGCAAGGACATTTTCAGGTGAATTTGATGGAAGAATTGTGTGTTAGAAACTTGGGGGATAAAAGGACTTTTTTTTCTTTGATTAGTTGCTTCTCTTCTTGTCATTAATTCTTTTCCTTATGGATGATACTGAACAGCTTTCAGAGATCCTATTTTTGATAAAATAAAAGGAATAAAAGTCTGTACAGATCTAGTGAAGAAAAAGAGTAGTTTCTAAGATACAATATGAAGTGTGTGTACTCTCATTGTTCACAAGTGACCAAAAAATTTTTATTACTTGGATCTTTTCTTACACTTTATAAATAGTCTACATTTAAATGCCTATTCTCCTTAATGAGTTACTGTAGTGTCAGTTTTTTTTTAAATTTTATTTTAAACACCTTTTAAATGTTTATAATGAATATTATACTGTTGAACTTATTAATTAAAGGTTTCAACTAAGAATGATTTTTTACTTTTGATTCTGATAATATATGTAATAAAAATAATTTGGATAGAGATTATCACTGATTATGGTTGTAGAAGATATGTTGAGATTGAAATCTTTTTAAATGCACATTTCCACCCTAGCCGGTTTGGCTCAGTGGATAGAGTGTTGGCCTGTGGACTGAAGGGTTGTGGGTTTGATTCAGGTCAAGGGCATTGGGACTCGATCCCCAGTAGGGGGCGTGCAGGGGGCAACCACTCAATGATTCTCTCTCATCATTGATGTTTCTATCTCTTTCTTCCTCTCTGAAATCAATAAAAATATATTAAAAAAATAAATGCACATTTCCTTTGTCCCAATTTGATCTCAGAAATGTCCCAGGCTCAAATGTCATTATCATTTTATATTCATTCTAATTCTTTCAAAGATATGAAAGATTTTATGCTAAGAAAAATATCAGAACAGCAGTCTATAAACACACACACACACACACACACACACACACACACACACATTTGTAAAGCATTCAAACCCAGTACAAAATGGGTATAGAGCCATAGCCGGTTTGGCTCAGTGGATGGAGTGTCGGCCTGTGGACTGGGGGGTCCTGGGTTCGATTCTGGTCAGGGGCGTTTGCCTTGGTTGCAGGCACATCCCCAGTGGGGGGTGTGCAGGAGGCAGCTGATCGATGTTTCTCTCTCGTCGATGTTTCTGGCTCTCTGTTCCTCTCCCTTCCTCTCTGTGAAAAATCAGTAGAATATGTTTGAAAAAAAAATGGGTATAGAAATGACTATTTGGGTGATTAGGATGTGTCAATATAGATTAATCAATTGTAACAAAATCACCACTCGAAGGGTGGGGGGTGCTGATAATGGGGAGGTTGTGTGCATGTGTGGGGGCGGTGGGTGAACTTCCCCCAAAATAAAGCCTGATAAAAATATTTATTGCAGTCTGAAGCTGGAGAAGCTCATCTTATAAAAGTTAGCTAACCCAGTAAAAACTCCTTTGATGATGTTCCAGTTGATACCGTGATGCAAATCATAAATTTTATGATGTACATAAAAAAATAAGAATATAAAGCACTCGAGACAGAAAAACGTTGTTAGGTTTAGCAATTAAAAAGTTAAAATATGTGTCATGTAGATGATTTGCCATAGCCGTGTGACCCCAGCCCTGGAGTGTGTTTATTTCTTTGTGCTGAGTCATTTAGTTTAACTGCTTAGTTTGGTGGCTCAGTTCCAGATTAGAATGGAGATGATATTTCTGGTGTCACGTGTCACCATGATTATGTCATCTGCTGTGACTCTGAATTCCAAAGATTTACTTTGGAGGAAAGAGCATGGGAAGAGGTCACTGGGTGAGGGCTGGGAAAATGGAAGGCGGGAGGGGGTGAGTAGTTACTTCCCTTGGCTTGGCTCTGAATTTCTGGAGCAAGTGCTTTGTTGACCCTGAGTCAGGCCATCCTTTTGATCCAAGGCCTCAAATGAAAAGTCATCTCTCTGATGAGACACAGCAAAGTACCTTCTACGTGAAGGCTGTGCACGCTGTGCACTATCTTTGCAGCATCTACACAAAGCTTTTTGGCCCATGAGTTTTGTAACTCATGTTACCAAGGCTTCTGTTCCATCCTGTTTGTAGCAGACGATGGGACCCAGGATGCTTTAAGCATTTGCAATGACAGCACATCTGCTCCGAACCCTTCAAGCAGTGGGAGAAGGTCTGAAGCCGGACCTGTGCCAGTACATAGTCTTTCATGTCACTTCCCTGATGCTGGCTCTCTTTCTGGGTCCTTCTATTGTGAAAGATTTTATTTAGTCAATAGCAGCCCAGTCATTTTGCCTGTTGTGGGGGAAAATGGTTCAAGTTTATTGCCTTTAGAAGCTTTTTTTACATCTGAAAGATGCTTTTATATGTTAGCTTAAGAAAAAAATCCAAAAAACCTCAAACATTTGGTATGAATTTCCCATATTTTTGCAGTGCTCTGTCCCTGACCTCCAGCCTGCTTTAGGAATTCTGAATGGAAAACTTCAGGATTTTATGAAACCTTTTTTTCCCCTACATTTAGTCTCTGAATTGTCATATTTGGAATTTAAGAAATGTAGATCTCTAAAGTCTATCAAGCACTATATGTACAGCCTTTTCTCAGTTCCCAGTGCAAGAAGAACATAAGTGGCTCAGATTTTGGTATCTCTGTAGACTTTCAAATGGAGCGTTTAGGAATGTTGCTGGTGCAGATTTCAGAGTGGGTTCTGCTGAAGTCTGGGCTTCATTCATAGATGACCTGGGCTGAAGTTTGCATTTTACTGAATAAATGAAGAGGCAGTAACAGGATTGGGATGGTTGGAGAATAACTGATGCATTGTTTCAAAGCTTAAGGTGCTTTTTAAATGAACCATCAAAAAACAAAATAAGCCCTAGCTGGTTTGGCTCAGTGGATGGAGCGTTGGCCTGAGGACTGAAGGGTCCTCGGTTTTATTCTGGTCAAGAGCACATGCCGGGTTGTGGGCACGGTCCCTGGTAGGGGGCCTGCAGGAGGCAGCCGATCAATGATTTTCTCTCATTATTGATGTTTATATCTCTGTCTTCCTCTCCCTTCCTCCCTGAAGTCAATACAAATACATTTCAAAACAAAACAAAACAAAACTATATCTCTTTCTTCCTCTCCCTTCCTCCCTGAAGCCAATACAAATACATTTCAAAACAAAACAAAACAAAACTAGAACTATGATTGAATTATTGGGTTGATACTATCTAAGAGCAGAAGTGGAACTTAAAGACCTAAGGCTCTAACTGCTTTATTTTACAAACTGAGAGAGCGAGGAAGAGAAGCCAAGTGATGGACTCAAGGTTATTCTGTTGGTGGGAGAAGTGGGACCACAAGCCTTGTCCCTGGTTCCCTCGCTTTTCTCCAACTGCAACTGCGTTCCTCTCATCCTCTCATCTAAGCAAGACCAAGTAGAGAAACTCCAGTGTTTTAGTAGAGTGAATTAGTTTGAGAGTAATCGATAATTGTTTAATTGTTCACGGATATTCAAAGTAATTTACACTTATATCTCTCTGTTGGCTTTAAGAAGGCTGTACCATATTTGGAATTATTTTTGAGATTTTGTTGATAATAGCTAGCTAGCCAATCTGTAAATTCAGGAGGGGAGAGAATTAGCTTGTTTGTACCTTTTCAAGTTAAAGTACATATTTGAATTCGCTTTTTAAGAACAAATTTTTGTTAAAGTAGAGTTTTGTGATAGCTGGGCTTTATCTCTGGAAGCAATAATGCCCTTCAGTACGAAGTGAAAAGTAGGGATGGAGTTTTGAAATAGGTTTAGCACTGAATTTCCACTGTCTGTGATTGAAATCACCGAGGGACCTTGGAATGTTGCACTGTAGTTGACTTACATTGAGGTATGTTATGCTTAGTACTATTTTTTTGCCAAAGCTAAATTTGAAACTATGAAGTTATTTGTGTTGCTCTGTTTGCCGTAAGGACATAGTATTCCCTTTTATTTCTAGCAAATATCATGGCTTTGAAATAAATCAAGGTTTTCAAAAGTATTCCCAAATATTTTGAAGATTTCTAAGGGCCAGGTTTTAATTTTATGTTACCAAATAGACCAATCTTTATTCTGGATCTAAATGTTGACTTGCAGAGGCTGAGGGCAGGGTGTGGATGGCGTTCCCTTTGCCCGAGCATTTATGAATGTCCAGCTCACTAGAATCTTTTTCATTCCTTTCAGGTAAACATATTACCAGAAATACAGCATCAGCTTTGCAGAAAGGAAGGCTTATGTCAAATAATTCAAAGATTTCCAGGTAAGCTTTCCTTAGCTTCCTTATGCATAAACATGTGAAATATGTAGGCATCGTAGGAGACACCATCTGATAGATGAGCTCCTTTGTCCACCAATTTCACGATCATAAATCTTCCAGAATCCACAAGGTTTTCTCCAATGTCACACCTGCCCTTTGCAGCAGCATTCTCATCTTCAAGGAGTGCTAATTAAGGATCAAGCAGCCCAAAAAGCTGGCAGTTAAAAAAGAGAAGGGAATGACAGTGCTCTCTAACTTGGCCTTAAATAATGGGAAATTAGTTACTTGGGAGGCAAATAAACACAAAAAGTCCACCAGTTCAGTGGTTGCAAGTGGCACCTGACTGTGAACGCCTCTACTTTTCAAGGGGCCCAGAGCAACTCTACACCAGCCAGATTCTGGCCATACCTGTGGATCACCTGTGGTTCCTCTCCTATATGCCTAATTGGGAGATTGTAAAGGCAAGTTCAAGCTGATTCCTTTAGAGTTAAGGTTGTGAGGGCAAAGGCATGTTGGAAAGATACAGGGGTTGATGTTACTTTTTTAGTAGACTCTGCTTTCCAAGGCTCTTTGCCACAGGGGCATGCTTTTGGTTTCTGTTTCTTTTTGCCATGAATATTTAGACAGGAATTTCTGATCACCTCTCTATCGGAGAATTCCACAGAGACTGAACAGGTAAACCTGCTTAGTGAAAACTAAAAATTGGTCTAATATTTACATCCCCAACATGTTATTAGTGTGGTGGGCTGTTTCTGTTTCCCGTGACCAGCACGGGAAAACGACAGGTTCTTGAGCGGAGGAGCTGGGGATTAAGAAATTAAAGAAAGACCATGATGCAGAAATAGATTTTAAGCTGGGGCTAGGTGGGCGCCATCCTCTCTGATGGAAAGGCGGCAAAGCGGCCTGAGACACACAGCAGGTTTATTTTAAAGGCCTAGATTTACATATCTAGTTCCGCCCCTGCCTGATTAACATGTCCAGCCTTATTGGGGAAGCATGTTCCCAGGGCGTGGCTGCCTATGCTCTGAGTTCAGCTGACAATAATTATAAGAAAATGCCTAGGTGCCTCCCAGGCGGCCCTCTACAAGTACTTCTTAATTATATAAAACTTGAAATTAAAAAAATATGTCTTCACGATTAATGTGTTTCTTCTTTCTGAAATCTTCTCAATTTGTCTGTGTGTTTAAGACAAGATACTGACTGAGTAAATTCTATGTCTTGATAACATTAGAAATGTAGGATGAAAATCACCATCTCATTTTCTCATAGATTCCCTGAGTGGGAAAATAACATCAGATGTTACATGTCTTCATAGATGAAATTATAGTCTCCTATAAAGCTCATCAATGAAAGCGTTCTTCATATTTCTTGTTTAAAATCCATTTAATGTTTAATGGCTATGCCCCTAGAAGGTATTTTATTATATAATTAACATTTAGATCTACATACCTTTAATTATTTTTAAAATTAATTTTTGTCCAAATGGAATCAGAAAAATAATACCTTAACCCATCGCCTCTTCCATGGGGTTTCTGCTTTCACACCAAACATTAACCACATTGGTATGTCCCACTTATACTACTACTGTTATACACCAAGGATTAAAATAAATCAAAGTGCATCAGCACTTAAAGCGTTTAATTTAAGATACTTGTCTAAAATAAATGAGAGCTACATAAACTTGGTTCTGTAGTTACTCTCTTAAATCACAATTGTAACTGACTCCATAGTCCCTAAATTTGTTTTGTTTTTGTAAACATCCGCTGGATAGTTTCTTTATTTTTTTTAAAGTAATGTGAGGCATAAGTAAAATAATTATTTCCATTAATACATTACTTATAAATTTGGAAATAGTTAAAGCAATTTGAAAAAATATTGTTTGCATTTTGAAAAATGCCTACAGATTTTTAAGGTTTTGTTGTTTTTGCTATTTACATTTCAAAATGGTTGACTCAGAACATTAAGTTTCTTTAGTGTTAGAATTAGCAACATAGAATCATAGGGATAAAAGTGCATTTATAGCCAGAAATGGATTACCAGTTTATTAGTTTATATTTTATTTTTGCTTTCATAAAATTAAGACATTTTCCTCTTTTGCTTTAAACATTTTTTATTCTTTTAAAAAATATTTTTTTATTCATTTCAGGGAGGAAGAGAGAGGGAGAAAGAGATAGAAATATCAATGATGAGAGATAATCATTGATGGGCTGCCTCCTGCACATACCTCACACTAGGGATCGAGCCCGCCACCCGGGCATGTGCCCTGATGGGGAATCAAACCACGACCTCCTGGTTCATAGGTAGACGCTCAACCACTGAGCCACACAGGCTGGGCAAACATTTTTTATTCTTAAGAACATTTGTAAGTTCTCGATATATGTCCTTTCTCCACTCTGTCTAGTGTGTTATTTTCTATTTATCTTCATGACTAACAAGATAGTTTATGGGATATATAGCTTTTTAAATGGAATTATTTCTCTTGTCATGTTTTCTTAGCTGTGTAGCTTTAAAAGAATATGTCTCCAGCATGGTTGTATGATTTAAACTATATAAAGAACAGCTTTTGTGGTAGACTTTTTCTGTGACTATATAGTATATAATGTAAACTCAGTATTAATAACATTGTATCTGTTCTGAATACTGAATATTTAATATTGAATGCATATTAGATAGCAACATGTCAGTGCCTAAACATCTACAGTAGTTCTATTAAAAAGGTAAGATTATCAAACTAAACACAATATGACACAATTTAGCCATTTCATTTAAAACCGAAATGGCCCATGCCATTTAAAGCTGTGTTTTATTTGGAGGAAGGCAAAACAAAATTTTGAAACCAGAGATTTTAGCTCTGCCACCTATTAGCTATGTGACTTAACTTCAGGTTGCTGTTGGGTGAGGATAATGTAACCATTTCATAAATGAAATTTTAAAAATAAAGTAATATGTGCGTGTATATATATAAAATTTGATTTGAAGAATATAAAATATTACATATTATCCCTAACATAATGCTTAAAAAATGGTAACTGGATCACCCTAGATTTGAAAAATCAAGCAACAGGCCTCTTAGTGCTTAGTATTATTTTTCTTTTTATATGAGTGACTATCACTAAAATTTTAGGTTTCTGTCAAAAAGTATGAAGGGTCTGAGATTTCTTCTCCCTTCCAAGCTCACAAGTCAGTCTGTCCTGGGTGCTGGCAGGAGACAGGAGGCTCCTGACTCAGAGAAAAATGACTCTATAATTTACAGCAGTGGCTGCAGTCAGGCTATCAGCATTTGTCCCGGTTCACTGAGCCCAGTCCCCATCGGGCGATGTGAAGAAGACAGCTGACACTTGTAAACTTAGTGGTTTGTGGTTCAAGAGAGGAGCTCCTAGCTTAGGGAGTTTGCCTGTTCTATAAACGGGCAGCGAGCATGCCTGCCCTTTGCCCCAAAGGGAGACATTAGTTTTGTTATATTGGACAAAACCTTCTCTTTGCTCAGGAGGGAGACACGATCTTTATATTTCAAAGCTATTATGTCTGCTATCTAGGCGTCTTTGAAAAGATAGTCCAGAGCAAAGGTGGTCAGTGCCTCTGTTTCCAAAATGTGCAGACATGTGACAGGTACATGGAGAAATGTCTCTCCACAGTTTGAGAGATGACCTGAGAAGCTTCACTCTGAGGCTTAATAAATGGGTAATTCTGAGCCAGATTTCCAGCCTGGTTGTGCTTCATGTCTCTTATCTATAAAAACACAGTGTTTGGCAATGATCAATAATTCCGAGGTTCCCCAGTGCCTTTCCCCACACGGATGCGTTGTCCCAGATTTTAGCTTAGGCGGCAGAGAGAATCAAGGATGCTAAGAAAGGATGGATGATCATACCGGTTAAACACAGCTGGGACCCTCCACGTGCGGCAGGACACACGGAGTTTGGGCCAGATGCAGAGGAAAGCTTGAAGACAGCGGGGGAGACTCGCAGTCTGTTCCATCCCTGAAGCTACACAGAGTGTACCTGCCATTAGACTTGTGATTCACATCCAAAGGCACAAATCCATGGAATTTCTATGGGCTTACAAACTGATTTATTTTTATCTTGCCATTTAATGCTTTGCTTAAGAAAAAAAAAGTTGCCTAATTTTTTTTATGAGCCCAAACTTGTTGCTAATGGTTTTTTTGTTGCTTTTTACTGTTTGTGTTTTTTTTTATAAGAAGAATTTCTTTTCCATATTTGAAGTATAAGTACAAAACAAAACATCAGAGAATTGTTTTATTTCATGTGTGAGTTGTTGTTTTTGTTCTTTTTTTATGCAGGCTCACCATTCCAAGAAGTCAGGGTTAGGAGTGAGCCAAATTTTTGGCTATTACTCATTCTTCCCAGTAGTGTTATCTTAGCTCTGAGCAGTGCCTGACACATGATGTTTGAAATGTACCCAAAAGGTAGCATTTGGAACATTTTAGGATCTGTGTCATTATTTTTTAATAAGATTGTGAGCACCTAAAGAAAAAATAAAACAATAAATAAAATGTAATACCTTTTGTTGTATCTAAAGAAGACGGGACTTTAAAAAAATTACAGATATTTACTACCAAAGATAAAACAAATCTTTAAAATAACATAATTGAAATTATTTTTAAACATTGATCAATAATATTTATCTCACATGGCACTGATGATTATTTTTAATATTTTAGATTTTAAAATTCCTTTTTATCATATGATATCATCAAAATATTGTTAGAGAATCAGGTAGCCTGCCTTGAATTTAAACAAGACAACATGGAAATTGTTAATGCTTTAAAAATATATATATATCTTTATTGATTTCAGAGAGAAAGGGAGAGGGAGAGAGAGAGAAACATCAGTGATGAGAATCATTGATCAGCTGCTTCCTGTATGCCCCCTCCTGGGGATGGAGCCCACAACCCTGGCATGTGCCCTTGACTGGAATCAAACCTGGGACCCTTTCGTCCACATCTACTGAGCCAAACCGGCTAAGGCGTCAATGCTTTTAATGCTTTTATTTATTTCCTTTCCTCTGCTATAAATTGGTGGAATGTTTTTTTTTCAAACAAGACTACAAGAAATGAGACATTCCCAGTTTTAAAGAAAATTGGGAACATCTCTAAGAAGCAATCAGGCAAATTTCAGAAGCCAGTTTGCCTGTTCTCTGTGCTCTCAAATGCTGCCACCATCTCTGCGTCTCCTGTAAGCTCTTTCAGGCCTCTGTCTTTCCCAAGACTTCACGTCCTGTCTTACATACAATTATATCCTTTATGCAAAACATGCTTCTCCCCAAGCAAAACTCTCAGCTCTTTAAGTATGACTGACTTCAGCTAGGTGATGGTGAAAGTAAGCTGATGGAACTAATGCAGACTAAATTACACCCTCACCAGGGTCATAAGCCTCTTAGATGTATTTGAATTTTTATAAGAGAAGCTTGCAAACCCAGTGAATTCCTAATTGGTAGAATTTCTGGGAGTGCATTCAAATTCCCATTCAATTCAACAGCAAGTCACTCCCAAAGCTTATCTGTCTACTTGTCTCCATCTCTACCATGACCAGCCTAGTCCAAGTCAGCATTCTCTCATACCCTTCCCACTTCCTTTCTTGTTCTATGCTCCTTCTCTTAGCATCTTTGCATTTGCCTAAATACTTGGTAACTCTAGCTGTTTTCTTTTTTAAAATTGATTTTTTTTAAAAATATATTCCACTGACTCCTTACAGAGAGGAAGGGAGAGAGACAGAGAGCCAGAAACATCGACGAGAGAAACATCAATCAGCTGCCTCCTGCACATCTCCCACTGGGGATGTGCCTGCAACCCAGGCACATGCCCTTGACCAGAATCGAACCCGGGACCCTTCAGTCCACAGGCCGATGCTTCATCCACCGAGCCAAACCGGTTTCGGCTTAAAATTGATTTTTAATGAGAGAGAGAGAGAGAGAAAGAGAGAGAGAGAGAGAGAGAGAGAGAGAGAAACATCAATGTGAGAAATATCCTGTAGGTGCCCTGACTAGGGATGGAACCCACAGCCCAGGTATGTGCCCTCATGGGAATCAAATCGGGACCTTTTTGTTCTATGGAATGATGCTCCAACCAGCTGAGCCTCCCAGCCAGAACTGGAAACTCCAGCTTTGATTTTGATTTTTCTCATGAAATAATGACTTTTGTTAACCCCTGAGAACAATGAAGCTGGGTTTTCCACTAAAACCTTAATCTCTAGAGTTGGGGTATAGTCAGCATCTCTTTGCTTCTCCTTCTTACTATTATCTACCAACATCTTGATTATTCGACATAATTAATAAGAAAATTATCACCTGGGTTAACATCTTCCTCTGGACTTCAAATCTACCATCATTCTTGTCAAAATGATATTTATTCACATGACCCTTTTATCATCCTAACTCACAGCTTTTTAAAAAGTTTTTATTTTATTTTATTTTAAATAAATATTTATTGTTGAAAGTATTACATATGTCCCTTTTCCCCCCCATTGCCCTCTCTCTCCCCTCACCCCCCAAGTTTTCACCACCCACTGTCTGTGTC
>NW_005371734.1:631437-660319 GCF_000412655.1 Myotis brandtii
CCCCTCCACCCTCCCCTGCCTTCCCTCTGAGGTTTGACAGTCTATTCAATGCTTCTATGTTTCTGGGTCTATTTTTGTTCATCAGTTTATGGTGGTCATTAGATTCCACATATGAGTGAGATCATGTGATACTTATCTTCCTCTGACTGGCTTATTTCCCTTAGCATAATGTTCTCTAGATCCATCCATGCTGTTGCAAATGGTAAGAGTTCCTTCTTTTTCATAGCTGCATAGTATTCCATTGTGTAGATGCACCACAGTTTTTTAATCCATTCATCTGCTGATGGGCACTTAGGCTGTTTCCAAATCTTAGCTATGGTAAATTGTGCTGCTATGAACATAGGGGTGCATTTATTCTTTCTGATTGGTGTTTCTGATTTCTTGGGATATATTCCTAGAAGTGGGATCACTGGGTCAAATGGTAGTTCCATTTTTAATTTTCTGAGGAAACTCCATACTGTTTCCACAGTGGCTGCACCAGTCTGCATTCCCACCAGCAGTGCATGAGAGTTCCCCTTTCTCCACATCCTTGCTTGTCGTTTGTTGATTTGTTGATGATAGCCATTCTTACAGATGTGAGGTGGTACCTCATTGTCATTTTGATTTGCATCTCTCAGATGATCAGTGACTTTGAGCACTTTTTCATATGCTGTTTGGCCTTCTGTATGTTCATTTTGGAGAAGTGTCTATTGAGGTCCTTTGCCCATTTTTTAATTGGATCGTTTATCTTCCTTTTGTTAAATTGTATGAGTTCCCCATAAATTTTGGAGATTAATCCTTTATCGGATCTCATCAAACTGCTACCTTCCTTTCTCATCAGCATCAGCCTCCCATTTCTATAGCGTTGCTCAGGAACTTACACCACAGAGAGCTACTTCATCTTTGAAAGCTTGAACTATTTCACCACTTTATAATCACAGTCTCTCTGGCCTTTTCACTCCTTCAATGTTACTGAGCCATGAATCTCAAATGTCACTTTTGGTATTCTTAAATCTGCTACTTTCTCCACATCTGTCAGACATTTTTTATCATAATTTCTTTCCTACGAAACCTGGACCATTTAGTCTGCCACTTGAAGGGTTTCCATAAAAGCACCTCCAATACTCATATTTTTCTTCCACACCACCCCTTAAAAACATTTATAGAAAAACATCCCACAATCTTATTTCTCTGCTCCATACAACAAACACGGGAGAAAATCACACAAGATTGCATTCAATTCCAAGGATATTTTTCCTCACTTGCTAAAATGGAAAGAATCAAACTACTCCTGCAATTGTCAGCCCAACCTCCTCCAACAACACAACTGGCCAGTGGCACACGAAGCAGCCTCTCCTAATTTTCCTCTAAAATACATATAAGAAAATGTAAGAACTACTCCTAGCACTCACATCATAGAAGAACATAGGAGGAATTTCCATTCTAAGGTTGACGGAAGTAAATTTTAATTCTTTTTGTTGTTGCTGTTATCCTCGCTTGAGGATATTTTCCCACTGATTTTTTAAGGACAGTGGAAGAGAGAGAGAAAGACCTAGAGAAACATCGACGTGTTTATACATTGATTGCCTCTTGCAATTGCCTCCTGCACAAGCCTAGCCCTGGCCAGGGAGGAACCTGCAAATAAGATATGTGCCCTTGACCGGAATCAAACCCAGGACCCTTCGGTCCATAGGCCAACATCCTATCCACTGAGCCAAACCAGCTAGGACAAATTGTAGTTCTTAATGCTCTGTTCAGTTCAGTATAAGTAGAGAAGAGTAGAATTTATTACACAAGAAAAGCCAGCAGAGTGTGTTAATGGTTTGGTTGTGGTTTGTAAAAGATTGTCTCCCAACAGTTTTAGCCAGCCCAGTTGGGAGATAAGTTAGACACCAGGAAATGGAAGCTAATTTGTCATTCAACAACTGTAGGTCTCAGAAAAGTCAAATTGTTGGCCAAGGACACATTTCTTCCTTCCTGTATCCTGGTTAAATCTTTGGCCACTCATGAGAAGGAAGTTAATGAAAATAGAAATCAAATTTTAAAAATGATTCAACCTGCATTTCTAAAACTTCTTTTAACTTTCCTTTTTATTATGCCTTTATTACACCAATAATATACATTCATTATAAAAAGAATTGAAAATTCAAATAAACAAAAAGAAAGAAAAAATTTAAATTTAGTGAAATTACACAATTTTTCATACCTTTCCTATTCATGTACAAGTTTTACATACCTAAATATTATGCAATTCAAGTGTGGCATATTTATCAGTAAAAAACTATGAAGACATTAAAATAGATGGAGATCTACTTTTATTGGGATAGAAAAATATTCACACCATTTGGTTGAGTTAAAAATAAAAATATATATTGTATTATATATCATGCCTATTTATACAATATCTATGTAAAATGTATATTAATATGTTTTAAATATATATATACTAATAAAAGGGTAATATGCTAATTTTGACTGGGAGACCTTCCGAGACACCGGCCAGGGAGGGCAGTTGGGGGCCATGAGTCTTGCAGGGGAGGGCCGTTGGAGGTGATCAGGCCAGCAGGCAGGGTGGTTAGGGGCGATCGGGCAGGCAGGCAGGTGAGCGGTTAGGAGCCAGCGGTCCCTGATTGCGAGAGGGATGTCTGACTGCCGGTTTAGGCCCGATCCCTGGGATCGGGCCCAAACAGGCAGTCGGACATTTCCTGAGTGGTCCCAGATTGGAGACGGTGCAGGCCAGGCTGAGGGACACACCCCCCTGCATGAATTTTGTGCACTGGGCCACTAGTATAAATATATGCATACATATATTAATTTGCTTAGCACTAACAGTATCTCCATAAAGGAGATATTAATATTATTCCTATTTTATTCAGTGGCCACGTGAGGTGACTTTCCAGGATCCCATGTCTGACAAGTGCTATCTGGACATAGGCAGTCTGACTCTGGAGCCAATTTTCTTAATCACTTCACTCAGCCAAACTCCTCAGGGTGGCATTTAAGACCCCCTCCCCCTCCCCCTGGTCTTCCATTTTTTCCTCAATCTGAGCTCCTCCCTTCACTGTCTCTTCACTTTATCACCATCTTATCTTCCTGCCTTTACTCTAATGACCTCATTTGGATCCCATTTTAAATTAATCATAGTGACCTCAACTTAATAATCTTTTTAAAGACCTTTTCTCTAAATACAGTCCCATTCTGAGTCACTGGGTGGTTAGGATTTCAACATATGACTTTTGAGGGCACACAAACCAACCCATAATAGCCAGGGATGGGTGGAAGAGGCAGGGGACTGTCATGGGCAGTCCCATCCAATCCATACGGAGAGGGGAAAACAGATCCCCAAAGGGAGAGATAGTATACAGATGAAGACAACAGGTGTCTATTATTCCAGGTGTTTGATAAATACTTATTGATTGGTTATGATACAGCCCATGAAATTCTTAAGCAGAACTAGCCTCACCCCACCCACAAATCATTTTAACGTAAGAATATATTCATCTTTCCTTGTTTTCAGCACCAAGAGCTCGATACTATACACTGATTACCCAAGTGTCCTTCTGCTGGTCTGTACATGGATTTGCTTTTCTGGGCCAAGCTTGGTTTTCACTTCCTACCTTGAACCCCCATTCTTACATGTTCTCAGACCCTGCCTCTGTTCTCCAGAGCTAGTTAAATAAGATAAGTTAAGTAGTGCTGATCTTCTTCCCCTCTCAAATGTACATTTTTTTCCCACAGGACTTACTTCAACCCAAATAATAATTCTATTGATAAAAATTTAAACAACACTGCAGACCAGTCAGAACCACATGGAAACTGTTGAATCATGCAAATGAGGTGGTCACTTACACAGTCTGACCTATTCATAAAATTCACCGCTGTCCCTGTGAACCATAAATCTCTAAATTAACTACTCACAGCCAAAATCAAATGATTTTGGGGAACTAGTAGCCTTGCTTCATTTTTTTGAAAATGGGAAAAATATATTCTGCTTGCTGTAGCCTGTTCACTGGAAACTATATAGTTCTTCCTTCCACTTGGCATTTTTTCAAAAGTGAGATGCAAGCTTGTCAGTGTGCCTGGCATACTTCATGGCTGGTCGCTGGAAGATGAGAGAGAGCGTCAGTGGTGGCTGGGAGCACTGGGATATGTGGGGGAGTGCGAGCTTTAGGAGACTCACTTTTCTTGTCTTCGGGAGAAGCTTGCTAGACCAATGTCACTGACCCAAAACTGTATCTTGCTCTTGTGTCGCTCAGGGCTTTACACTTTGCACATTTGGGACCAGACCAGTTTGAAAGGGACAGCATGTGCATTTTCCAGTAAATATTTTGGTAGTTCATTGACTAGCTGAAGGAGCTCATTCATCCCTCTGCTCTTTGGTAGGGCAAGTTTAAAAGGTCATGACCTTTACCCAGTTGGTGTGGCTCAGTGGTTGAGTGTTGACCTATGAACCAGGAGGTCATGGTTCGATTCCTGGTCAGGGCACATGCCCAGGTTGCAGGCTCGATCCCCAATGGGGAGTGTGCAGGAGGCAGCCGATCAATGATTCTCTCTCATCATTAATGTTTCTATCTCTCCCTCTCCCTGATCTTTATCTTTTAAAGTTAAACTGACTTGGTAAAATTGGACATCTCTGGATTATGACCTCTGTCCCTCATGCCATCATGTAGTTACATTTACTAATTTTACTTGGAGAATTTGTTATCTTGTGCCAAACAATCTTACACACTAAGGGCAGCATTGTACAGCAAATTTATACTCTGTGATTCTGGTTATTAATTCTGATTTTCAACAGACCATAAAGGAAGAGTTGATAAGAGTGATAGGCACTTTTGTTGTCTAACTCTCTTCAAGAAACCCCTGATGACTTATTTCAATGATAAACAAAGGCAAATAGCATTGCATCTAAACAATGCCCAAACAACTTGTTAAAACATGAAGAACTTTAAACAATGAAACTGGATTACATAATAAAACCTTTTATTTGCATTAAATAATAATAATTTCATAAACTATATTTGTACTTCATTAACTTGATTGTCCTGTTTACCCAGCCTGCATCTATTAACCAATAGTCTATTCATCTACGTTAGACACATTCCATGACACAGACTTTAGCCTGCCAAAATAAACTATACTGTATTTTTTTGCATTTTCTTCAACAAATGCATCATTTAAACAGTGATTATGATATTTCTCCACTTCATTTCTTTCTGAGCTACTGTTTTTGCAGCAGAAATATTAGCAGTGCCTCTGAAGTGTTGCTAAGATACCTAAAAAATGTATCTTACTACAAAATACTGTAGATGAAAATGTTCTTACAGAAGAAGCCAGACTCTTTACTTTTAAGCCACTGGGGGCTGCACTACTTGAGAATTACGAGAGCTGGGTCAAGAAGGGTATGCAACAAATTCAGGTTCTAGGATTTAGCTGCTGAAATGGTGGAAATTCATTCTGAAACTGACAGGCTTTTTTGTTTTGTGAGGGAAGCCAGTAGAACTTCAATTAGTTTTTTTTCCAATTAGTTTTTTATGCATTTAAAATCTCTATTATATGTAGAGATATATTGTATATAGTGAATATTCAGTGTTGGGGATATACAATGTTGAATTGAAAGATAATCTCTCTCCCAGTCTCATTCTAGTGGTAGCAACAACAAAAAACTTAAAAGTGTTAAGACAGACTAAGTGTTAGTAAAGCTTGTGGTGACCAAGGCTTCGTTCATTCATTTTCATGGACGTTCGGGGCCATGACCTAACCTTAGATTTACAGAATATCATCAGTATTGGAAAATAAAAGCCCACTAAAGTGATGTATTAACTGCAATGCACACAACGTCATAAAGTGCATGAATGTCATGCACCGGGCCTCTAGTAATTAATAGTATAATTTATTAGGCATTTAGTGTCTTCCAATATAGCACATTCTATTGAACAATACATTGATAAAGGCCCAAAATGAGAGTTGCAGCAAGCTATAAACAAAGTGAAACGTATTCATGTCCCTAAATAGAATCTTGGACTCCTTCATTTATAGTTGAAGTTGGCAGAAGTACAATGAACTGAATGACTAGGGTATCTATGGGAGATGTTTTGCTCTTTGATGATGGGTTGGGTGTGCTTCTGTCTGGGAAAGAAGCATAGAGTCTACTTCATAGTAAACCCCGATCAAATCCTGTGATTCATTGCATCAGTAACTTGAGACTATTTTCTTTAAACTTCTCTTAGCACCACCTAATGGTAAAATACGGAATTTCTCTTTTCTTGAGTAATTTTAGGTCATGACATCATAGAGTCATAGCAGCAGTACAATCCCAGTGTTGAAAGTCATGTCACAAGAAAATGTATAGCATATGAGTGTCCCACTTACCCCCTAAAGGACAAAAGTGGATAACTCATCCGCATTAACTGAGAAGGCCTTTGGAAAGCCCATCTTGCCGCACCCATTTCTAAGCCCCTGTAAGAAATAATGTTCTAAGATTTCTAACGAAAGAGGTTAAAAGAAATCTAAGTTTCCACTGAGTGAAGGCAAAAGTGAGGAATCTTACAATGGCCCGGATATGAGGAAACAAGAATTCTAGTTTCACCCAGCCACTAACTCTAGTTAGTGACTCTGGGGAAAGTACATAGGCTGTGCTTCTTTTCTAGACTTGCAAAATATGAACAGTTGTGCTGACTATCCTTTGCTCATGGAGTTGTCATGAAAATGCTTTCTAAAGGAATATGTATTATAAATCTATAAAAGTAATGTGTAAGGTATTATTTCTATGTGAATCAAAATATCCATGAATTGACTTGGAGAAAAAAAATTGAATGAGGTTTTCAGTTTAATATGTTGACATGAAACTGTCACAACAATATTGTTCTTGTTGGAGTCATTCTGTTATGGAAAGAGGTAGGCAAGTATTGCTTAGAATTAGAGTTTGAGTGCATAGATCAGCCGTGGGCAAACTACGGCCCGCAGGCCAGATCCAGCCCGTTTGAAATGAATAAAACTAAAAAAAAAAAAGACCGTACCCTTTTATGTAATGATGTTTACTTTGAATTTATATTAGTTCACACAAACACTCCATCCATGCTTTAGTTCCGGCCCTCCGGTCCAGTTTAAGAACCCATTGTGGCCCTCGAGTCAAAAAGTTTGCCCACCCCTGGCATAGATCATCAACAAACAGATGAGTTTGGGGGTTTGTTGTGTAATTATAATAGAACTTCTTGATTTATGCTACAGTGTTATTTTATAGATAAATTACCCTAAAATAATGACCAGAGCTCATGTTAACTTTTACTTTTTATATGTCAGACACTGTGTCAAGCACTTACAAACTTATTCTTTAACTCTGTATAACCATCGATGGGCAGATACTATCATGCCTTCTTAGATATAGAAATGGAAGCTCTGGGATCCTCTGGCCTATTCAGCTAGAAAGAAGCAAATTCATAGCTCAAGTACTATACTATATGCCATTACACTGTATTTTAATCCTGTCTTATAAGAAAGCTAGAGGCCTGGTGCATGAAATTTGTGCACAGGTAGAGTCCCTAGGCCTGGCTGGGGCCTTCCTTCTGGCTCCGGCTGCTGGTTGGAGCCTTCCTTCATTCCACGCCATCCCTTGGTGGTCAGCGCACGTCATAGCGAGCAATCGAACTCCTGGTCTCCTGGTCAAACTCCTGAGGGGGCACTTTGTGTATTAGCCATTTGTATATATAAATAAGAAAGGAGCTATTTAAGAAAGCCTAATACCTGGGCCTAATGAGAAATTGAACTTGTTTACCTATTTTTAAATTGTTTTTATTATTCTTTAATCAATTAAAATAATCCTTATAATTTCTTATTTACTATACTATTTCCATATAAGCAGATGTTAAGTGATTTTGCTACAAACAGAAGACTGTTTTGTTTTGTTTTCGTCTACTGATCGGGAACTCGAGAGTAGAAGGGAGTGCCGGCCATGGGTGCTCAGCGCTTACTGCCACTGTCTTTGTCTTTCTTCTGTTACTCTTTTCTGACACGCCCACTCCAGGTTCAGTTCCTTAAACCAGCTACAAACTTTTCTAAGTAAAGTAGAAAATTTACCATGACAAACTTCACACTGTAGCCGTGTGCTGGGATGAGGGGTGACTCGGATGTGGGTGTAGCCACCAGCCTCGAGTCTGGGTGGCTAGAAATGATAGTGACCACATTGGACCACTTGAAAGGGCCACGAATTAGTTGTCTTGGCCTTCTGAAGCAGCTCTTCTGAGCTTCATGGGAGGGTTTTTAGAATCCACTGGTTTATAAAGAACAATCGGGGGATGTGGATTAATAAATGTAAGTAGAACCAAATTATGTGATTTCTGTGAATGAATGACTCTCGAAAATGGTTTTCAGAAGTAATTGCTTTGACCTAATTGCACATTGCTGTTGGATAGTGGCTGGGTGCACCTCAGGCCAGGCTGCCTATGTGGGAATCCCATATTGGCCTTTAATAGCCCCGTGTCCTTGGGCAGCTTTCTTACCTTCTCTTTGCTTCAGTTTCCTGTCTGAAATGTGGGGGCGATGTGACTGTCTCCTAGGATTGCTTGGATGGTAGAATGAGTTAATATACTTAAAGTACTTGGAACAAGGCCTTACACAGAGCCAGCAACCCACAATCATACGTGTGTGATGGTGATGTTTAGTATTGTTTAGTTCTAAGACTGTCACAATTGGACCTGAAGTATAGTTCTTGAACAAGGTATGGACATATGTATTTATTCTTGAAATAGAAAAAGCCATAACTATTTATATTCTTGCATTCCAAATATTGCACAGACAGGAAGTTTCCTTAAATTGTAAATACAGAATTAAGAAGAAAAGGATAAAGATTACAAGGTCAAGTAAACTGGTTATGCCTAATTTATCTTTTTCAGTTCAGTATTTTGAAATATTTCTATTTCTAGATTCCTTCTCTCAGTCTTATGGTCAGTCAACCGCCAATTTTAGAAGAGATTGTGTCATTTAAAAGAAAGAACTTTAAATGATATTCGTCATGGGCTATAAAAAGCAAAGATACCACCCACAAAATGATATTTAAAATTTTCCAGTTACATGGTTTATTGGTAAATCTACACCTGTAGATTTTGCCAAGAGCAAAATGAGCAATGTGCAGGTGTTCCCCAAGTTTTCAATTAAGGGAAATTTTACCTATTGGGTAGATTTTAATAGGATATTTCACTATTTATAAGCTTTGGAAACATTTTCAGCCATTGGTGGGTGAAAAGCCCTTAAGTGTAAAGAATATGGCTCATAGGGGAAAGCAAAACTCAAATAAAACAAAAAACTAGAGTCTCGTGCCTATTTTGAAATGTCTAGTCAGAAACTGTGCTCTCATGTGAACTGAAACTCCTGGGACTGATAGATATTGTGTGTTTTAAGCGATTTGGTAAATAAAAGCCAGAGTTGGAATATCGCAGAAAATGCTGAGTAAAGAGCAACATTCTCTGAGCCCTCAGCGGTTGTGGCAAGCGGGTGATTAGGTGAGCAGTTTTGAAGCACAGTGCTGAGAACCTGAATTGCAAATCATTTGATGGATAACGGTGGCCATGAACTTCTGTCACTTTTCACTCTGGATCCATGAGATTGAATGAACACTCTTGAGTTCAGCTTTTCTCCTAATGGAAACTTCATGTACTTTTTCTTTAAATCGGACTTTGTTTGGTTGCCAGTGCACCCACCCCCAACCCTTCTCTCACTGGGAAGAGCCAAAGAGCCGGAGCTGCCAACTTGGGCAACTGGACCTGACCTCGGCCTCAGGGGATTGAGCCAAGTGTGGCAAGGGACTTGGGCAAAAAATCGCCCCTTTGAGAGAATGCTTGCTCACTATGTTGTGCTAAGCAAACAGATAAACAAATTAAAACACCCCCTCTGACAACAAGTCTGATTCCAAAAGCTTTGAGAAGTATTTTAAAAGTTTAATCGTTTTTTGTTCGTTTTGTTTTTTTTGTTTTTAGGGAAGGCAGGTTGGAGACAAAATGTTATCAATAGGGCAACTAGCCTTTTTCAACACACAATGACATTTCTGCCAAATGACATGTACAACCCTCTTCTCTTCTTAATCACCCACCTCTTGCTCAACTAAACACTACCTGTTACAACCCCTCCCCTCGTTGGTCTCTTCTCTCCAACTTATTTATGGAAATTAAAAATCAATTTATCTATGCCTGTCATTCAAACAACATAACAAAGACTTGGTTTCCAAATAAGCATGTATCATTCTTTCTTAGAGGGGAAAGGAGGAAGGAAACCCATACTTTGCTATTTTATCACTGTTCCCCAATATTTTGTGAAAGTTAGCTTGAATTCTTTCCACTAATTACAATCCAAGCTTTTTAATTCGGCTTTCATTGGCTGGGTCTACAGAGTCAAATTGTAGCAGAGACTTCAAGCAGTGAACTCAGGACTTTGAACACCTGAGTGATGCCAGAGTTCATGGGATTTTTTAAACAATGACTGCACAGCCCTGACTATTTGAAATGACTGGGATGTTATTGGTGCCACAAAATTATTCTCTCTAAGACATTGCATTGTAAGAAATAGCAAGATGTAAATGACTTGCTATTCATCATCCACCTATTTTAAGGCATTATTTGAGTAGCTTAGATCTGAAAGTTCAGTCAGGGACATGCAAACAAATGGTGTTGATCGAGATGATGTGCTGGTGTAAGAACTCTGAGGATGACTCATAGTGTATTATATCTATAAAAAATAATTCATATATATGGCCTCTTGGCAGTACAGATGGTGGGAGATGTATGAAGAAAATACGAAGAATATCCTTGTAGAAAACAGTCATTTGAATTTAATGTCCTGGCCTAAATTCTACCTGGGAGAAGACACGTTAACTTCAAAGTTTAAAATCCAGACAAGAATTCAAAAATGTAACCACCTAATTAACCTCTTTAAAGACTTCAGCTATGAAGGCTCCCTCCACTTTGGCTCAATTAATTGATTAATTCTTTAGTCATTTACAAGATATAAAATAGGCCAAATGTACCTGATTAATACGACTGTACCCAGCTAAGGTCAAAAATGGAAACATCATTTCAGAAACTCCTGTCAGAATCTGCCTGCCTTCTGATCTTGCCCTTTGTGTCCTCGTCTGTTAGAGGAGACTCCGTGTTAGAACGCCTCTTCGCCAAGCCTGCTTCCACTGACTCCAGTCCGATTGTTGGTTACTGGAGGAGAAAGAACATGAGGACAAAATGCTTCTGTAGAAATATGCTTGTTCAGTGTCTTAATGAAAAGTCCCTTCTGACGTAGTCCACGTTCCTGAGCTAATTCTGGATATTTAGCTCTCTGCCTCTCATTAGATTTCATTTTGACAATTGGCTCTACTCTCTGCATGTTCTATATTTTTGTCTCACTTTCAGAGTCAGATATTTTGAAAAATCTTGATATTTAAAATATGTACTTGGTTCATATAATGCATTTATTTGTACATAATATTGACATAGAGAAGTAAATTGATAGTAATACCATGTATGCTTTATTATACCAAAAAATAGGGTCTATAAAGTGGCCACTAAAAGAGAGATATGCTAATGTATGGTTTTATTTAAAACTAGAGGCCAGATGCATGAAAAATCATGCAAGAGTAGGCAGCTGTCGGCACCAGCTTCCCTCTGGCACCTGGGACCTGGGACCCAGGCTTCATTCCTCTGGCCACCGGCAGGCACCCAGGACCTGGGCTTCCCTCCTCCGGCCACCAGCAAGCACTGGGGCCTGGGCTGGCTTCCCTTGGGCCACCTGCAGGCACCTGAGACCCAGGCTGGCTTCCTTCCGGCCCCCGGCTTTTCAGGAAGGACGACTGGAATGACGTCCAGAAGATGTCTGGTCTAATTAGCATATTACCCTTTTATTATTATAGATAGCAGCAATTAAAAAAATAGGGGCAATGACTTTAGTGTTTGTGTCTTACATTTAAATTAGGATTGACTTCAATACACTTGAAAAGAATTTCAAATCACTGTTAAGAGTCCTGCTAATCATTAATTATTCTGATGTAAATTATATCAATAATATGTCATGTTTTACTCCAGAAAATGTTCCTGAGAGAAAACTTTAATGTTAATAAAAGGACAAATTTATTTTCATGGTGGGTGGGCTTAGACAGCTATTCTATTATTATATTTGTTGCACTCTATTAATATTTGCTGGAGGTTGTGTTTCAAATTGTTATTAATGGTGCTTATTAATTTATACTGAATTATTAATCTTTGGTTTTGCTGAAGTAGTCAAGCATTCTTTTTCTTTTTTTCCCTCTGGAAAAATTTGGCAAAAAAAACGTCAAGGCAAAATTAAGCTGCCATAAAGTAATAAGACAATCTTTCATGCTATTTGGTCATTTCAGTGAAATCATAGGAGCAAGAAAATTGAAGCAGTAGTCTAGACATAGCTTTTATTACCAGAGAAAATGAGCTGAATTCAAGGTTCTTATGTTGTCATGGTCAAAACATAGAGCAGTCCATGGGGAAAATTGTTTGTGTAGAACTGCATGACTTTGACACGTCCACTGAAAAAGAACAGAAGGGAGAACGCTTATGGCTTTGCATTTGCTGAGTGCTCAATAAGCGTTTGATTGATTGGTGGTGAGTTGGTGGAAACTTTATACAGTGATTACCTGTTTAAAGCACACTGCTAAGTCATTGATCTGGTCATTTTTTTATGTGTCAAACCGTGTTTCCACTTATATTAGGACATGGAATTCATCTCATTTTCTATAATATAAAGTGGAAATTATTACCCCCACCCCCGCCAAAGTACTATATTGAAGTCTATGCTGTTTGTATTTGTGGTTTGATGCACCCTTATATAGTAATAGCATATGAATGATATTCTCAAACTATACATAGTAAACTATTGGTGTCACAGCCACTTAGGTAATAATGTCAGCTCTTGAGGAAGGAATTTTGAATTTTGAGTTCCCTGGCATAAGGCTAGAACTATGTATTGATAGTGCCTTTAAGCCTTTGGTGTATCCATTGTTTTCAAAGTTACTCTGGCCAATGCTACTTGCATAAAATGAAAGTAAAAAGTTATTACAGACTTGATGTGTTTGGAGTATATAGATCCATATTACATCATTGAAGTTCAAGTGAAGGTCTGAAAGAGTCCAGGGAGTTTTGTCTATGTGTCATAAGTCTGTTGACTAAGAACTAATTCTGTTTAAATTTGTGTTGGTTGTTTACAAACAAGTCTTTCCCCGAACAAAACAGAGGAGAACAGACTTAAATATTGCACTCACTGGGTCAGTCCCAGGCTTAGTCCATCCATAGAAACTTAGCTTTAACACAGAAGTCCTTTAAATAAGGGAAACAGAACCGGAAACGAACTGCTTTGCTGAGCTACAGCACTGCTAAATGCTAGTCACTAAAAACAGAGAATGTCTTTACAGGCCACTTACAGTAAAGATGCTGTGTTTTATTTTGGTCCACACAACATCTGTGCTTACTCTACATACTTTCCGATTTGTTCTTAAGGGACTGATGCCAAATGTCAGATATTTAAGAATCACATACAAGAGTGTTTAATAGATTAGCCTTTCTTTGATAAGCAGCAGTGGTAAGAAGCCCTTGGTGCTGAAAAAATTCAAAAGGGGTGATATTTTAATTATACTTTGATGTTCCTAAACTTGTAAGCAGGTTTTCTAGGCTATAGAAAAAGATTATACTCCACGACTACTACTGGTGGCTATTTAACATTTTTGATGTTCAGGATATGCCAAGAGCTATGGAAAGCACTTTAAAGGAAATTGGATATTTTGTTCTGTCAGAATCCATATGAGGTAGGTTCTTCTTGTTATTACTGTTATTATTATCCTTATTTTCTAGGTAAAGATACTTAAGGAATTAGTTCATGGTCACATCCATGACTAGGAATCCATTAATAGACGGGAGTTAAAGTTTTAAGAACAAGTGTTATTTGGGATACTATTTGTAAAATAGGTTTGAAGAAAAAATTTATGAGCAACTCCATGCCAATATGCTGGGCCAGTTAGAACATGTGTCTTTATCGGTTTCACCCACGCCTCCTCAGACCCAGGCTCAGTTTGCCTGGTCCACCCTCGGCTGTCTGCTGGAGACCTCTACCTGGGTCCCGTGCTCATGCGGGGCTCCAGGGCCCTTTGGCCTTAGAGAGCTCATCTTGGGGTGCCTATCTCTGCCTCGTCGCGGGAGCTGCCTCAGGGTCATTGCAGCCTCCTGCTACGGCTGGAGCGTACTTGGCCACTCTAACAGACACCACTGGTCATGCCCAGCGGAAACGAACCTTGCCCGTGTTACACACATTTCCCAGATTGTGAACAAAAATGTTCACACGCCACTCTAGTAAAACGGCTCTGCACTGGGCTTCCTCATTCTTTTCATGTCAGCCCCCCTGTTCTCTGAGCACTGTACATCTCTCCTGTTTTTTGAGTGAGGGGAAGGAGAAGATTGGCATCAACACTCATTCTTTTCCAAGTACAGTCCAGGGTTTGTGCTGGGCATTCTTCATTTGCCCCTCCAAATGCACCCTCGGCCGTCCCCGGGAAAGCTGGCCCGCACAGCCTGCATCAGCAGGGCCCTGGCCCCCTGACTTCCGGCAGGAGATCAGAGCTCAGATGGAGAGAACTTTGGGATGTTTTTCCTTGGCTTCTTCCCCGCTGGGCCCTGGCTTAGAGATGCTTGTGCTCCTCCACCTGTCGCCATAGATTCTATGTGGTGCCCTCCCACAGCTATGCCTTTTGCCTGGTTCTGCCATCATGCCCCTCTGGACCAGGGGTGGCGAGGGCTTCCATATGCGAGCCATGCAGAGCTTTACTACCTATTGCTGTTTGTCCTTCACTCTTCCCGTGTTGGTTTAATTGTCCCTTCTTTAATGGTCTCTTGGAAAGTGTCTTGGTTAGCAGTCTCTTCAGTTACCCTTTGATTCCGGCATTCATCCATTTTCTCCCAAGGCCCTGACAGAGAATTATTTCTTGGCTATGACTTCCGTTTATGTACATATTAATATATATTTGCTATGCATGTAAATTCTGGGGATATATTTGCATAGCTTTTATACCTGCAGGCTAAGGACTATGACTTGCCAATGCCCTCAGGCAAGAAAAACAATGAGTAACTACACAAATAGTACCTGTTATATTTCTAATCTCAAAAGTAATCTATATATATAAAAGGCTAATATGCAAAGTGTCCCCTCAGGAGTTTGACCAGGAGACTGAGTTTGATCACATGCTATGACATGTGCTGACCACCAGGGGATGGCATGGAGTGAAGAAAGGCCCTGGCAGGCAGCCAGAAGGCCCCGATCAGCCCTGATCACCAGCCAGGCCTAGGGACCCTACCTGTGCAGGAATTTCGTGCACTGTGCCTCTAGTTGTTAATAATTAAATAAGGCCTTTAGCTTCACTGGAAGTTTTTTTGTTGCTGATTTTTTTTTTTAACTGTTAAAGATGTTCATCATTATTTCATGATTACAATGATTACAGAAGCTAACACAGAAAATCACTACAGACATATTAATTTTTTCTTCTCCTTTTTCTTTATTGTTGAAAGTATTACAAAATACTTTCAAATAAAGTATTGTTTATTTGTTTGTTTTTTCCCGTTGACCCCCTCCACCCTGCACCCACCACTCCCTTCACCGAACTATTGTCTGTGTCCATGGACTATGGATATATGTATACAAGTTCCCTGGTTAATCACGCCACACACACCCCTGCACTGAATGAGATCATGTGATACTTGTCTTTCTCTGACGGGCTTGTTTTGCTTAGCATAATACTCTCCAGGTCCCTCTATGCTATCTCAAAGGGTAAGAGATCCTTCTTTTTTATATCTGCATAGCATTCCATTGTATAGATGTACCACAGCTTTTTTATCCACTCATCTGCTGATGGGCACTTGGGCTGTTTCCAAATCTTAGATATTATAAATTGCACTGCTATGAACATAGGGGTGCATATACTAGTATTCTTTTTGATTGGTGTTTCTGGTTTCTTAGGATATATTCCTAGAAGTGGGATCACTGGGTCAAATAGCAAGTCTGTATTTAATTTTTTGAGGAAACTTGATACTGTTTTGCACAGTGGCTGCACCAGCCTACATTCCCACCAGCAGTGTACTAGGGTTCCCTCTTCTCCACATCCTCACCAACACTTGACGTTTGTTGTTTTGTTGATGATAGCCATTCTGACAGGTGTGAGGTGATACCTCATTGTCATTTTAATTTGCATTTCTCTGAAAATTAGTGACTTTGAGTTTTTCCTATGTCTCTTGGCCTTCTGTATGTCCACTTTGGAGAAGTGTTTATTTAGGTCTTTTGCCCATTTTTAAATTGGATTGTCTTCCTTTTATTAAGTTGTATGAGTTCCTTATATATTTTGGAAATTATCTCCTTATCAAATGTATCATTGGAAAAATGTTCTCCGATGCAGTGGGCTCTCTTTTCATTTTGTTGATGGTTTCTTTTGATGTAGTCCCACGTGTTTATTTTCTACTTAGTTTCCATTGCCCTAGGAGATGTATCGGTAAACATATTGCTATGAGAGATGTCTGAAATTTTGCTGCCTATGGTTTCTTCTAAGATTTTTATGGTTTCACATTTAAGACTTACATTTAAGTCTTTTATCCACTTTGAGTTTATTCTTGTGTATGGCGTCAGTTGGTGGTCTAGTTTCATTTTTTTTTTTTTTGCATGTACCAGTTCAATTTTCCCAACACCAATTATGAAGAGACTGTTTTTACTCCATTGTATGCTCTTGTCTCCTTTGTCAAATATTAATTGAGCATAATAGCATGGGTTGATCCCTGGGGTCTCTGTTCCATTGACCTATATGCCTGTTCTTGTGCCAGTACCAGGATGTTTTTATTACAGTGGCTTTGTAGTAGAAGTTGATACCTGGTATTGTGATTCCTCCAACTTTGTTCTTCTTTCTCAAGACTAATGTGGCTATTCGGGGTCTTTTTTGGTTCCATATACATTTTTGGAGTGTTCTAGATTTGTGAAATATGCCGTTGGTATTTTAGTAGGGATTGCATTGAATCTGTAGATTGCTTTGGGTAGTATGGACATTTTAATGATGCTGATTCTACCAATCCATGAACACAGTATATGCTTCCACTTGTTTATGTCTTCCTTTATCTCTTTTTTCAATGTCATATAGTTCTCCAAGTACAGATCTTTTGCCTCCTTGATTAAGTTTATTCCTAAGTATCTCAATTTCTTGGTTGCAATGGTAAATGGAATTGTTTTTTTTTTCATTTGTTTCTCTTTCTGAGAGTTCATTATTGGTGTATAAAAATGCCATAGATTTCTCTGTGTTAATTTTGTATCCTGCTGCATTGCCAAACTCATTTATTAAATCTAGTAGTTTTTTGATGGACACTTTAGTGTTTCATATGTACAATATCATGTCATCTGCGAATAATGACAGTTTTACTTCCTCCTTTCCAATTTGGATGCCTTTTATTTCTTCTTCTTGTCTGATCACTATGGCTAGCACTTCCAGTACTATGCTGAATAAGAGTGGTGAAAGCAGACATCCCTGTCTCGTTCCTGTTCTTAGGGGAAATGGTTTTAGTTTTTGCCCATTGAGTATGACGTACATGACAAGTCTGCCTATTTGGCCACCATTTTCTCCTTCTCTCCCTCTGGAAGTTTTAAAATAAGAAAATACTGGCTAAGTTTAGCTTCCTAATACTAAATTCAAGACAATATTCAAATATTTGTGAAATATAATTATGTTTTTACTATTTCTTACCTATTAATTATTAGCTTTGGGACAAAATAGTAAATCAAATGCAATATAAATTTGGCAGCTAATCTTTTGCAGTGTTTAGTCTTTGTCTGTGACATACATAATTATATGTCACATAGAAAGGAAAAATAAATAACCAAATAAATATTTCAATACATGTGAATACCATTTTGTTTTAACTGCACTTTGGCTTCCCCCTCAAAACTATTTCATTGCTAGAATAAGCACTTGCTGAGTACTTGTTATATATAAGCATTGTGTTTAGTGATGTGGAGCATTTGGAAAATTATTGCAAATTACACGCTGGAGTCTAGAAGACTCCTTGACAAGGTCGCATGCCCATTAAGCACTGGTTGTTAAGAATCAAACTGAAAACCCGGTTCTGTGGTTCTGGTTTAATCTTTCTTTTCATAAAATTTCACCATAGTCAGTAGGCCCTCAGTGCCTGGCCAGACAGACATTAAGAAGGCACAATAAAAGCAGTCTTCAGATGTCCCTAACCTATTGTTTATTCTTATTCTGGGTAAATGGTAAAGTTATAGGCTTCAGAGCTCTTTAAAATAAGAGTAGTCAATAAATAAAAGTTTATATAATATTTGACATCTGTATTTGCTATCCATTCAGTCCACATATTATGGGATAGGAAAATTCTAGAGACACATGCTAGGCCCTCCATATTTAATTATTTTCTGAAAAATTGTAATAAACATGTGTTAATGAATTAGAAGGCCATTTGAAGACTGTTTGTATCATAGAAACTCATGGAATTCTTACCATTTGCAACAACATGGATGAAACTGGAGAGCATTATGCTAAGTGAAATAAGCCAGTCAGAGAAAGATAAATATCACATGATCTCACTCATTTGTGGAATATAATGAACATAAACTGATGAACAAAAATCTTGCACCCTGTTCTTTGAGGGAAGGCAGGTGAGGGTGGGGGGAAAAGGGGAGAGATCAACCAAAGGACTTGTATGCATGCATATAAGCATAACCAATGAACACAGACACTAGGGAGAGTGAGGGCACGAGCGGAGTCTGGGGGGGTACTGGGAGGATAAAGACACATATGTAATACTTTAATCAATAAAGAAAAAAAGAACTTCCATTAGTCAGAAGCTAAGATGTGTTTTCAGTGGAAATGTCATATTTTAATACAGGATATGGTACAATTTCAGGTACAAGGTGTTTTGAAAACATTAATCTTCAAATAAACTGGTATTATCACTGTTATTCCATAAACATAAAAAAGGAAAAAAAAGAAAAACTCAACTCCCCAGTTCTTTCCAAAAACAAAGCTAGCTTTGGCATTGTTTATAGATTTCTAGGCTCTTTGTCTAGGTCCAAGGGAGAAGCGGGTATTCAGACAAGTGGATTGGACTGGTCTCTGGAGAGAGCCCTTGGTAGATGTGCCAAATGAGAGATACAAGGAATGATGACTGCTGGCAAACCCTTGTCTCAGTGAAATAAGAACCTAGGGTATTTAAAGTTTCCATAACTATTTATTTATTTTATTTTATTTTTTAAAATGTATTTTATTGATTTTTTTTTACAGAGAGGAAGGGAGAGGGATAAAGAGTTAGAAACATCGATGAGAGAGAAACATTGATCAGCTGCCTCCTGCACACCCCCTACTGGGGATGTGCCCGCAACTCAGGTACATGCCCTTGACCAGAATCGAACCTGGGACCCTTCAGTCCGCAGGCCGATGCTCTATCCACTGAGCCAAACCGGTTAGGGCTCCATAACTATTTATAAAAGCTCCATAAAGTGCAGTTGCAGCTCTTTAAAGGTCTTAATAAAGTGTATTTTTAATTTTTGGCTGTAATCAAGGAAAATGGGAATGCTTTTAGATGTAAGGTGACATGTAATTACAGATTTTTATTTGTTTGTTTGTTTAGAATCATTAAAAGTAACTTCCCAACCTGGAATAATATAATGGCAATCACACAAAGGGTAAAAATTACTTTAATCAAGATTCAGTTCCATTGTTCAACCACAGTTTTAATGGCTGTGTTGCTGCTGTGGAAATCTGAAATATTCTTTGCAATTCTTATATAGGATTCCTTTAATTATATGGCATAGGGTCCTCTAGTTGAACTAAAAAAAAAAAGGACATAAAATTGTTTACTGTTTTGACATATTTGCTTACTATTTCCTCAAAATTATTGAGCTACTACCTCAATGAAAGACTTAATACGTCTTTAAGATCAGTTCTGCTTGGGCTTCTAATCAGTGCTGTGCTTCCTGGCAGCAAATGTAAGGGGAAATCAGAGTAAATTACACTGTTCTCTTGTTATACCAATAAATTAGTGTTTTGGGAGAGACAACATTTTTCCTAGTAATAAATTCATAAAACAATGACTACTTAGTGGGGGAAAAAAAACAACATGTATCTTCTTCCTGCAAATTTAATCTAAAAAATTAAGTCTAGTGACACACACACCCACACACACACACACACACACACACACACACACACACACACATACACGCACACACACTTTCTTTCTAAAAATCTAAAGGATTATATAAACACTTCAACTCTTTTTAAGTCTGATTCCTAAGAAAGAAATTACCTTAATGACTCTTCATTTGTCACCTCCAGAAACAAGCAAGTTGGGTATTTCTTTTATTAAGATGTGTTAGAACATCATTAATAGGACAGCCTTCTAAATAGGCTATCAACTTTGAGAAAGATCACACTGTACTAAGTAATGAGATATGAGAATACATTGAACAGCTTGACTTCTGCTGACTTTTGCTTAAGAGTGTGAAGTGTTTTAAATTAGATTATGTTAGTATTGATGAAACATGCACAGGGGGGAAATAATTTAAAGGCTTTGTTCCATTTTGAGAGCTAGATAAATGGTATAATTTAAAAATAAAGCCCTGTGACCCAGCAGTAAGGTAACAACTCTCATGTGCTGTTGAAGACAGTGGGAATTGGGGCAACCTTTTTGGAAGCCAATTTAGAAATGTCTATCGCATTTACAGTGCATTTACCTATTGACCTGGCGATTATGCATGCAGATTAGAATTGCCCCTAGGTAAACTTGTAAAAGTACACCAAAACAGAGGTGTAAACAGCAGTCATTGCAGTATTGTTGAAATAGTAAAGGAGGAATGTTACAAAAATAATCTAAATATACAACAAAAAAGGGGATGGTTAAATTAAATGTATATTCATTTAATGGAACACTTTAAGTCAATAAGAAGTATAAGGTGATTCTGTGTATGCTGATACGGAAAGGACTCCAGGATGGATTAGTAGGTAAATAAGCCAGACAGACCATTGTAATGTCTCTTTTGGATAACTTAAAAAGCAGAAATACAGATGTGCCTCGACTTCAGATGGGGTTAGTTCACCATAAACCCATCATAAGTTGAATATGCATTTAATACATCTAATCTACTGAACATCATAGCTTAGCCTAGCCTAGCCTACTTTACATGTGCTCAGAACATTTACATTAGCCTATAGCTGGGCAAAACCATCTAACAATGAATCCTCTGTAGAGTATCGGTTGTTTAGAGTATAGTGATGGTGGGGCTGACTCGGAGCTGCAGGTCGCTGCCACTGGCCAGCATCATGAGAAAGTATTGCATGTACCAATATCTCTAACCCAGGAAAACATCAACATTCAGAATTTGAGGTATGGTTTCTACTGAATACATATTGCCTTTGTACCATAGTAAAGGGGAAAAATCGTAAGTCAGGGACCATCTGCATCTACATACATAGATTTGTGTCGATACATTGATATTTATGTCAATTTACATATTAAAGAATCATGTGCATCTTACCGATTTTCTGCTTATCTGGACGGTAAAGTGAATATGTAAGCTTTGGCTTTGGCTTAAAGGAGAGAGGTCCTGGCTGGGGGTGGCTTGCTGGATGCTTTTCCTTTCCATTTGATAGCTTTCTGTACAATTTGATTTTTTTGAATTATATACATCTATTTTTTAAAAAATACCAATATGAGTGTTTTGAAGTAAGTTACTGCTATTGGTCTTTACTTTTATATAATGCAAAAAACCCAGTAAATAACACTTTACAAAATAATAAAGCACTGTTGTCAGGTCATGAAGCATGACAAACTCTAGCACACAAAGGATGGTATTGTGAGGGAATCACCTCAAGTTGTCTATGTCATATTCTCATTGCAAACAAAGTCAGCTCCCTCGGGTACCTTCCCACACAGCATCTCTCATCCAGGTGGCAGGTAGGGCTACTTGGTTCAGGACAGTGGGAGACATCATATCTACCTCCCCTTCTGCGCAAGAAAATTTGAAATCAGTCATTGCACTTGTCTTCCTAACCTAGTCTGTGGAAGGAGAACATTCTACATAAGAAAGGTAGTTTAACACAGACTCTATGATGGAAGCCATCCTAAAAGGGAGCAATAGAATGACTGTCTGGCTCTTTTGAATCTTTTTAGAACTGCAACTTCCGGTGAGCCCCTCTGTGTGTTTGGACCAGAGCACACAATTCAAGCTGAGCTCGTGGAGTCACCTTTTAAAAACCGTGAAGCCGCCTATGTGGAAACCATGGGCCTGGAGACGTGAACAGCTGTAAGCTAATCATTCGAGATGTTATGTCCAATGTACATTTTAGGAGACCGCTAGCAAGAGAAAAGCCCTGAACAGATCTAGGGGGTTTTGTATGTTTGAATTATTAGGTCTGTTACATAATTTTTGGTTATCTCTTATTTAAAAACAATATATTTTATTGATTTCAGAGGGGAAGAGAGAGGGAGAGAGAGAGAGATAGAAACATCAATGATGAGAATCATTGATAGGCTGCCTCCTGCACACCCCCCTACTGGGGATCAAGCCGGAGACCTGGGTATGTGCCCTGACCTGGAATTGAACTGTGACCTCCCGGTTCATAGGTCAATGCTCAACCACTGAGCAACACTAGCCAGTAAAAGAATGCCATCATTGATTTTCTTCTAGAGCAGTGGTTCTCAACCTTCTGGCCCTTTAAATACAGTTCCTCATGTTGTGACCCAACCATAAAATTATTTTCGTTGCTACTTCATAACTGTAATGTTGCTACTGTTATGAATCGTAATGTAAATATCTGATACGCAGGATGGTCTTAGGCGACCGCTGCGAAAGGGTCGTTCAACCACCAAGGGGGTCTCGACCCACAGGTTGAGAACCACTGTTCTAGAGTAATTCAAACCTCTCCTGCCACAGAATAAACATTTGGGTAAACAGAACTCTTATTTAGGAAGTTACATTAATGTAAGTTGAATTTAAAAGCTTGAAAATATGAAACTATAAACTTTTAACTTCCATTTTATGCTCAAATGAATAGTCTGTGAGTATTGCTGGATGAAATTTTGTACTAGTTATTTTTTTATGGCTTTCAGGATCTAAGAAAGCAACTTGGAGTGCCATATTACTTTTAGAAAAATGATTTGTAAAGTAGATAAATTAAGAGATTTTAATTATCTTACCTACAACACAAAATAGTTTTCCCTGTCTAGTTTTATAATTATTAGGTAGTATTTCCAAAGTTAATAGTATTCATTGAAGAATCATATGCATCTTTTGCTTAGATATTTTGAATATAGAAACATGGTAGAGAAAAGCAAGTAGTTATACATTTTAGTACCATTTATGATGAAAGTACAGTTATTCATCATAAAATATTAAACTGGTGTTATTTTTCCTTTTAGACTAAACTATTTTCCTGATATTTCATCCCTTAACTCCTAAATATTTGTGGTGAGGGTTATTAGGTAGAAACAAACTAGTGGGGAAAGGATTTTGGCATATTTTTGGTGAGCTTTCCACTATTGAGAAATTTAACATCTTTTCTTATTGAGGAAAAGATAAAGTAAAGGCAGGTAAAGGCAGAGCCAGGACATTTCAGGGGGTTCACTGTTCCCTAATCTGTAATTTGTATCACTTTTGCTACTATGGTTCCATATGTGACTAATTTAAATTTTTTAAATCTTTAAACCTTATTTTAGGTACTGTTTTCATACCATTCTTACTTTTAAAAAATATTTTATTAACTCTGCCTGAGTGGAGAACTCTTATTAATTTGATCCCTTTTCTCTGTACCTATATATCCCCTGGGAGTGGTGCTAATAAATAGTAAAATTGTTTGAGGAAACCCACACACTGAAAGCTGGGGTCCAACAAAGGAGAGATGAGTGTACAACGCGTTGTGATAATTTACAAATGTCATCCTCACTCTACATTGTGGGACTTTAACTGTGTTGTTTTATTTTTAGGGATCAAACAACAGTCAACCCACACACTGGAAGCTGGGGTCCAACAAAGGAGAGATGAGTGTACAAAGCGTTGTGATAATTTACAAATGTCATCCTCACTCTACATTGTGGGACTTTAACTGTGTTGTTTTATTTTTAGGGATCAAACAACAGTCCTCGCTCCACATGAGACCATATTTAGAACCGAAGATCTATCTGTGATTCTTAAAGCATATGTGTTGGTGACATCCTTAACCCCTTTGCGTGCGTTCATTCATTCGACTGGCATGGTTTGGAATCCACCTAAGAGAAAACGCTTCACTGTCAAGGTAACATTTCCATCAAAGCTGTTATTTCACAGGAAGTATACTGAGGAGAAGTAAAGGGAGTTGGGCTGCCTTTCCCCAATCTTTGTGATTAACAAATCCCACTGAACAAAAATTGCAGCGACTTATTAGTGCAAGCAGAGATTTTCCTTTAATAGGTGTAGGTTCAAAAATCATCTGGAAACAGCTTAATTCACTAGGGATCACAGAAGCGACATCATCTTTTTTTTCTCAATTCATCATTTTAGTTCAGTTTTTTGACCTGTTACCAAGCTGACAGTCAGTTTTCTTGGCTCTCCATTGTTCAAGACAAATAGAGTCAGTGTAATTTTGTATGGTCTTGCTTCACTCTTAGAAAGCAAAGTGCCTATTTCATTACAACAGTAAATATGGAATATTTGCTGAGTGAAAAAAGGAAGCTCTCAAGTGTTCCTAACGTAGTTCCTAAAGTAGCAGGAAACCAGGATGTAAAGGATGATGAGAAAGTTTTCAGGGAAGAACTTAATAATAACCCCAAGAAGCCGAGTTATAAAAGGTAACGCAGGTTAACTCAGTTGAAATAAAAAAGGTCTAGTGACAACATGGTTGATAAATGTTAAGGCATTTCTGATTCTACAGAAATAATTGTTCAGAGGACAGATACGAGGTGATTTCTCCGGTCAGAATTCCATCCCCTAAACTCTTAGGAAGAAAAGCCCTGGGAAGGGGCACTTCCCTCCATTGAAACCTATCAAATTTAGGTTTGAGAGGAAAGAGGGTGGATGCACGATGGTAATCTCGCAGGTCTCCTCCTCAGCTCCTCACCTGAGCAGGTGGACTTCGTGTTCTTAACAGGGAAGGAGCAGGCAGGGGGTTCCCAGAGGATCATGGGGGAGAGGCAGGAGGAAAACAAATATCCTTTCCCCCAAACTGGAGTTGTCCCTGCCCTCGACCACCACTGGCTGGACCAGCTCAAAGCAGCTCACAGATGTCCTTTCGCTCAGGTTTCTATGATTTGTCCTTTTGTTGAATTCATGCTCCTAGCTCATTTCACCTATGCTCGGTCACCATCTTGATAAAAACCCTGAAGGTTCTAGGTACTCCAAGTAGTTTAAGTTTTTTCTTTCTTTTTTATGTAAACACCTACTTCCCCAACCACAGTAGCAATGCACTGGCTGAAATGATATGCATTTTTTTGTGATAGTTTTTACGGATTTCCTGGGGTTAAATCAAAAGAAAAGAAAGCTCTCTGTGATTTGATTTCTCTATATTTTCTTCTTTTTTTTGAATAATATTTTTAATTTTTCAATTAGAGTTGAGGTACAGTATAGTTTCAGGTGTACAACCCAATGATTGGACATTTATATAGCTTACAAAGTGATCATCTCGATAAATCTAGTGCCATCTAACACCATACATAGTTATTATAATACTAGAGGCCTGTTGCACGAAGAGATTCGTGCAATAGGCCTTCCCTTCTCCTGGCTGCGGGCACCAGTTTTCCTCCGGCACCCGGGACCCAGGCCTTCGCTCTGGCCAGAGCAGACTTCCGTCTTCCGTCTTCACTGCTCCGGCTCGCCTTCAGTCTTTGTTCCACCGCTTGGAGCCTATGTATGCAAATTAACCGCCATCTTTGTTGGCGGTTAATTTGCATATCACGCTGATTAGCCAATGGGAGGCATAGTGAAGGTACGGTCAATTACCCTGTTTGTCTATTATTAGATAGGATTATTGACTATATTTCCTATGCTGTACTTTACATCCCAATGACTATTCTGTACCTAATAATTTGTACTTATTTTTTAAAAAATTCTTATTGTTGAAAGTATTACATATGTCCTCTTTATCTCTCATTGTCCTCTCCCAGCCTGCCCCTGCCCCCATCCCAGGCCTTTACCCCCCTATTGTCTGTGTCCATTGGTTATACTTATATGCATACAAGTTCTTTGGTTGATCTATTACACCACCCTTCTGCCCTGCCCCCCATCATCCCCTGCCTTCCCTCTGAGGTTTGATGGTCTGTTCAACATTTTTATGTCTCTGGATCTATTTTTTGCTCATCAGTTTATGTTGTTGATTTCTTTATATTTTCATACTCTATTGACTATTTAGTTTTTATTCGTCTCTTGTTGTGCCTGTGGGACAGACGCAACCTGCAGCTGTAGTACAGCAAGCACGCGGTTCTCTTCATTTTCACCCCCTTCTTTGGGATTTGTCTTTTCAAGATCTTGCTTAATTCCTCTGGGCAACACTGTTACCTGCTCTCAAAGGAAGGTAGTGTGGCTTTCTGGGTAAATGTGCCGGAGAGTGATTCTTCCTTCTGAGGTCAAAGTTATACGTAATGCTACAGATAGATTTCAGAAAACAAGGGGATATTTATTATCCTTCAACTGAAGTACGTATTGATTCAGCTAAAACAAATAGATTATGCTTATCTGTTAAGTCAGTACTGTGTCCCACAACATTGCTCCCTCTTGATATTTTTAAATGTGGAAAAAATACACAGAAATGGTTCTCAATGCTAATGTGGAAGACAGGACCAAAACACACTAAAGACTAATCATGTGACATTCAAGTGTTATTAAACACTGCTCTTGTAAATTCCACAGGACATTAAGTGTATGTATGTATATGCGTGTGTACTGAGTCCTGAATTCAAAGGCAAAATTACTTAGTTAAATCAGTGGTGATTTATGTACTATGCAGTGAGGCAAGTCCACCAAACTGGTTATCTGTGGCCATTTATAGACTATTCTGGCAGCTAACAGAGGTATGACAGGAATAACAGATATAACTATGAGCTCACTTATTTCCAATTAGGTCTGCTTCTAGATATTTTATCTGCTAAAGCTTTGGAGAGAATTGAAAATATAAAGAAAAGCAAATTTGAGAAATAATGGACAGCAGAAATGTGTAAACTATATTTATAAACTAAATTTTTCTAAAATCCCCTTCTATACAATAAAAATAATTTAAAATTTAAGTGTTAGCTGTTCCCAAAGGATTTCAAATTTAAAGGGAGGAGGAAGATTGGAAAAAGTAAAGAAAATGAATAGCAAATAAAACATTTGCTTAGTATATCATTTGAGCCAAAGTTTTTAGATATTGTACTCAAAAAATTTTCTTCCATGAAGTTCTCAATTCAATTAGAAAACACTCCAGTTGTACTAGTATCTGTGAATTTACAACTCTTTCATAACCATTCTAACTATAACTCTTGGTCAAATGCATCCATGGCTGTCCTTATACACAGATCACATAGATTAACTGCAAGAAATGTCATAGATTAAAATTTGGTTCTTAGAGTAAAAAGTCACAAGTCATCCCTTCATCCATTGTGAAGTTATCCAGTAGAGAGGAAACTCTCATATGTGCAACTAGTGTTTGACATCTGAAGATTCTTTATACCTGTGGTCATACCTGTGATCATAGCTGACTGCTTTGATGAAAATCTATTGCTGGAGTGATTTGTGATTTGTGACAGGAAGATCTGTGAAAAGCCTTATTTTATCTTGTTGAGACATAAATGAATTCATCGTTTGATCAACTATCCCACATTGAAAGATGTTCATTTGTTGATATTCAGGATTCAAAAGTTTTATGAAGATGAGTCCTTGAATGCAATCCGTGCTGAATAAATGTGTCTTGGATTGAATTCAATTGAGGATCATTTAAAAAATTTTACATGTGTGAAGAACTTGCCCAAGTCTATTTAATCCCTGTCTAACTCAGCCCCTGTATTTCAAAACGATCTTCCAGCGTCTTTTCAGTAAACTCGTTAGACAGATGTCATAACAGGAACGTGTTGGCAGGGCCACTTTGACAGGCAGGGGAAAACATGAGACATTGCAGCCTTTTTCTCAGGGTGCTATCTGAGAGCATCATCTCCATTGGAAACCCAAGTTAAAGCAGGCTCCTGCCCAGCCGGGGGCTCTAAGTCACCAGCTGTCTTCCCCCACTGCATCGGCCTTGGGGGGACCATTCGTCCACATCCAGGGCCTGGAGTTTCTCTCACATCCATGCGATCAGCCAATGTGCACAGAGGAGAGAGAGGCCCTTGGCACAGCAGGGGATGTTATTTACAAGGGCCCTTTGTAAAGAACGCGTATGTCTCTTTCTGGGCTTTTGGAACATGACATGTTGCAGGGATGAAGTTAGCCTTGTTGTCGTCAGTATTCCTGCAGTGTCTTTCATAATGTCGGGTGAGATCGCTCATATATTCCCAGGGTAAACGTGAGTGATGGCTTTGGAAGCAAGTATAAAGTTACAGTATGTTTTTCAACTTTAGGACCCGTTCTTCTCTCCATCTTCATTTTACATCTAAAACTACAGGCTGCGGAGCAGACCTTGTAAAAGCCTTTCTCCCTGAGCATCTGGCCCTTCTGCAGGCCAGGGAGATTTATATCAGATGCAGAAAGAATGGGAAGAAAAGCTTGCACCTGGGCGTTTGTAAAATGAGTTGATGTGTTACTTAATCTACTTTTGCTTGGAATAAATTTAAAAATTGCATCAGGGTGTTCATTTTATTTTATTTTTTATTTTTAATTAAATCTTTATTGTTCAGGTTACATTTGTTCCTCTTTCCCCCCCCCCATAATTCCCCTCCTC
>NW_005371734.1:660426-664226 GCF_000412655.1 Myotis brandtii
TTGAAGTGGTTGTTTGCGGCAGCAGTCTCCGGTGTTTACCTATGCCGCCATCTTGGTTGCATCAGGGTGTTCATTTTAAAGCATGATTCTATATACGTAGAAATTATAATCGGCATAAAATTAAATAAATAAGCATGTGACTAAACCTGACTTAGAGTAAAAATCAAAATAATAACTGCAAGATAACTCTTATCTCATCGGCCCACATTGGCTTTAAATATTATTTCAGATATCTATTTGGTCTATAAAAAGAATAATTGTTTTGCAAATGCATATGATTTTACAGCATATAACATTTATGCAAAATAATTTTATACTGTTGATAGCATCTTTGTCTCTTGTTTTGAAAAATTTTATTTATTTGTTCATTCATTTTATCCATTCCCAACTTTGCTCCATAAAAGGTTTGTCAGGTAATTTTGTGCATTTATCAGTTTCTTAATACTGAACCTCAATTCGTATCCTAAATAAGAAGAAAATTATTCATTAACTGTGGTCATGTTTATTTGATCAAAATGATCATTTAAACACATGATCCTATTTTTCAGAACAACAGGCAACACATTTAAATCCCCAGAGCCTCAGAGAGTGCCTGGAACATGGCTGACACCCACAAAATGACACCCAGTGCATCATGTCCATCATGATCATTTTTATTAAAGTTCCCTCACTAATGGTGACATACTGAAAACTTTCATCTTGGAAAAATGTGATTTAAGAGTAGGTTCTGTAACAAGAGATGTTACATGTAAATTCAAACATATCTCTTCTGAATTAATGTAGCAATCTGATAAATATATGAAAATATAATGAACTGAAATGTATGCATTATATATATAATGTGTTACAGTGACAACATAAGGTAAAACAACTCTAATGAATATATTTGCTGATTATTATTTTCTTTAGTACTAGAAAAGTGATGGACAATTATTAATTACATATCCAGAAAAATAGAAGTTAGCTAATATTCAAGGATTTCAGAAAGTGTAAAATCAGGAGAGGTAAGTGAATTCCTTCAGAACGTTCTAAAGATGGGAAAGGGAATTCCTCGGTGGTATCTTGGATGTTAGGATGTGTATTTCTCTAGTCCTTTGCTCCCCCCTTCACTTGTCTTATTCAAGGCTCCCTTCTCCATGGATTCGCCTAGGGCAGTGGTTCTCAACCTTCTGGCCCTTTAAATACAGTTCCTCATGTTGTGACCCAACCATAAAATTATTTTTGTTGCTACTTCATAATGTTGCTACTGTTACGAATCGTAATGTAAATATCTGATATGCAGGATGGTCTTAGGCGACCCCTGTGAAAGGGTCAGTCGACCGCCAAAGGGGTTGCGACCCACAGGTTGAGAACCGCTGATCTAGGGGATACCTGTGTGGGATGAGGAAGGGGTGCAGTTGAGGACTTGGCAAGAGCAAGTGTTTCTCTCCCAAATGGGAGCCTAGAAGTCCATGGCCTGTGGACGTCACAGAAACTCTTATAAATTAGTCTATGCCGGCTTTTCCTCTCTCTGCCATTGTCCGGCACAGGAGTGTCACTCTGACTTCCATTACACATCAACACAAGTTCATAAAATATACAAGTGTTGAGAGTAAAACATGACATGGAAAAAAGGTAAATAAGTAATGTTTGAAATGCCTTAAATGTTCTCAGAGAGCAGCACCATCTTAATTTTTGAGTGTCTCGTTATTTCTTTAATAGGTGAACTTGCTAAGAAAGAAAGATGTTCAATAGATGAACTTGCTAAGCCAGAATGATGTTCAAGGAGAGAGCAGCTATAATCCCTTCCTTCCCTACTCTCCACACAATAAAGAATCGTTAAAATGGAACATTGGCTAATGGAACCATGAATCAAGGCAAAGACTCCCTGCAAACGTCCTGAATTTCTCCACTCCTGTGCAGGCACCTAGAGAGTTACTGAATTTAATTTTATGAATCTCGATTCCTGGGCTTCGACAACAGGGCTCACCAGAGTTCTCCATCACTAGTAATGGACAATATCTTCTGAGGTCAGGAGAATAGGTTGGGAGAAAAATATCAGATAAAGTCAGCAAAGAATCTGGAGAACAAAAAAGAAGAAAAATGTATTTGCCTAAATATGTTTAAAATCCTTGAATGAAGAGATTATGTTTATTTTTTTATTCAAAAGGGAATCAAACCTTCAGCGCCTGACCCAATACCTGGTACTCAGCAGAGGGGGTGGGGGCTGGGGTGGAGGTGGCTTGGAATAGAGACTCCACTCATCAAATTGCTGACAAGAATAATTAGTAATAAAAACAACCCCATTACAAAGTGGTATGTGAATGCAAAGTAGTAACAGTGAAGACCATGGCAGGAATGTCTCAAAAAATTCATTACTTTAATGTTTAAGTTTATTAAAAATATATGTACCCAGTGGAGAAGACAAATGGTATTTACATATTTTTCTTCAGCTATAGAAACAAATCAATTTTCCACCAGTTCGTCTTATAGTTTATATTTGTCATTTTAAACAGTTCTTCTTTATTCTTTGAGATCTATTCGAAGGCTGTGACAAAGATTCTAAGTATACGATATCCCCAAATGTGCCAACTAGATAAAATTGATTTGTCTGCTTAAAGAAGACAGACTTTTGCTCCTTTCAGGAGAAAATCTGACTTGCATTTGTCTTAAGTGATTTATGCATTGCAAGTTTAAAATGAAATACAGGCTTTTCCCTCCCATATGGTAAAAGGTGTTTTCACATTTGAAAGAAACAGCAATTTTTTTGTCACCCAGGAAACCTACATAGCTATGAGGTAAAGCAAAATAAAAATGCTGTATTGCCCCCAAGTGGTCTTTTTAGATATTGCACCAATAGCCTGAACTATCCAGCAGTGAAAGGAAAACAGGCAAAAATGCTTAAACAGAGCTTTGAACGTTTTCTCTCATTGGATTATACATATTTATTTTGTAAATGGTTCTTGATTATCTGCGTTTGTGGTAGGAAGGTTATATTGCTAAGTAGAGGCTCTGAATGGTGATAAATCTTCAGTGCAATTTAAATGGCATAGGCCACAAAATTATTCGAAATGTTTTCAGCATTTGTCAGTCATTGGACGTTGTTTTTCCATTTAAAACAATTTTGTGACACATTAGGTTTCTTTAATTAATGTGAACTAGCACTAACATTTTAGACTTAGCATCTGAAAATGCATTGCTTTTATCTGTCATCTTTTGAGTGTACTTCTATTTTATTTCAACCGGAACCTCAAAGTGGCTATTAAACTCGAATTCCTTTGAATTATGGAAGTGGCCTAATATTGTGATGTGGAACTGAAAATCTGTCTTTCATTCCTCTGAGTGCTACTGAGGTAGACAAAGATGGATTATTTCTCATTATTGTTGCATTCTATACCTACTGTAATATATGGGCAGGTTTCATTGCTTTGGTTAATTCTCTCTCTGTGGGGCATAATGCCATCCCTATAAGGCAGTCATTCTCTGACTCCCTCGCTTACTGATGTGGAGCACCCCCACACCCACCCTCCACCCGCTTTGTCTCATAACAGCTTGTCCTCTCACCTCCACTGCCAGACTTATGAAGCCAGTTTTTCAAAGCTCTATGAAGCAGGTCTTTAACATTCAGAGAAAGGGAATGCAAACAGGAGAAGAAATCCAGGTCTCCCTGCATTTATACAGGGCTGGGGAAAAGTAGGTTTGCAGTTTCCATATGGAAAATAATACAATATTTGCCCTAGCTGGTTTGGCTCCGTGGATAGAGCGTCAGCCTGTCGACTAAAGGGCCCGGGTTCAAGTCTAGTCAAGGGCACATGCCTTGG
>NW_005371734.1:664280-682438 GCF_000412655.1 Myotis brandtii
TTCATTCTCATCATGGATGTTTCTATCTCTCTCTCCCTCTCCCTTCCTCTCTGAAATCAATAAAAAAAATATTTTTTTAAAAAAAAATAATACAATAATTAATGAATAATAGCAGGACTAAACTCTGTGTTTCACGGACTCACAACTGCAAACTTACTTTTGCCCAGCCCTGCATATACCCAAATATTATGTGGCTCCCCCTTTAAATCAGCTTCTGTATGTCTAGTGTCTAGACACAGCCTTCTTTCCAGGTTTAAAGAAGTGCTGTACCAAAATGATTTCCACTGGAAATTTTATTTCCATTTGAAAAGTATGAGATTTCCCCATGGGCTTGATTACCCAAATCATCTACATAAATAATATGTATTCAAGTCACAGAAGGTAAAATCAAACTCAGACATCACAGAAGAAAAACATTATGCTAAAGAAATATATTTCATTTTCATGCTTCCAAGGAATTACTGTTAAAGTGAAAAGTGGGATTTAAAAACGACCAGGGCAATGATGACACCCTTTCAGGCTGAGTGATAAGCAAATATTGATTGCACTTCTACTCTAAAGGAGAGAGAGAGAGAAACCATTAATGCTGGATTTAGAAGAATAAAAAGAAAAGTCCCAAGGCATGACCTTTGGGGCCCTTGGGATAGATGTCCATGGGAAAGTTCTCATAGCAGGTGCATGACCTCAGGCAAGCCTTTTACCCTCTCTGATACACTTTCTGTGCCTGTAAAATAGGAATAGTTTCCAGTGAGTTAAATGAGGTTTTCAGTCCTTCTACACATATTTACTGGGCATTTCCCATAAGCTAGTCATTGTGTTAGTTTCCAGTGATACAGTAATAAACAAGACAAAATCCCTACCTCTGTGGAGTTTACGTGGAATGGTAGATGAGTTAAAGAACTGATTATACATATATTAGAGGTCCAGTGCATGAAATTCGTGCACTCCAGGGTGGGGGGGGGTCCCTCAGCCCGGTCTGCACACTCTCACAGTCCAGGAGCCCTTGGAGGATGTCCAACTGACGGCTTACTAGTAAGTTCATTCCCTGCAGGGAGCAGGCCTAAGCAGGCAGTCAGACATCCCCCATTTACTGTAAGCTCTAAAGTTTAGGGTTATGTTTTTAAAGAACGTTTTATTGATTTTTAGAGAGAGAAGAAGGGAGAGGGATAGAGAGAGAAAAACATCAATATGAAAGACTTACATCAATTGGTTGCCATCTGCATGCCCCCTACCAGGGTATGTGCCCTGACCAGGAATCAAACTGGCAACCCTTTGGTGCATGGAGGATGGATGGATGGATGGATAGATAGATAGATAGATAGATAGATAGATAGATAGATAGATAGATGATAGATAGAGGAATATGGCTGGCTGCCCTGGCCAGTGCAGCTCAGTTGGTTGGGTATTGTCCCATGCACTAAAGGGTTATTAATAAGTGCAAATGAATAAAATTATTCATGTCGCTGGAAGCACAAAACTTATTTAAGTATTAGAAGTTTGATCTAATTCCAGGAAATGAGTAAAAACTATCCACATTTAGGTTCAGCCAAGTAATTGCGATTTTTCATGGTTTACTCTAAAGGAAGACAATTTTCAAAGAGCTAAAACAAATGATGATAATATTTATGTTCTTAAATCATTTGATTTAACACAAACTTTGTTCTTGATCCAGGAAATTTAAGTAACAAAAAAAAATATTTTTAGTTTTTCCAAAAGGTAATTGGGCTACATAAATGCTCAAGTTGTTGAATTGATATTAGATATGCTTGAAAATTGTGACGGTTTCATCAGAGTAAAAACAGATAATCCGTTCTTCCGTATTTCAGGGTCCATCCACATCCCTAAACTAGTGCAATCAAAGGCACCAGGGCAGAAGTAGTGCTAGCTTTGCTGCCAACGCCCTTCCTGGTTCCCTCCTGGCTGCAGGACCTTTAGGCATATACTTGTGTTGGAAGCATCAGGTTCGTCATCTGTAAAAGGGGGATCATGAGCTTCAACCTCAGCATTGCTATGAATAGAAACAAAACAATGCATAAGCAATGGTCATTGTCAGGTCCCGGCATCAGCTTAGCTAAGGTCATTAAATACAACCCAGAATTATAGCCAAATAACCACAGGTGCACTCAATGAAAACTTGCATCAGTACTTAGGTTTGCTATTTAGTCATTTTTATCCCTTTCTCAAATCTCTTTTCCTTCTATTTTAAAATATTAAAATAGAAGATCCCTGTGGGTCCCCCCCATAAATCCTGACCCTTTAAAACACCAAGGAGACATCTTCCCAGGGTCCAGAATGCTCACGAGGACCTTATCACACCACAGCTCTCTGGCATGCAGCAGGTGCCTTCCTCTCGGCCAGACACGTCCAGAGCCATGACCCTCAAGCAGGGTGCCATGTTGTGTGCCTCTGGGGATCCAGAAAGACCCCCTAAGGCAGGGGTGGGGAACCTTTTTCTGGAAGGGCCATTTGGACATTTGTGACATTATTTGCAGGCCATACAAAATTACCAACTTGAAGATTAGCCTGCTATGTTTGGTCACAACATTTAAATAACTCACTCCTAATGCCTTGGCAGGGCCAGACCAAATGATTTCACAGGCTGTTTTGGTTTGCATTTCCCTAATGATTAGTGATGTCAAGCATCTATAATAATAAAAGCATAATATGATAATTAGACCAGATAGCCGAATGACCTTCTGGACATCATTCCAGATGTCCTGAATGAAGCCATGGTGGCGGGGGCTGAGGCAGAGGTGGTTAGGGGTGATCAGGCAGGCAGGCAGAGGCAGGGGTGATCAGGCAGGTAGGTGAGTGATTAGGGATGATCAAGCAGGCAGGTGAGTGGTTAGGGGTGATCAGGCAGGCAGGCAGAGGGGTTAGAGGTGATCAGGCAGGCAGGTGAGGGGTTAGGGGCACTCAAGCAGGTAGGCGAGTGGTTAGGGGTGATCAGGCAGGCAGGCAGGCAGGCAGGTGAGTGGTTAGGAGCCAGCGGTACCAGTTGAGGCCTGATCCCTGTGGGTCCCAAATTGCAAGAGGGTGCAGGCCGGGCTGAGGGACCCCCCTCCACCCTGCCCCGTCCCATGCACGAATTTCGTGCACCGGGCCTCTAGTCTTTTCATATGCTTGTTGGTGCAAAATGATTTTAAGTACCAATATTCCTTATTCTGAGATCAAAATTTCTCTTTTATACGTTAATACTGACAGAAATTCTAGTACACATTGGTAAGGCTCAATGCTATGAAACACTACTCAAAGTTCTAAATATTGAAATATCAGTATTTTCTTGTAGCTTTATAATTAGTCAAGAGTATGACTTAAAAAGAACTCTGGTATTGGTTAATCTTGCATTCTTTGTTTTAACTCTTAGGTTAAATTTTCTTATCTCAAAAATCCCCTCAAACAGCGGTAAGCTTCTATTTTTCAAAGGTTTTATTGCAACACACCAGAAAAATACATATCTTCCCTGTCTCATGAAATGGAAACAAGACATAAACATGTTGTCTGAAAGAGAAAAATTATGTTATCCAGAAGCTCTAGTCATCAATTTCTCTTTCCAAAGTCTCTGTAGTTTCCGTAATGTTGAACTTAGGTTTATTTATTCAACAGTATTTATGCAATACTGACTCTGCATTAGGTATTGACCACCCAAAGATAAAATATATAGTTTCTGCCTTGAAAGATCTTATAATCTAGTGAAAAGCAGACAAAAACTCAGCAAGTTTAACACAGAACAACACATGTTGCCGTTGAGAGCAACTTGCCCAAGGCCTTGTGGGAGGATGAAGGGAAGTAATGAGGCAAAGCCCAGAATTTAGCATGTGAGGGGCTGTGAGACATGGGTTGAGAATATGAGGCAGAAAGAAGGGCACCTAGAAGTGTTTTAAGATATCAAAGACATAACTGAAGTTTTCATACAAATATTTTCGACATCTCAGTTTCTCCTGTCCTTTCATTTTAATGATAATTTTGATCCATTTATGTATATTTTAGTAAGTTGCTTGAATGGATAGATGTAAAAATTATAAATACCTTACTGTGTTATACCTTGAATATAACACAAGTGTAAACAAATGTTGATGCTTAAACTGCCAGATTTGGCAACCATGATCTTACAAAGTCATTTTCTATATAATTTATTTTGCATTAAATTGGTACTTCATTTTTACATTGAAGGAGGACAGTTTATAGTTTATAAAATAGATTCATATCATGTTAAAAGTTTTAAGCTGTTGTTGTGTTCATTTTTACCTCACTGCTATGGCACCGATTTCCTTGGGATCTTAAATTCTCATATTTGTGTAACTCAAAAACATTGATTCAAAGTCTTGACCTAGAGAGGGAGAAGTCTCTTTGTTGCCTGAGCTCATGACTTGATTGTTTTTAAATTAACAAGGAAGGTGAAGGTACTCCTTCGGGCATTTGTGCCTGGGTTAAGGAAGCTCCCAGGTGAAATGTGTTTTTCAGGATCTTACGGTTTTGAGTGCCGTTAATAATAAATAATTTCAGACTTTACATTGTCTGATGGGATCATTGAGCATGGTTTTCTCTTTCTACATCTGAGCACACTGAGATGCACAGAACTCAAGTAATTTGACCAAGGAAATACAAATAAGCGTAATAAAATATAATACAACCAGACACTCAAAGGAGTCTTCCACTTAGCCTATGTGGATTAACTACAAAAAAACGAATAGAAGTATTGGGCCCCTTTTGGGTGACTTACTGAAATCTGATGATTTAAAAAATACACATCTATTAAGCACTAGCATGAGTTTACTTCCATTTCCGTAGTTTGCTTGCCACTATACTAAATAAATTCAATAGAAGCGGTCAATCAACTGGAACTTTCTTTGAATTAAATGAATTGAAATCTAGGCAGTGAGATAGAAGGAAATATACACAGAAACAAAAATTGGGAACAAAAAAACCCCACAAAAATAAAACAAGTCACTCTATTTTGAATCATGCTTTCTGAGCGCCACTTCTCTTTTCTCTCTTCAGACGTCTGTTTATAAAGGCAGCTATGTTCTGGTCCCCGGCTTTCCTGGTCCCCGGCATTCATGGTCGTTGGCTCGTGTTAGTCCTCTTAGCAGGAAGATGGGAGAAAAGCCAGTTATTTGGGTCCTTCAGTTTTGCTCTTTCATTTCTGTTAGACGGCGTACCACAGGAGGGATCCGTGCAATCATCATGCCTCTATACTCTTTTTTAAACATTTCTATTGAAAGGCTTTTTATATATTAAATATTCTTCCTTGGCTGGTGTCACAAACGTTTGAATTCCCAGAGGCAGCTTGACATTCCCAAATCATCCATTGCATTATGAGAATTTGAATTCGACAACCACTCTAATTGAATTTCCTTTGAATGGCTGTGGACTTGTTTTAATTAATAAAAGGAGCTAAAATGTAGTGAGTTATTGACATGTGCCAGTGGCGATGTAACTTATGTATGTTCTCTCATTTAATCTTAGCAATGTCTTTATGAAGTAGACACTATGATGGAATCCCACAAAGTCTCACAATGTAATAACGACAGACATAGAGCCAAAGTTTTGCCTCTGGGACTTTCTGCCTCTTGAGTCTGCTACCTCTGTGCTTTGTACTTGTCCCCCACAGCTCAGAGCATGATGATTTCCACATAGTGAAATTCTCAACAAAAGTTGAATTAAATGGCACTGCCTTCATGTACTGGCAGACCATTTTCAATGCTCAGAGTCAGAAATTAAGAAATAATCATTTTCACAGTAAAAGAATAAATGTAATCCCAGGACATTCATTTGATTATTATTTTTTGCCATGGAGGATATAATCTGATAATTCATCTTATGTGTCTTATGTGCTACACAAACATTTTGAACTTTCTTAAATTATTAACCTTGACCTTCGTGATATTCAGGAAACATTAAAATGTGAAAATACAATAATATGTTCAATAACTCTACATGATATGGTGAAGTGAGTGAAATATGATGAGTTGCTTTTATTTGGAAAAGCATAATATTATTCTGTTTGAACTCAAGGGTGTTAACATTTTTAGTGTTAGCATTAATTTGTTTTCTTTGATCATTCAATTATTACATTCATTTTTCTTAGCCAAATGGAAAAACATCCCATTTGCCAAAGCTAATGATGTGTTCATAGGGTCTTAAAGAATATATCTCATTAGGTTTCTGTTTTCTGCTGGTAAAAGTTTATGGAGTCAGTATTTGCTTTTCTTGGGGGAATTTTGCTTATATATTTTAAAGATACATTTATCATTTCCTTCAGATGATTTGTGCCAATATCTGTCCTTCATTACCATAGCAACAAAAGTTTTTCCTTTTGCAGTTGTAAGCAGTTCAGATAGATGTTGTCTGTTCTTCCAAAATATGAATAGAATACCTGCTTCATGTTTATACAAAAAATATTTTTAAATTGAAAATTTTTTTCAATTACAATTGGCATTCAATATTATTTAATATTTGTTTCAGATGTAAAAAAAATATTTTTAGTCTTTGAAAAGAGTATGTCTATCCAAAGACTATGAATTAATGAGATTTGTTTTAGACTTTTTAAAATTTTTGACTTGAACTCTGGTGCTAAGCATCCTCTTGAAGTAATTTGGCTGTTGCAATTGTTCTCATAGTTAAGCAAGTAAAAATAGCCATTTGTGATGCCAACTATAGTATTTCTAAGAAGGCATAGACCTGAGGTCATTTCCTTTTGCAATACTCTCCTATCCTCTCCATCCCAGTGGAGCCTTATTTTATAACTAGAGGCCCAGTGCACGAAATTTGTGCAAGGGGCTTGGCCCTCGCAGCCCCAGTTCATCTGGAAGGTTGTCCAGAAGGTCGTCTGGATGGTCATTCTGCTGTTTGGTCTAATTAGCATATACCTCTTTATTATATAGGATGGTTGGAGAACACTAAGATTCTGTTAGATTCTTTAATAGTGGGATAGATCTCCCATAGCAAAATGCTGTGAAGAAGCAATGTTGGCATACTTGTTTTTATTCTGATATATGGGGAAAAGTGAATAACAAAACAGTTAGATTTGAATTTCATACTTTCCCGTGGCTTTCAAATACATTTTCTCCTAATTTGGTTTCATAGCACTCTGCTGGTAGGTGCTAACCCATTTTAAAGAAGACACAAAAATTTGGAGAATTGAGTTGCAAGTCTGAGGTCATCTGGCTGGTAGAGTAAGAAATTAAACTTGGGCGTTCTGATCAGAAGCCTGTTACAGTTTCACTTCACTCTCCATGGAGAGATGCCACAGAAAGAGGAAACCATGGAGTAAGCATCTAGACCTAAAGCAATTGAAAGTACAAGGTGCAGTGGCACCCCATGTTCATTTAAAAGGCTTCTATTTTTAAAATATGTGAGATTTATAGGTATCTTACCTAATAATAGACAAACATGTAAATTGACCATCCCTCTGCTATGTGCACCAGCCAATCAGGAGAGTATGCAAATTAACCCAACAAAGATGGTGGTTAATTTACATACGTAGGCGAGAAGCGGTGGAGCGAAGATGGAAGGCTCCAAGCCGGAGCGAAGGCCTGGGTCCCAGGTGCTGGAGGAAAACTAGAGGTGGCAGCCAGGGGAAGGGAAGGCCTATTGCACGAATCTCTTCGTGCAACGGGCCTCTAGTTATATATGTATGATATAAATGGGTGGCAAAGTAGGTTTACATTTGTATGTAAAACAGTTTATTTTTGTATTATTATTTATTTAATTATTGTACTATTTATTATTATTCTTAACCTACTTTTGCCTACTCCTGTATTCATTATATAATATACCTGCAGAATATTATATACTCTTTCTATATATAATATACCTTATGTATATTATATATGCTATATATATATATCTATATATATCTATGTATCTATCTATATCTATCTATATCTATATCTATATCTATACAGTGGGGCCTTGACTTACGAGTTTAATTCGTTCCTTGACTTCCTTGACGGAGCTTGTAACTCAAATTACTTGTATGTCAAATCTTAAAGTGAACAAGTGAGACACGTGATGCTGGGCTGATGTTGTGGCATTCACTGTGACATTCGCTGCGCCAACTAGCTGTGGGGTATCTGAAGCTGGCTCGTAACTCGAATTTTAGCTCTCAACTCATCGTATCTCAAAAAACTCGTTAGTCGGGACACTCGTAAGTCAAGGCCCCACTGTATATATCTTAGATTTTCAAACTTCCCTAATTAGGAGTTTTTAAGTGTGACAGAGAGAGAGAATCTAAAGGAATCTTTCAAATAGGTCGCCTGGGAAATGATAGAGAGACGAATTGAGATGCTGTTTGAACATATGAACTATTTACTTTGTTACAGCTGCAAACCTTTTTTGAGACATTCCTGAGGGCCAGTTCGCCTCTCCAGGCTTTGGATAACATGAAGGAAGCAATCAGCAAACTCCTGCTGGCAGCCGAAGCTTTTAGCCAAACGTCTCCTCTGGGACCGAAGGCCTTCCACAGGTGAAAGCAAAGTCTGATGTTAAAAAAAGAAAAACCCTACCTGCTACAAATTGATTGTTAGTGAAAATATAACTTAATTATCACACGTAGGTGCTTCTTGGAAAACATTCTGTTTCCTTGTTTATAGATCCTAAACATCAGAGCACATTGCAGACTCATCCGGATCTAAATAGTGGGTGACAAGAAGTAAAGCAACGTTACTTCAACTGATTTTTGAAGTTGCAGCCCCTTTCAAGCTTAGCTATTTCTATCATCTACTTACCATTGACTAGATATATTTTTTCTTACAGGCTTTTATGAACAAAATTCAATAACTCCTCTGTCCATATCTCAGTTAACTTGAATATCATCTAATGCCTTTTTCCTAGGGAAATGTTAAAGCTAGTATGCCAGAAGAGGGGGTGACTCCATTAAGCGTTATCATGCTTTGTACGTGAATGAGACTATTCAGGTTTTCACAGCGTAACTTCATTGTTTAGTTTAATGTTTTATGAATACTTTAGATATATTTGTATTTTCTGTAAGAAACAAAACAGATTCCAAATCCAAAACTAAATTGTATGCAATCTTAGATGATCCAAAAACTGCTCTTTTTAATTATTACAGACCTTGAAATGTAACTAGAGTATTCATAATGTAATTCCAAATAATAGGTTAAATGCAGCAGATAGAATATAATTTGTTCCCTGTGGTTTTATTTCAGATGCAGCTTATGTTTTCAACTTTTAACTTTTGACATTGGTTATGGGAGTTTCACAACCCCTATGGTGCTCCAGGTGAGTGTGCCAAAGGGCTGTGTGAGCTTCCACCTTTTGCTGAACGGTGTGTGTGTGTGTGTGTGTGTGTGTGTGTGTGTGTGTGTCTGAGTTATTTTCATTCATAATAAAGATTCAATAAATAGCAACTTTATTAAAGTCACTGCTTATGTTTATGGTGGCTCAGAGAATTAACTAATATGTGGAGAGCCCGTGATTTGAGTTCCAGTTCCAACTATGCATTCCTACAGAACAAGCATGGATTTTTCTATAGTTCAAAAACTGCTTATGAAAGAAATAGGCTATAAAGCTAAGTATGTGGAATGCAGAAAAGCAGACATTTAGACAATAGAAACTAGCAGATTACCAAGCTTATTCACATGGGTTTGTAAGAAAAAGGTAACTCATTCTTTCCATATTTACTTTAAAATTGGCCTGTATTTTAATTTAAAAGATCATAGAAATGTTTGAATATATGATTTTTCTAGTATAAATTGAAGAGTTTTTATATATTCTGATTATTGTAATTCCTCTCAAATCAAGTGAACTCATTCAGATCATTTCCTCTAGGATATTTTTAATCTAAAATAGCCATTAGTGAAAAAAGAATTGATTGACTTCATCTATAGAAAGCTTCATTTTGGGATGTGGAGTGGGAAAGCGGGAAGAGGAACAAAATAAAATTATGTGCAACCAGAATTCAGTTTTATATTGCATTGATTGATTTTCAAGCTTTTATATTGGGAGAATGATTACATTATATGTGACATTTGGTTGAATAGGTCAAAGATTTATCCATAAAATTTTAAAACTATGAATTTATGTATTATAATGGTCATTCAACATTTTACACAGATCTAATAGTTTGTTATGCTCTTTGAAATGTATTGTTCAGAAATGTTCAAAGATTTATCCATAAAATTTTAAAACTTTATGAATTTATGTATTATAATGGTCATTCAACATTTTGCACAGATCTAAAAGTTTGTTATGCTCTTTGAAATGTATTGTTCAGAAATGTTATATGTTATCTTCCATGCACACAAGTTCTTCAACAATGGTTTCAAACTAATCTAATGTGACTTTATAATCCATTAGTTAATTTTCTTACAAAGAATTGTATCTTGGAAAGAATACAATTCATAAAATTACATTTTATGAAACTGTTGACCTCCAAAAAGACCACTAGATGTCAGTTCTGATCTGCAATCCAACAGGAAATGAATCATGTCTTAGAAGTGACACTGCAGTAAAAGTAAGTCAATGAAATATATTTGTTGTGCTTCTCCTTTCTCACAGGTGCATGGGAATTTACATTTTCAAGATGACGATAATATGGATTTTGAGGACCAAAACACAGAAGAATTTCTTTTAAAAGACACTTTCAATTTTCTCTTCTTGAATGACTCTTCACTTTCCATATTCTCTGAGATATTTCAGAGACTCTACAGATCAGCCGTATCCAAGGTAAGTGCATATTTTTGTACTGACAAATATTTTTTTCCAAGTCATTCTTTACAAGATTCTATTTTCTTTATGGTGTAATTAAGCAACTTGATAATTCATTTGCAATGAAGTTGTATCAGTTATATTACACTTCTTAGTATTTTTCTCCATCTGAGGACCAATATTATTTTTGTGTCAGCTAAGTATGTGACTAATTATGATAAAGTTATGAGTTGAAATGAAGAAAAGTAGTTCCTAATTCATAAGGAACACTTGCAGATATTATGACAAATACATATTATATGTTATAGAATAAAAGGAGTACCATAACTTTTTGGAGTCAGTCTAGAAAGCAGTGAGTGTTCCAGGTTGACATCAAGGGTCTTGAGTTATAATATTAATTTTTTGAAACATTCACATCTGGTTAACAGATTAGAAAGAGATGATTAGGATATAATACTTCATAGTGCATTGATTAGTTTTTGTGGAATGTAAATAGAAGTGTTCTTGGGGCCTCAGAAATATCTGTACAGATTACTAGGTATGTTACCATTCTCTATATGTTGCTGCTGCATTCTCTAGTACCTGGAGGCTAAAGGGGACAATGCCCGACACCTTCTGCCTCTTGGGTCCCTCTCCCCAGCCTTACTAACAGAGCAATTTCATTCAGGCTCTCTTTGTCAAATATGAAGTTCTCTTACATGCAGACACCATTGTCATGGGTTGAAGTTATTATGTATTAGTTAGCATTCATTAGCCCAGCTGTTTATTTACAGAGTGCAAAATTTCATTGGTTTGTGAAGTGGGCTGCAACTGGGCCGTAGCAAATGCTTAAGGGTTGTTTTTTCCCTCCTTTTTACAGGGTGAAAACTACAAAAAGGAACTGAATCGATGCCTATCTTTAGAGGAGATTAATTCAATTATGACTTTCATAAAGGAACTTGGGAGCTTGGGGCAATTCCAACTGGTAAAACAAAAGTGCCATTTGATTCATCTTGATTACTGAGGTTATAGTAAATCAGCCATAAACTGCTTGCTTTTGATTTTAACTTAGGTGAATATATTTCTTTAAGGAACAGAAATCTTTGTAAACTCCTTTCTTCTGTTCAAAGATATATGAAGATGAGAAGAGCCCATATTCTTGAAGAGTTTATAAATAATATGTCTTATTAAAGCTAAAAGAATATGAGGTTGTTAAAGCTGCCAGGATTTGACAGTTTTTAAGGAGAAAATATCCAAATTTCTAAAGAAGTTTCGCTTTTAGCTTTGGGATATTATCATGTGACCAAAATTTTTTCTGCTTATGCCCTTGTGTAACATCAAATATTATTGAATATAATAATATTTAGGAAAACTATCTAAGTCTTAATTTGTTATAACTCACCACCAAAATAAGAAAATTTAAAGTAAGAAAGAAAATCTACACTAATAAAAGAGAAAGATGCAAATTGACTGTACCTTCACAATACCCACCAGCCAATCAGGAGTGAGTATGCAAATTAATCCAACAAAGATGGCAGGTTAATTTGCCATACGCAGGTGCTGAGTGGCCGGGGGTGATGCGGAACACCCCAGCCGCTCCGGGCCTCTGGGCAGCATGGGAAGGCGGAAAGGTGGCTCCAGGCCAGAGCGAAGGCGGTGCCAGCAACCAGGGGAAGGAAGGCCCATTCTTGCACGAATCTTCATGCATCAGGCCTCCAGTAATTAAATAATTATAATAACTTTTACTGGATTCAGCCTTAAAAATACCATGTTTTTCTATGTATTTTCTTGGGTTCTGTTAATTTATTGATCAAAGGATAATTTATACGTATATGTGCATTCTCATTACTTGCTTTGTTTCTAGTTCTGCCACTTGTATAGATAGATTATAATGAATTTGTATTTTTCTGCCTAAGATGTTTATATAAAACATTTTAACACAGCACTTTTAAAAATCCACTGATAATGTGTTATTAATGTGTTTGGATCAAATATTTATTTCTTACTATAAGAAATCATGTATTCATATGCTACTTGTATGAGTTATAACCAATTTACTATTTGCTTTTATATTTAGCCCCATATGTTGGAGAGTTCAAAGCAAGCTTATTGCCCCAAAGATAATTAAATGCATGGATCATCACTTTAATTATTGGAAACATAGTATTACACTCATGGCAGTTTGGCTTCATACTATACAAAGATAATCAGAGACCTAGTCTCATTCTTCAGGAATTCATCACTTAAGATGTTGTGAATGTCAAGAACATCTCTTGGCAGAATGTGGGGAAGAACTAATGAATTACCTCACAGGAGAAAGGGCACACAGCGATTTATATACTGTGAGAGTTGAAAGAGAATGCAGATTTTTTTGGTAGGATTAATATCTCTCACTTCGATGTAACTCACTTGTAACACAAGAGGATTCCTACTCATTCTTCCTGCTGCCTGACCCACCCTGTTACTCAGCTGTTTTCAGGTATCTGTAGGAAGGAGAAATCTATTTACATTCAATGAAAAGAGAACAAAAACTCACCCCATTTGGAAATAGGATCATCAAAAAAATGAGAGCCATATTAAAAGTGGCATTTACCTTGATAACTACATAGAAAATTACATTATGGTACTGAAAATGGATTTTCAATAAATACTGATTTTTTAAATATCTGAATATAAACTACTTTCTTAGTAATACTACCTTTAAATTTATTGTATACCACTTATTCTGATATTCTGTCTTTGAATATTCCTTCTCAGCTCTTTCCATCAACTTCTCCCGGGATTCAGTCTTGGATGCGTGAATTTTATGACACTGCAAATCCTATGGGAAAAGCTCGTTCAGTCCTGACCCAACACTCCTCTCTTTTAAATGTTTTTGAGCAATTTCAGCTCCTGAATAAAAAGGCACAGTTACATCCATTGGAATGGTAAGAGAGCCACAAACTTGAATTGTGCAATTCAAAAAAAATCTCTAGTCTAAAGATTGATTTCAAAGGCTTTGCCTAAATTAAAGAAAGCAACAAAAACAAGTGTGTCCAAAAATTCATGCTCTGGGAAATAAGCTTCTTGAAATCATTGAAACCATAATGATTCCAGTGGTCTTCAAACCCTGTAACAAAAATATACCCAACAGGGTTTCAAACCAACCGAACTTGACTCCACTAAAAAGTAATGCTTAAAGTTAAAAGTTTCGATCTAATTTCATTTCATAATATATATCCTTGAGCTATGGGAACATCAGGCAGAAAGAATTGGGTGAGATTTGTTTTATGAACTGTCAGTCAGAATTAGCCCAAGATGGTGTACGCATTTATTTAGCTGGTTTTTGGGGCGTGACTTTTTTCTGGGCAAAACCTATCCAAATTTATAAAAATGTCCATTTCTGTCACAAAATTTTTTTTAGAAGGTAGAACCTCAGAGGGAAATAATTGGTTGGGAGAAACCTTTCTAGGCCCCCCATCTTCACTTCCATTCTAATGAAGGAGTGAGAGGGAAGATGGACCGGGTGAACATATTAACACCTTCTGTCGCTGGCAAATAGGGCAGTGCCCAAGGCCTTAGCTAGGTCTGCTTCTCTTCAAATGGTAGAATGACAGGAAGATTTGACTTTTCTGTGGCCAGGAAGACAGAAGTAAGCCTACGCCTCTGGGGAGATGAAAGAGGAAGGCCATGGTACTCATTGGTCTCTTGCTGTCGTCCTCAGGAACGACATCTAATGACTTGGACTTCATTTTCTTCTGCCTCGGGAGCTAGAGAAAGCAATTCTATAAGAAGCTTGCTGTTTTTTCTGTAATTCAAAAATACAAATAATTATATATTTGAAGAATTCTTAAGACCTCTCTCGGGATAAGAAATCACTTTAGTTGTCACAGCTTTATGAAGTTGGTCGTATTCCCCCAATACTTGGAAGTAGTAGGCCTGACCGAAGGTTTTGCTTGTTTGAGAGTTAGGTTTTAAATAGTATAGCTCAATGCCCCATTGTTGGTTCCTTGCACTCGCTGAAATCACCCAAAACGTCTCCTTTGTCATTGTTGATGGGGGGAAGAGCAGACTTGATTGATCAAGAAGCCTATTTAAGTACTGTTCCTTAAGTTCCCTTGAGTTACGCAAGCTTTGGAAAGGTTGTTTCCCAATAAGTGGGGTTTTTTTGTTCAAGTTCCACATATGTTGTAAAGTTAACCATTGAAGTTACCTTAAATTCAGAATATTGAATTTACTCCGAGCCCTAACCCTAACCCTAATCTAACCCTAGCCCTAACCCTAACTGGTTCCCTTTCAACGAGGGAAGTTACTAATCGTTGCTGCTGAGTGCAGTTAGCAAAGGTCAGAACTTTTTGAATCAGACAGACTCAAAAATCCCAACTTTGGAGTATATTAATTTCAGCAGGTAAGTTTTGACCCCCCTGAGACTCTTTCCCACATCTGTAACATCCCAGGCATTATTTCAGAGGATTGCATAAGAGAACCTCCATGTACTGGTGCGTAGCGTGCTGCGTTGCAGGCGAGTAGTAAACAGCAGTGTGCTTTCTTTTTCATGTTTCTATACAATCCATAGTTCACTTTAGCATCAGCAGTGGGGAAAATATTTTTTTATAGGAAAAGCAAGATAAAGTGGACAGATTTATCTAAGTTAACACTGAGACGAGTAAACTTTAGATCTCTATCAGGAAGCAACTAGTAAATTGCTCTTAGAATAATTTAAGAAAGAATACTCAATTGTAATTATCTTGCAATTCACCTGTGAGCATATGTTTATTTAATTGTGATCCATGCTGTAGTTCAAGGAGCATGAATATTGTACACATTTTTGAGATGAGGAAACTAAAGTCCTGAGAATGTGGGCCATTTACTCAAGCCACACAACTAATAGAAACAGAGGTGACCTACACGAGCATGGTAAGGTGCTTTGTTCCAGTACATAAGGCAGGTAGACAGGACGGTGAGGTGAGGAGTATGCATTCATCACTGTCCTTATCTTCACAATGGTCACCTCCAGATTTCTTTTCCTACAGAAAAAGCCAATTTCACATACCTATACTATCTGTGGGGATTATTGACTTCATCCTTTATTTGATTTTATTTTTATTGAATTTTGGGGGGTGACATTGGTTTACAAAACCATAAGGTTTCAAGTGTACAACTCAACCAAACATCATCTGTATGCTGCATCCTGTGCCCATCTAAGCAAAGTCCTTTTCCCCCATTTGCCCACCTCCACCCAGCCCCCACCCCTTTCCCTCTGGCTATCCCCTCTCTGTTGTCTGTGTCTATGTATTATATATAGGTGTTTTGGGGCTAATCCCTTCAACTTTTGTCATCCAGTCCTCCCTCCCCCGCCCCTCTGACAGCTGTCAGTCTGTTCCATGTATCCATGCCTCTTTCTATTTTGTTTGTAATAAAGATCAACTGCCTATAGCAACAAGTTGAAAAGCGATAAAGTCAGAAAAGCAACAGTTTGGAAAAGTGACCGTTATGACTGTGTCCCAAGGCTCAGAATACAGAGGTCCCAACAGAATTAGTATAAATCTGAACAGAATGTGCACTCTCTGGTAATTTTGACTTCACTTGAAATAGAGTTTCAAGTGTACTTGGCTCTATTCACATGCTTTCCATGAAAACTCACATTTTGAAAGCATCATTTATTCACAAAATTAAATGAGGAGTCACCACAGGTTGCCTTAAAACATTTCATTCCATTAAGAGAGTAACCTTTTGCCCTAGCTGGTGTTTCTCAGTGGGTAGAGCATTGGACTGAGGACTGGAAGGTCCCGGGTTCAATTCCAGTCAAGGGCATATGCTCAGGTTGCGGGCTTGATCCCCAGTAGGGGGCATGCAGGAGGCAGCCGGTCAATGATTCTCTCTCATCATTGATGTTTCTATCTCTTTCTGCCTTCCTCTCTGAAATCAATAAAAATATTTTTAAAACGATATAAAAAGCATTAAACTTACGATATTTAATTATGATGGCTTTCTGAAGCTTGAACTATTTTGATTTTTTAACAGAAACAACAAGTTTTATTGACACTTGTTCTTAAGGAGACTCACCAGTTTATATTTAGAACGTGTTATATTATTCTGAATATATTTTCTTAAAGCACACTCCTCTGTGTGGTTGAAAAGTTCACAGGAGGCCCCTTTCGCTTCTCAAGCCTCACATAAATGGAGTGGTTTCAAGTCGTTTCTAAGCACTTAAAAAGAGCTTGCAATGTGGTTCGTTTTAGTGCTGGGAAATTCTTCTTGGTGTTACCCTGACCTCAAGTGGTCTATTTCCTAATGCTTTTAGCAGCAAAAAAACATTACGTTATATTCAAACCTCTTTTTTATTTACATAGTTTCTAAATTAGATGGAAAACACCATCAAGTTTAAATAGCCAACTTTTCCTTAAAATCTGAAACAAAGACAAATTTGCTCTTTGGAATTCATCTTACTCAATATTTGGTTCTCTTCCTCCTCACCTTCTCTCCACAAAGTCAAGACCTGTATGTTCTCATCCTGGACCTCGCTATTGGCGTTTCTGTTTACTTTGGTAGTTTCACATAATGTATGGCTTGAATTTCCCATAATGAAACCTATGTACTTATTTATTCCTTCAAGACCCTGAGCAATGCAGATATATTTTCTCAGCCTCAATTTCTTCTATGATAAAAGATGACAAGAATACCTATATTGGTGTTCTGTGATGTGTCCAAATTGGGGCATTGTAATAGCATAGTGCTTCAGAATGCAGACACACGCACACAAAAATAAAATAAAATAAAGTGCAATAAAAGCATTACACATTAGGAATATTTTTAATTCCTAGATTCTTCTTAATTTCCTTATGTGATGTTTATATTTTGAAGGAATTGAGTATGGCTTCTTCATCTCTTCCACAGATATTAATCAGCACATATCTGGGATGATAAATATGTATAAAATGTAATTACGCACAGAGCATTTGATTTAATTCTAATAGCATCCCTGTGAAGTTGGGCCAGTATTGTTATCTCTATTTTGTTGGAGTAGAAATGGAGATTCACAACAAAGCACAGGAAAATCGAGTCACATCATGCCCAGTATTCTTTATTTCATGGCCAGCAATTTTTCTGTCTGCAATTTAGATTATTTTGTTCCAAAATTTGAGGATTTAAGGGGAAATCTGGCTAAGCATTTACTTATACAACAGAAAAATGAGGCAAACACACCAAGATAGCACTAACCATGATCATTCACTCCTGTTAATCCGAGTTTAAGGATGGACACCTTGGCATGCCTTTCTGCATGGTACACTTACATTTCTTAGATTATATGTGTGTTTGTTAGGCTTTTTGCTTCAAGACTATAACTTCAGCCAAACAGATTCCCGTAAGAATGTGTGTTCCCGAATCACTTCTGTTGGGCCCCAGCTATCAGAGATTGCTCGCTTTTGGACTGAAGAGTGACTTTTCCCCTGGTTTTCTTCAAATGTGCTTTTGCTGATTAGAGATGATGAGATTTCCACCCACCTCGTTTGAGACAAGCTTGC
>NW_005371734.1:682798-704541 GCF_000412655.1 Myotis brandtii
TAATTGGTTTCAGAGAGAGGAAGGGAGAGAGAAAGAGAGATAGAAACATCAATGAGAGAGAAACATCTATCAGCTGCCCCCTACATGCCCCCTACTGGGGATCAAATCCACAATCGGACATGTACCCTGAACAGGAATCAAACCGTGCCCTCCTGGTTCATGGGTCAACACTCAACCACTGAGCCACACCAACCGGGCAACTTATTATTATAGACCAGAAATTTCACTTCTGGATATTCATTTTAAGGAAATCATTTTAAATGTATACAAAATTAATTACAAAAATTACTAATAAAATAAATAAAAACCATCACTATTGCAATCCTAGTGGATCAGATAAATAAAATAAAATGTAAGCATCCAGTAAAATACTATAAATCCATTATAATATTGTGGGAGAATATTTATGACCTTAAATATATTTTTGATATATTGTTAAGTGAAAAAAACAAGCAACATGAGCCTCAAGGAAAATTAATGGTGATTTTGATTTCATCTCTTGTATTTTATCTATAAATTCTAATTTTTTTCTTTCTTTGATTTTATTTTATTCTCTAATTTTTTTCCTTCTAAAAAATACTGAACTCTTGATTGCAAGAAAATATTTGTGATTTTAAAAATAAAAAGTACCATGTCTACAAGTTTTTTAAAAAATCAAAGTTTTCTTACTACAAATCAAGGTTTAATCCAATACAGTGGTTCTGAATGTGTGTTCCCCAGACCAGCACCATCAGTATCACTGGGGAAACTTGAAAATTCAGATCTACTGAATCAGAATCTCTGGGTATGAGACCCAGCATTCTGTGTTTAGCAAGGCTTTCCCATGATTCTAGGCACACCAAAGTTTGAAAATCGCTGCTTCAGTAGAATGAATCAGTAGGCCCAGTGAAGAACTGATGAGGAGCTGAAATTCCCTTCTACTCTCTCCCACCAGTTTGTGCTCTTTAAAATGAATGGTTTAAGCACTGTGTTTTTATTCACTCATTTGTACCATAAATATTTATTAAGAAGTATTTTAATTCAGAAACTTAGAGGAAGTATCAGTTGACCCAACTAGGATGGAATTGCTGTAATTCTAATAATTTGGGAAATAATAGCCATAGGATTATAGAACTAGAAGGAATCATGAGCGGTCACTGTGAGGCAATGAATGGCATTTAGATAATTCATATTGCCCCCTTAATATTTCCCTATTTGAAATTATCATTCTTGTGAGATTTGAACCAAATAACTTGTTTTGTTTTACTGTGGTTTTCAGTTTAATTTACAAGTACTTTTGATGTAATAATGTTAAATAATAAAATATGATTTATTAAATTATGCTGTGTTTGAGATTCCTGAATGTGTCTTTTTAAATTTTGATTAAGTGTTCACTTTACATTTTTTAGTTGTGGTTCAACAAATTATGAATGCAACCATAGAAGTGCATTGCAGCAATGGTGAGTACCTGTGGGCGGTTTCAGCAGCACTAGCAGGCACAGCTCTGCTTCAAATAAATCATCACTTTATCTTGTTTATCTTTCTCTAAATTTCTAATTTATCTTTATTGTTGATAGTAATACAGATATACCCTTTCCCCCCCCATTGACCCCTTCCAGCCTACCTCCCCTCCCTGGGCCTTTACCACATTGTGTCCATGGGTTATGCATATAAAGTCTTTGGTTAATCTCTTCCCACCCATCCACTCCCACCTTCCCTCAGATTCGACAGCCTGCCCTGTTTTTATGTCTCGGGATTTATTTTATCAGTTTAGTTTGTTTTTTAGATTCCTCATATGAGTGAGATCATGTGATACTTATCTGGCAAAATATTTGTGTATCTTTAGGCTCTTTGTTTAAGTAAAATTTCAGAAGATACGAGGTTTCTGAATGAGTCAATATCTATCACGTTTGCATAAAAATATTTTATGCTTGTTTAAGGCCAGTATATTCCAAATTCATTTTGAGGGGCCCTGAGGGTGCGGCTTTTCCTGGAGGCTGCTCAAGTGGACAAGCTTAGCTCCTCTGCTTTATATAGACACTAGAGCAGCCGTGGGCAAACTACAGCCCGTGGGCCGGATCCGGCCCGTTTGAAATGAATAAAACTAAAAAAAAAAAGACCGTACCCTTTTATGTAATGATGTTTACTTTGAATTTATATTAGTTCACACAAACACTCCATCCATGCTTTTGTTCCGGCCCTCCGGTCCAGTTTAAGAACCCATTGTGGTCCTCGAGTCAAAAATTTTGCCCACCCCTGCACTAGAGGCCCAATGCACGAAATTTGTGCAAGAGTAGGCCTTCCTTCCCCTGGCTGCTGGCACCGGCTTCCCTCTTGCACCTGGGACCTGGGCTTCCCTCGCAGCCCTGGCCTCATCCGGAAGGTCGTCTGGATGGACGTCCGGTCTAATTAGCATATTATACTTTTATTATTATAGAGCCTGCTGTGTGTTGGGCTCTGGGCTGAAGAAGCATCAGGAAAACCCTGTACCTCTTTGGTCTTCTACTTTCTCATTTTTAAAATGAAGCAACTATATGAGATTGTCTCTCTTTTTTTTATCAGTTCCCAGGCAACATGACATAGATACTGTGAAAGTGTTAGATACGTTCTTCACCCTTTTCATGTTTTTTTGTTTGTTTTAAATATATTTTAATGGTTTTTTAACAGAGAAGAAGGGAGAGGGATAGAGAGTTAGAAACATCGATGAGAGAGAAACATCGATCAGCTGCCTCCTGCACACTCCCTACTGGGGAAGTGCCCACAACCAAGGTACATGCCCTTGACTGGAATCGAACCTGGGACCCTTGAGTCTGCAGGCCGATGCTCTATCCACTGAGCAAAACCGGTTAGGGCCCTTTTCATGTTTTTATGCCAATAAAAATGAGTCTGACCTGTGTCTTCATAATTAATCTTCCTACTTTCGTGGTATGAGATTTTAAAGATAACTTAATAATGCCTCAGGACAGGTGGGGTTCTATTTCAGACTCTAGGGTGTTCTCGTGTTTAATATGAGTTATGATTATCTCTCAAGAGGGCAATAAAAGTCTGTGGTTAGGAGAAACACATTAAAAGCAACCAAGTCTTCAAATAGCTTTTCCATGTGGACTTGCCAAGTACATGACGCAGCCTGCTACATCCTGGGGTCCCCGCAGACTCAGGTGAGCAGGCCAGAGACAAGCTGGGACTGGGTTGGAGAGGATGCCAAGGCAACACCACGTGTTTGTAGGCAGCGACGCGGATGATTCAGTGGAATGTGACGTCAGGCCTAAGTCAGCTTTCAAGCAGGGGTTTACGATGCAGCACGGAAGCCAGAGGTGAAGTTTCTGCTGAATCCCCAAAACAGAGACTTCGTAAAATCTTGCTTAAATGTAAGATTCTGCATTTTACCTCCTGGAGGGCTGTTTCAGTGCTGCAATGGGAGAGCCTCATTGGACACTTCCACTGTTAAGTGACGGTGTCAACTACAGAGAAATGAACTCTCCATGACTGATAAAAATATATATTAAAGTCAAGTACACCTATGATTATTATTTTGAAGAAAAAAACAACACTTTCCATTTTGTTATTTACTTAACTGGTCTGAGCATAGGAGGGCATGCAAGTGTTTAAATGCCCTTCGTGCCCAGGAAATGGTCCTCTGCAAAGCGCCTTTCCTACAACTGAGCAGAGCTGGTTGGAAGGGGCCTGTCGGGTCACCGTCTCCACTTCATCAGCCTCATGACCTACAACAGCCTGCTTTTCCTGTGCTGACCTCGGTGCCTTGAACACAGACTATGCCCGAAAACATTCTTTGAAGAAAAAATGCATTCTTTTTTAAAAACTTTTTATTGATTAAGGTATTACAAATGTGTCTTTATCCCCCCATTGTCCCCTCATCCCCCCAGTCTTGCCCTCACTCTCACCCCCTGTTGTCTGCATCCATAGCTTATGCTTATATGCATGCATACAAGTCCTTTGGTTGATCTCTTCCCCTTATCCCCACCCTCCTCTACCTTCCCTCTCAGGTTTGAGCATCTGATAGATGCTTCTCTGTCTTTAAATCTGTAAATGCATTCTTAACAAGCGGTTGAATTAGAATGCAAAGGTAGGGGCCTTTTCAAGATGAAATCTAATAACATAATCTCTCCCTCACTCTTTTATGTTTTAATTTATTATAAAGTATTTAGGAGCTGGTGTGATCATCAAAATTATGGTGGAATCTACCTACATCTACCAGCCAGATAGAATTTTTATGTAACAAATAAAATTAATCAGGCTGGCAGTTTACTCAATTCACTGACTTCCTCAACTGAATTGACTAGTGGTTTGTGTTTTTTTCATTAAGAGTTTTTCCTACAATGAAATTACAATATATCAGTTGCATTGTTAATGGTCCTAATTTATACCTGAATAGTTTTTTCTTCTACTGCCTGAGGAAGCCATAGAGTGTGGGTCAGAAATGTTCAGATATTTTTGTTTTCATCTTTTTAATGAACAATGGGAGTTATACTGTGACCTAGTTCTCAGAACTAGAATAACATATTCCTAAGGCTCGTGGTACCCATCACCATGGATTTGGTGGTGCCTCTCCATGCCTGTCAAAGAGATAAAAAATGTTGGTACTGTTGAAGCACAAATCCAGGATAGAAGGGGAGATGCAACAGAGGGAAAGGCAAGGGAAGAGATTGTGAAATGCCTCGCCTGCTTCATTAGGGGCTTGAGCTGGATTCTGGAGGTGATGAGAAATCATCAGATTTGATGTTAAGAAATTCATTGTATAAGCATAAGCGATGGATGTGGACAACAGGGGGTGAGGGTGAGGGCAGGATTGTGGGTATGAGGGGACATTGGGGGGATAAGGACACATTTGTAGTATCTTAATCAATAAAGGAAAAAAAAGAAATTCATTGTGATTGCCATGTAAAAATGGAGGAAGAGGCAACAGTTAATAAGATAATCATTTTTTTTAAGTTCAGTTGTATAACTCCCTGCAGTGAATTCTGTTATCTTTTGGTTGCTAAGTTGTTAAACATCACTGAACATTGTATTTTAAAGGCAGTGTGAAGACACTTTCATTTTACCAATTTTTATAGAATTTCTTTTTTTTTTTTACATTTTTCTTTACTGAAACCTTGTTGTCGGTTGGAAAGTATTTATGGAATGAAAGACTTGTTATTTTTTGAAAAACATTTGCTAAGCTTCTTTTGAGTAATTTGGTTACCCCAAGTATGAACACAATATAATTTAGCAGCGGCTGGTATTTTTGCTTGTTAAGATAATTTTGTAAACATTAGTCTACCAAATAGAAACATTCTTTAAAATGGCTTAGAATCAATAGTATGAAGTAATATGTAAATTATCGAGTAGGATTGAGCAGAAAATCGCATCTCCTTCTTACACTTCACTGTACTTTCTTAGGTTGAGGTGCCTGGGGTAGGGAGGGGGGCAGGGACCTCTGTGATGTTTGGTATAAGATCTGAGTGTTTGGTATAAGATTAGAGTACACATTCTTTGCTCCATCCTGCTGCCTACAAGCTACTTTATCAATCCAATGGCAGTTTAATGACACTTCCTGGTAAGAAATTCTCCTCTTTCCCTGCTGGGTCTCTTCTGTCACCACCCCACAGAGTCATCACCCCAGATTCACTGTTGCTTAACATATGCAGTAAATGCCATGAACATGTTATCAATCCACTGGAGAGACATTTTCCTACCTCCTGTGCCTTTAAAGCTTAAAGGCTGAACAAAATATATGATCTCCGTGACACCAAGTAAAGTCAATAGCTGCTATATGAGCCAAATTCTACAAAATTTGACAAATAGCAGTCACAAATCCACTCTGACCAATTTGTCTTTTCCTTTTCATTTTTAAAAAAAAAAAACACAGATGAAGACATACAATGTCATATCAAGCAGATCTTCACACAGCCACATTTGGAACTAAGTCCGGAATTTAACCCGAAGATCAAAGATTATTACTCTGAAGTCCCTTTTGATGTGGTAACCGTGACAATTGGAGTGGAGACTTCTAACTGTCAGTGCAAGGTGTACCTGCATGAACGGGCAGGGCCAAGGTATGGAATGCTGCCAGGCTGAGTGAAGATGTCACAGTGGGAAGCAGACATTCGAGGCAACCTTTGCAGGTGGTTCGGAAACGTTGAGGCACGAGATCAGTTGGAGAGACTAACAGGGTGGGAAATCTTTCCACTTCTCAGGTGTCGTGTGGTTACAAAGAACACATCAGCGCTCTGCTGATCTATGAGCAATCTTTTATAGGATCTTGGTAACCATGTTCTAACAGGAGTGGATCTTGTGATATGAAATATCAAAGAGGACTCATTAAGGGAGAAGTTAGTTTATTATTGTCCTCGTGTTTTTAGATTGCTAAAGAGTTAATCCCTCTGAACAGTGGCCTCCTACCAACCCAACTCCCCAAGTTTTTGAATATTCAGGAATTGATTACTTAATAAACATGTTGTGGACAGAGTCACGTTAACTTTCCTCGTCTCACTGGGATTTTGTTCTTCTGACCCTGTTGAGAGCCACCAACTATTTTGTTTGTAATTTTGAACAGAAGATAAAACCTTTTGATATCCGTATCCATAGCAAGGAAGATACTCATGTTCCCACGCTGTAGGGAAAGAAATGCTATTGTATCCTTGGGAGCCAAGAAAAAGTAGTAGAAAGAAAAGAGGAATCATCCAGACAAAGCTGGGTCCCAAACCTGACTCTCCCATGTGACTTGGGCAGTTTGTTTCCTGGTTCTAGGTTATGTTCTCTCTATTTAAAATGAGGACAATCATGGTTTTGTGTAGAGTTGTTATGAATATTAAATGAGATAATGTATAACCCTGACGGATGGTTAATAAATATTAGTTCCCTTTCCTACATTTATAGGAGACATGACTTGCTTAGCAAGGTAACTCTTAGCGTACCAACCAAAGTACTGGGAAACGGAAGTGAAAATACTTATTTCACATTTTAGGTTTCTTGTGAAATCGTACAGACAAATTATGATTTGATATTGATGTATGAATTCGTTTGGGCTGAATAGACGTTTCTCTCTCCAGCTTTGCCAACTACCCACTGGGCTTAGGAACAAACAGAATCTCAATGCTTGTGGTGGATGAATCTCCGGCACAGGGTGAGACCCTGATCACGTACAAACTCACCATCTATCGAGAAGACCGTCCAAGTCTGCCCTTGTTTGAGGACTTTATGGCATGCGGTTTTGTGCAGGTAAGTGAATTTTACATTTGCACTTGGATTGACTTGGAAGTGATATAACCCAGGTGAAAAATGCCAAATGAAAATTGTTGGGGGGGAAAAGTATGTCTTTCAATCCAAACTGTGGTCTCATTTCAAAAAAGCAGGAGTCTCAGCCAGGTATCTAAGATACCCTGTTATGAGTGGTTTTCTTTTTAGTGGGTGGCTCTTCCTTGAACTGACTGAATTCAGTGGATCTATTGTGGTTAATATGAAAAAAGTCTGAGTACTCACACTTAGTTATGAAATTGGTTTTATATTTCCCTTTTAAATTGTGCTGTGTTTCTTGGATTTGTCCCTGGATCTACTTTGAAATTTTAAACTACTTTCGGCAGAATTTATTTTAAAGAATGAGAGGAAAATTTATGGAACTATTTTACAGATGGGATACCCAATGAATGAGATTAAATTTGCTTGGGTAGATATATTTCGAATTCACTTCTCATGCCTTGATCGTTCCGAAAAGCTGTAGTTTCTCTTGTGAGCAACACATCCTGTGTTTTAGCCTATTGATTTTGGAGGAGGGTAAACATTGCCCAGAGACTTTGTCTTGTTTGATGATTCTCTCATCTGTCTTTCCCACCTTCTTAGGATTCTATGTATAAACTTCTACATTTCCTCACATCATATACCCTCCCTATGGGTGATTCTAGGGAAGTAATAATTGGTACTATTATCATATGTACTAATCCACTCAGCAAGTATAACTAAATGCATCATGTCACAGGGATTTTTTATGCCACTTGGAGCATTGAAAGCACAGAGGGTCAGTAAGAGAATAGTGGCCCGCAAGGACTCAGTGAGTGGTATGTATCTACCATGTTTTCTTGCATGTAGTGGCCAAGTACAGTATCCTCCCCTCTCTACTCACCACCATCACAATCTCATCTATTTCCCAGAGTTTAATACTATTTTGTAAGGGTGCCCATCACTGAGATGGATATTTTTCAAGGAAACGCATATCTTTAATTTATGAACTACCACCAACTCAAAGGGGTTTTCACATTGGCCTAAAGATTGCTCTAAAGCAGGCAGGATGGAACCATTATTCTGAAAGACAATAACAGGTGAACTTACAAAGTGGAAAAGATTAGGGTCCATGCCACATATGTTTACGAAGCAATGGTTAAGCAAAAGCAAGTAGGTTTCTTTATGGTGGGACTTCTCTGCCCTTTTCCTACATTGATTGAAATGTCGGATCTTCCAAAGGAGAAGCTACAGTGTGTAGCATTTCCAAGCTTATTGGACTTTCTCTCTGTGCAATCGCTACTGGATATGCTTCTGTGAAAACACTGGGCTAGACTTTGGAGACAGCTGGAAAACACGTTCCTCTCCGTTACCACTCTTCAGTTTGCTTTACTTGGGGAGTAACCCTTTCGAGCCAAAGAGAGTAAACTATTACAAGCAGGTGCCATTGTCCTTCAGAGAGTGGTGTTGGCCTGGTCTGCTGGCAGGAAGAACTGCCTGAGGAAGTCAAGTGGGGAGAAGCCCCCTCTACACAAACCCAGAATCCTTAGGTGGGGTGAGTGGGGGCAAGAGGTGACCATGGAGATTGGCAGCCAGACCACTAGGTAACTCCTTGGTCTGTTGGTGCCATCTGCTATTTTTTTTCTGACATTTGCAACTCGCCATGATCTAGGGCCGTGGTCAGCAAACTGTGGCTCACGAGCCACATGTGGCTTTTTGGCCCCTTGAGTGTGGCTCTTCCTAAGACTTAGGAGTACCCTAATTAAGTTAATAATAATGTACCTACGTATATAGTTTAAGTTTAAACAATTTGGCTCTCAAAAGAAATTTCAATCGTTGTACTGTTGATATTTGGCTCTGTTGACTAATGAGTTTGCCGACCACTGATCTAGGGGAAAAGGAATCAAGAAAAATTGTCAGGAGCTGATATAGAAAGGCACAAGATCTCTTAATATGAGTTGTCTTTGTAATAGCTCAAAGCTGTAAACAATTCAATAAGAAAAGGGATAAACCAATTTAACATAATATTATTGAGATATTTGTGTGTATTAATACACACAAAATGGAAGAGTCTCCAAAATACTATGTTGAGAAAGAGAAGCCAGACATAAGACATACTGTATTGCATTTATATGAAGTTTAAGAACAGATAAAACTAACTTATGGTGATAGAAATCAAAATAGCGGATACCTAGAAGGTATGGTACCTCTAAGCATGAGTGAATCTTTTGGGCAAATATCTTAACCTGGGTGGGGTGGTTACATAGCTCCCCAAAACCACTTGGTATGTCGGTATATACAAATGTAATTAATTAACTATGCTCCTAAGATTTACCTAACTTACTGTATGTAAAATACATAAAATGTATTTGGCTATTATAAATTATCTATTTGGATATAAATTATACCTTAACAGCATAAGATAAAAGCATAGTGGGGAAGCAACTATTATTTTCCAAGCTATGTCTCCATTCTCATATATTATATTGATTAGGACCAGTTAATTACCATGCAATTACATTAGACAATAGATTATATTAGGCATTTGTTACTATGATTTGAAGAAAAGTATTAGAAATTTTTTTGTGAGATGAGTCCTACAGGTGATTGAAGGAAAGTATTTCGGTTATGTATAAGAATAATTTCCAGGTCTTAATTAAAAGTTTTTGTGTGGTTCCCCGGCAGTACTGTATTCTATAACATGGAAAGACGTCTAATAAGCATTAGTATTTTTTAGCCTTCCTTTCATAAACTGTCAAATGACTGAACAGGTAATGAATAAATAATGTAGATTACTGTAGCCCCTTCCTTAGGAACTGGGAGAAGGCAATCGCAGAGGTTTTCTCACCAGACACTCCAGTGAAAATCCTAATCCAGAGACCTTTTCCTTATTTCTCCTTTAGGTTTACTTTCATTAGTCTGTGGGTTTCACTGCACGTTGATACCATGTTGAAGTTTAGAATACAAAGAGTGAGGGATAAAAGTTCCTACCTCCCATCACTTCTTAGGTATTTCAGAATTTCCATTGACGTTAATAGCTAACTAGATATGCATTATGAGACTTAAAAACTTTTGGTCTTCAGAATTGTCGTTTTTCTTTTTGGTTAGCACCCACAGTGCCTTCCTTCATTGTATTCCTAAGGCTGAAGTCCAGAGTCAGCTATTGCAGATAAGTGATAGGCTGTTCTAGTGGGATCTCCAAAGCCTTATGGGGAACCTAAAAGGAAATGAATTAAACTGTAATTATATTTTGTCTGTTGGTTAAGGGGGAAAATTACAATTCCTCCTTACATTTCAAATTAGATTTTGGTCTAATGGGCTCAATTATTAAATTTTAAACAAATGTAAGAAGCAATCTGCCTTCAAATGGCCAAAAAGGAGACTCTAATTTGTGGTTAATCAGCTTCTTAATTTCTCCTTCCCTCATTCTCTCAACTTCTTTCTGAATGCCAATTATTCACTTGATCCTCTCACCAAAGACTGACAGTAAAGAGAAAGCAAATACAAGGCTTGCCAGTCAATTAAAAAATCAATTACTACGACTTTTTGGTGAATAATAGGCTAATTTAATTAATTTGTTAATAGACATTTGTATCCTTTATGTGCTCAAACATTGTTAAGTGCCTACTTAGCCATAAATAACTATTCTAGTTTAGAGTCTGTATCTAATTATATCGTCAACTGGAATGTATATGGTTGTCACAGAGGCAACTCTTAGTTATGTTAGTACCAGTGAGGGAAAAGGAGCTAATTTACTTGACTTACATAAAACAACCAGATTTGGAACAAGATTTCTCAATCTTGGAACTATTGATGGCAGGGCTGGATAATTCTTTGTTTTGGGGAGCTATGATGTGCATTGAAGAATGTTTATTTAACAGCACCCCTGCCCTCTACCCTCTAGATCCCAGTAGTATGCCCCTCTCCAAGCGGTGACAATCTAAAATGTCCTCTCAGAGGTGAAATCAATCCCAGTTGAGAGTCACTGATAGAGACCAATGAGAGGTCCTATTTTTCTATTTCTATTAAGAATTCTCTAGTGGTATGAGTTATTTAGAGGTAATCCTTCAATGTTAAATGTTGAAGAGTCAGCCCTCCTATCTTTTTCTCATCAGTGATACTACTCTGATGTTCTTTATTCTACTTATTAATGGGCCTTCTTTTCTGGCTAATGTAATTATTCTAATCAGAAATAGGCATTCATTTATAGAAAATATGACTCTTAATAAGATGTTAAAAAGCCATATAAGATACATAGACTGTTACTTCATTTTGATTTACCCAAGTAGCATAATGTTTTGCTCTTAGGAAGCAAGATTTAGAAAGTAATAAACTGCTATTATGGTTGGGATATATCATGCTTAGGAATTAATAAAATATATTTATGTTCTAAGAAAATTAAGATACTAGGAGGAAATATTTCTTTTAATATCTCTGTCTAAATAAAAAAATGTACATGGATAACAATATAGCATCCACAGATGTTGATTTACATAGATGATCTATGGTCTCATATGTAATTTGCCCCAAAAGTGTTTTTTGCCAAAATAAAGCCATAAATAAAATCTACATCATATATCAGAAGTGTAGGAGAATATGTTTCATGAATTCATTTCTAGAAACAGCTTTCATTTTAAAAATAAATTGCTATTAATAAAAGGAAGATACCAAGGAAAGAGAAAATTCCAAGACTTGAAGAAAAGTCTTGTCCAGCATTTAGTGACCCATCTAAAATGGGCATTTGCTGCTTTCTTTAAAAAATAATTAGCGATCTAGATGCTGAGTTATTAAAATGATGTGTAAATGACTCTAGTTATAGCATTTGGAAAAGCTTTACAGTTTTCCCACTTATTTTTTGCACCTTTCCAACACCACGGAGGACTATTACCAAACAACTCAAGTTATAGTTGCCTAATATGTTAGCAAATTGATTTTTAATAGACTGGTAAGCCTTGTATTTGCTTTCTCTTTACTGTCAGTCTTTGGTGAGAGGATCAAGTGAATAATTGGCATTCAGAAAGAAGTTGAGAGAATGAGTGGCTTACAGTTACCTTGCGTGCCTCCATATTCCAGAGGAATGTGATTTAATTTTTGACAACAGCATCTGTTGTAGAGAAATGCTCAATGCTGTAATTGCAAAAGTCAGAATTTGTTCTAACTCTATAAAGAGGGTGAGAGCCTGTTTCCTCTGTGGAAATTATTTCATCAGAGCAAATTCTGCATCTTAACAAAGTACCTCAGGACATTTTCTAACCTAGGGCCTGGTTAAAAGCCATGGACTGACTCTAAGACCCATGCCCATAATGGCTAACAAGGAAACCTGATGTGAGGGTCCCGCTCTGCCTGGCGTAATTGGTTGTGTGTCCGAGTATAAGGCATTTAAGCTCCCTAAAATCTGTTTCCCTCTCTTTAAGAACAGAACTAGTAATAGTACCTATTTTATAAAGTTGTACTGAGGACTCAGATCATAAATGCAACGTTTTAGCATAAGTTTAGTGCATGATTAAGTGCTCAGTCAATATTGAATCATCATCATCATGAAAACTCTTTTTATACAGATGTGCCTCTGGGGATTACATGCAAGTGTATATAGAGAAGGAAAGGGGGAGGAAGAACAGCAAAAAAATAGAAGCCAATAACACTGAGGATGCTGGAGGGTTCTTTGTTGTGTGTGTGTGTGTGTGTGTGTGTGTGTGTGTGTGTGTGTGTGTGTGTGTGTGTGTGTGTGTGTGTGTGTGTGTGTGTGTGTGTGTTTATTGATTTCAGAGAGGAAGGAAGAGGGAGAGACAGAGAGAAACATCAATGATGAGAATCATTGATTGGCTGCCTCCTGCACACTCCCTACTGGGGATCAAGCCCACAACCATGTGCCCTTGACCGGAATCAAACCCGGGACCCTTCAATCCAGCGCTCTATCCACTGAGCCAAACCAGCCAGGGCGGGCGAGGAGGCTGGAGTTTAAAGGCATCGGGACGGGGGAACTGGCTGGGAGTCAGAAAGGAGAGTGAGGGACTGGGCTTTCCACAGAGCTGCAGTTTTTACCTTCATGGGTCCTGGGCTCTGTCTGTGGCAAAAACACTTAAAATTCTATTTTACAACAATTTTGATATGAAGATGAATATGTTGCTGTTATACTGTATATAGATAATATTTAATGTAAACTATAATTGAAAAATAAAATTTAAAAATAAGAGCATCTATCATTTAAAAATGAATCCTATCTGTTTTTATAGTCCATGAAGGAGAATCATTAAAAGTAACTTTAATGCTCTCCAGTTCCATCCATGCTGTTGCAAATGGTAAGCATTCCTTCTTTTGTACAGCAGAGAAGTATTCCATTGTGTAGATGTACCACAGTTTTCTAATCCACTCACCTGCTGATGGGCACTTAGGCTGTTTCCAAATCTTAGCTATGGTGAATTGAGTTGCTATGAACATAGGAGTGCATATATCCTTTCTGATCATTATGCTAATCAAAATAAGCCAGTCAGAGAAAGACAAGTATCACATGATCTCACTCATTTGTGGAATATAATGAACAACATAAACTGATGAACAAAAATAGAACCAGAGACATAGAAGCATTGATCTGACTGTCCAACCTATGAGGGAAGGCGGGGAGTGAGGGGTTAAGACATCAACCAAAGGACTTGTATGCATGCATGAGCATAACCAATGGACACAGACAGTAGGGGGGTGAGGGCATGTGCTGGGGTGCGGACGGAGAGAGGTCAATGAGAGGTCAATGGGGGAAAAAGGAGACTCATGTAATACTTTAAACAATAAATAATTTAAATTAAATAAAAAAGAGTGACTTTAATTATTGAAAAACACCAAATTAAAGGAATAAAACGAAATATATTTTTTGGAGTGTTAAAAATGCTATGGATAGAGACTGTTTTCGTTGACTAAAAAGTTTATTTTTTTCTTCTAATTTTAAAGGAAATTCAAGCATCTTCCTGGGCCCCTAAAAGTATTGTGTGCCCGGGCACTGTTCCCACTGTGCCTCATGGAGGGGTCCCCACTCTCCCACTTCCCTGAGGGATCATAGCAGAGGCATCCATCCCATCATCAGTGACGCGGGCTGTAGGCCTCCTTTCCAGTCTTGTCCAGTGCCCTTGACTTAGCCTTTGCAAGTCTTTCAAGTTCTGTGTGCAGGGACTGAGCAATCCTTCCCCAGCTTCTCCAAATCCCATGTGGCAGTGAGGACAGTGAGATTTTATTTCCAGAAGCAGTTTGCACACCCAGACATGCTGCACGTAGAGGCCTCCCTAGTGGCCCGCGAGCTCTGACATGCATCAAAGGCTGGCCTATTTCTGTCTAGCACAGTTTTCTTAAAAAGCAAGCAGAGGTGAGAGTGATGTATTCTTTAATCCGTGATCTATTTTGGTGCTTATATAAATTATCTTTCTGAGTTGCTGAAAAAGAATGATGTTGAACACTCAGCCCACGAGTTTCTGTAACTCACGGTCAGATAAATTACCATTCCAATAAAGCTTTTGGCTCAGCACATCTGTTCTCCATGTTTCTCCCAGTCACATCTGCTTCCTTTACATGAGGAAACAAACTTTTCCTACCGTTAGCGCAGTCATGCCAATACAATGTGGAAGAGAATTAGGTCTTCGTGGCTTCTGCCAGCATGCAGACGAGTTCCCCTGGGGACAGCCTGCTGCTGGATACACACATTTTCATTTGAAGTTTCTGTCTTGGCATTCTAAGAATTAGTCTTCTGATTTCTGAGTTGGATAGGGAAATAGAAAGGAACCATGAGGGATGTTTAAATAAAATATTCCAGGTAGAGTACCCAGATTTCAACGGTGACATTTGAAACTTTGAAAAAGATTCTGACCAAAAGAGAGCAGATAAAGAGAGTTCTTTTGGTAACTCCCATTCCTAATATCCACTTCTCTGTGGGTTTTAATCACTCCAGAGGCCCCTAGATCTTTCGTCTCTCTTTCTCCATTGTCATCCTCATTTCTCAAGTTCAAACTAACTGTAGCAGCAGCATAGACCAGGATAGCGAGGGTGGCGGTAAGAGAGGGGGAGATATTGGGGACTAGGTTTAACGTTTTTATAAGTCCTCCTCCTACCAGACAAAGTCTGGAACATCAGTTCTTTTTTTAAAAGACATTTTGGGCTTCATCAAACAACAGAGTTTAGCTCTGTGTGAAACAAGTTAAAGCAAATGATTCGTCTGGGCCAGTGGTTCTTGACATTTTACAGGAAACAATCTGATGAAAGTTTTGACCCCGTGTCCCAGGAAATAATGTATAATCGCACTCAATGCTGTATATAATTTCAGAATTGTGAAAAAACCCCAGGAAAAAAATTCTTAGCCTAGTATCTTACAATATGAAGCCGAATATAACTACAGCAACAAACATACTAAGGTCAGTCATTTCTGGCCTAAATATACATGATTGTAATTCCATTTATTGAGCACTTACTTTGTCCTAGCAACTGTACTAAGTGTTTACATGTATTATTCCATTCGTAATTTTAATGATAATGAAATCAGTGTCTATATAACAATATTACATGTTGGAATTATGTGGGGTCTTTTCGTATAATTTATTAGCACAGAGAACCAGCAATTATTATAGTTCTCAAAGAATAATGCCACTAAGTCTAAAATTGCCTTAGAAATATACATCTGTGAGAAGCTCGCATTGCCTTCTTCTCAAGGGCTCAGAAGGTGGTTATGAGTAATAGGTAATGGTGGTTCTAAAAACACAGGTAAATTTGATAGTATGTCATTTGGCCTATTTATATTGTCCTCACTAGTCAAAGGCATTGAAGTGCTTTCTTTCAGCAGGCAGTAACAGATTGTTTTTTTGTTCAAAGAAAGGTTGGCCTAATGTCTCCATTAGGTAATGCTGAGAAAATTTCCAGATGCATTTGACCAACTGGACCATTTCCTTCGAGTGCATGTGTTGTAGGACTAAGATCGAGGGGTGGGTTATTCCTTGCAGATGGTTCCACTGAATGTACAACTACAAGCTGGTTTGACATATGTTCCCTGAAGGCAGATTTGGGACACTTGACTGCCTGACATATTGAGCTTCTTTTGAAAATGCTACTAAGTTGTCTTTTTTTTTTTAACCCACATCCTTTTTTTAGGCAGGACTAATGAGTTTAAAACGTTGAGCATGATCTCACTCTTCAAAGCAGACCAGGCCTCCCCACCCCAATGGCCCTCCATTGCTTTGGAATCCCATTCTTTAGCAATGTGGTGCAGACTTTCATAGACTTTTCTGAGTTTTTACCTCTTCTACTCTCTCCCCCACCCCCACCTCACATGCTTGAGGATGATCTTTCCAGTCCTAATGATTTAGAAAAATCAACATTGCATGTGGGATACTTAACCTGATAGGTTATTTTAAAATTAAATTGCTGATAAAGTTGAGAGAACCAGATTTCAAAGGTTCAAGAAATAGTAGAAAGGGAAGAATTTTCTTTAAGTGAAATAATCTCTCTTAATTACTTTGATCGAAACAGTATTTGTGCTGTCTGGATTCGAGTCTTAGTTCACCACGTCCTGTTGGAGACCTTGGGAAAGTTTCTCATCTGTCAGATAGGGATATCATAGTACCGACCTTACAGCGTGGTTTTAAGTAAAACACCGAGTTAATATTGTGAAGAGCTTGTAATAGTGCCTGGGCACAGAAAGAGCTTAATATACATGTTTGCAAAATATAACAAGATAAAATGTCTTCAGGCTGGTATAAGAGGAAAGTTTAAGATGGGATTTTTATTCCTACTGGGATCTAGTAAGTGGAAATGGAGATGTTTAAACTGCTTATATTTTAGTTTAGCTATAAGGAAAGGTAAAAATGCATAAGACTTTGCAGAACAAACCGCCTGTGCTAATAAACTATACTGAAAATTTTATAGTGAATGTGATAAAAAAAAAAGTTCCAGAATTGACTGTGAAATTTGCCCTGCCATGTGTTTTAATTTTGATAGTTGCACAATTTTGTATGTCATCTTATTAGCAATGTCAACTGAAAGACTAAGTCTTCAAGAGTTACTTACCAAAAAGAAGAGAAGTTGTTTTTCTTTTTGCCAAACACAGGAACATCCTTCAGAGATATTATTTGGTAGACTCCATTAAAGGCAAGGAGACCAATGTTCCCTGTGCCATTTTTTTAGGAATGAGCAAGGAAAGATAAGGATGATCTCTTGAGTATCATCAGGCACACATATAGCCATAAAGTAATTTAATATTTTTAATATGTGTAATCTCTAGGAAAACTATCATTTGAAGGCCACCCCTTGAAGAGATAATAAATTTATTCAGACCTGATAATAAACTGAATGATTGCATGAGTCTCATCGTATATATTCACAGCACAATCTTGACCAAAACTGCTAAACTCTCTTCACTTTTTTAAAATCAAAATTTGTTCCAAGTAACTGTTGGATATTTCCCAAATGCCAGTTGCGTCCTCACAGATGAGAGATTTGTCACTTTCGAGAATACTTATAATGTGCAGTACCTAACATTTTCTCAGCACCGAATGTGTGCCAGGCCCTCTTCTAATTGCTTTACATTTATTCACACAATTCTCAAAACCAAACAACATGAGGTAAATACTTTGATGATTCCCATTTCACAGATGGGGAAGCAGAGGCACAGAGAACTTGCTGAAGGTCACAGAGCTTAGAACAGCAGAGCCCACAATTGAACCAGGAAGCCTGGTTCTAGAACTCGGCTGCTTCCAAGCTATGCTCTTAGCCACTCCACTTCACTCCAAAACTGGATTGCTGAAATAAGCATGTTTTCCAAAAAGCTTTGGCTCTGAAAGTTAATTTGTAAGTTCTTGTTAGAAACTTGAAATCAATTTATTTTTCTATAGAAGAAAGTTTCCAAATGAGGTTAGGTTACAGGGAATCTTTAGAAATCTTTTGCCAATCATATTGTAATAAAACTGGAAAAAATCATCTTAAAACATACTAATATTAATACAGGGGAGGGTCCTAAGGAAGGGGCAAGTATACCAGGGAGCCCTGCAACAATTATGTGTGGGGGAAGGGCTCCAGGAGCCCAAGCTGTGAACGGGGAAGATGTCTGTAGAGGAGGGGGTGCGTGGCTGGGCATATCTCTAGCTGTAGATTGACCAGTAGCTCTGTGGGCAGTCGTTACATTCATTTTTAGGCTACCTGTGAATCTTATATCCGATTGTCACACTAAACTTCAGAGGTGGGGGCAACTTGGATGTCCAACCCCTCACCCTGCATATGAATAAACCCCAAATATTTGTCCAGGTCTATACCAAGGCTCGTTGCCTGTGAGTTGCACGGGCTGACCATGGAATCTCCTGGAAGCTGCGCTTTATGGAGAAGGGCAGTGGGAATCCAGACCTGGACATGTGTCCTGAGTTCCCTGAGCCAGCTCTGTGTCTGTAAGAGTCTCTAGTGCAGAACTTCTATTTCTAAACTTAGCAAACAAACGATGGATTGCAAATTTGCTGACTCCTCTTAGTGACTAAAAAGAGGACCCCATTTCTCCTTTAGAATATGGACTCTGCTATTTCATGCCCTTATTTGTAAAGACTTAGTGCCATCCGCTTGATATCACAAAATTTAAAAACTGTAAACGTTTTTTTGAGGAAAGGAAGTCAGAGGTAGTTATCACCCATTATTTTAGAAAATCCGTAGTGATGTCTCCAAGGAGGAGACTTTAGTAATCTACAGCTATTCGACTGCCGGTCAACAGACCCATGTGTCTGAGTCCATACTGGCACAGAATGAAAAAGTCATGATTTGTGTGAAGCCCCCAAAATAGCACGCACCGCCTGGGACTCTCCGGCATCCTCTTTCCCAGGCTACGTCCATCTGTGATCATGCTAACCCCTCGCCTGGCCTGCAGCCCTCCCTGCCAACTGGCCACATGCCACTGATGAACAGCCTCTCACCCCTCTCAGAACCAAGACACAAATATTAGATGAATTTCCTTTGAACCCTGCTTCCTCTTGGCTCTTGACATAGTCTGGGAGCCACATAATCCCTCCTTAATCATCATTTTTTCCTGGATAAGAAAATATGAAAAGAACTTGTACACATCTCCAAGGTGTTTGATACATTAGACCATGATTAGAAACAATGACCCATTTCTTAAATATTTAATTAGAATCTGCCACTGCTATATGTGGACTGTGAACTATGGAGCCCTTAAAAAGATGACTAAGTTTCTCTGAATAATTAATAATAATTATAATAATAATAAATCACAATAATTGTCTTTTTGATGCTTCTTCTGAGAACCTACTTCCTTAGGCACGTTCGTGTGTAAGTGGCCAGATAATAGTCAATTTTTATTTATGTAACTCAACTTAATAAAATAATATGTGTTCCATGCTAGAAGGAAGCATTCCAGGATATTATATTCTTTTTAACACCATTATCTGGTCAGAACACTTATACCACAACGATAATGATCTCCAGCTGTCCCAAATCCTAAAAGTAAAGCCCCACCCCCCAAATATATTTTGTTACTGAAACATGTGTAAACAATTATGAATATCTAAACCATACTGGCATTGGTTTTCAGACTCTCTCCAAGACTGTAGGGGAAAATGCCTCTAATAAGTATGTTGATAGATCTATCCGACTTCAAAAGTTGCTTGTGCAGACCCACAGAATAAAGATTTCATGTTTTATCGGGTATAGCAAAACATGGTATAAATGTTAACTTCCACATTCAAAAAAGAATTAAAAACATTTACAGTCCTTCCTTCTGATTTATAAAACTCAGATTTTTCAAAATTGCCCTGAGGATGCAGGGGTGGAGAGTGATGGTCAACTTTTATTAAAATTCTACATTTGGGACCTCGAAGAGGACATCTGACTTAATCATGTTTTGTTTGTTTGTTTGTTTAGTTTAACTTAAAACACACACACACACACACACACACACACACACACACACACACACCAGCTCTAGCAGGTGTGGCTCAGTTAGTTGGGTGTCATTCCAGGCACCAAAAGGTTGCCAGTTCAATTCCTGGGCTTGCATTTGATCCCCAGTAGGGGGCATGCAGGAGGCAGCCAATTGATAGTTCACTCTCATCAATGTTTCTCTCTCTCCAAAAAATCAATTAAAAAGTCTTAAAACACACACACACAACAACAACAACAACAACAGCAACAACAGCACAAATACATGGATTCATTAGGCCAAGAAAAAAATTGAGAGAAAACACATTTAAACTTAAAAGTTTAGTTTAAATGTATTTTTTAATGAGCCTACCTCTTATTTTTTTTTCCAGAAGCACTCAAAACCTCACTTAAATCCTATTTTAAACAGAGTAGATTCCCCTACCCATTAGCACAATATTGTTCAGGATGGTAACATCATTGTGGGAACCTATGCTAAAACTCCATTTAGTTAACAGTCTGTTCCCAGGGCTTACTTTCTGCCTCTCTGCTACATTTCTGCCTCTCTCTTTCTCAGTCTTTCTGTCTCTCTCTTACTTGCACATACACATGTGTGCATGGATACACACACACACACACACACACACACACACACACACACACTAAGTTTCTCTAGGCCAAATCCTAGGTCTTTGATCATCCCACTTAACATAATTCCTAGGGAATTTTTAATTAATATTTGTAAAATTAAATGATACTCCTAAGCTAAATACAAAATTAAATATATGTTCTAGTTTTTAAAAGTTATTCTGTAGCCTTGGCTGGGTGGCTCAAGTGGTTGAAGTGTTGTTCTGTACACCAAAAGTTTGCAGGCTCAATTCCTGGTCAGGGCACATACCTAGATTTCAGGGGCATGTATGGGAGGCAACCGATCGCTGTTTCTCTCTCACATCATTGTTTCTCTCTTTCTCTCTCTCTCTCTCTCTCTCTCTCTCTCTCCTTCCCTCTCCCCCTCTCTCTCTAAAAAATCAATAAAAACATATCTTCAGTTGAGGGGGAAAAAAGTTATGTTGTAGTTCATATAAATGCATCCTTTCAGAAATATTAAAATGCATTATTACATTCGTAAGAGAATAAATAGTGTTGGCATAATTCCTGTCCCTGTAGGTTAACCAAATAATGCAAAATCTCTAAATTCTTCATGTCTTAGTAAAAAGAAGGCCTCCTTCTCATCCTCGGACTTTCACGTACTAAGCAGCAAGAACAGGAGGGGACTGAGGGAGAAGAGATCACCTTCAGGGAATGGATTGGTCTTGAAGTAAGGCTATCTACTTCCCTGCTCTCCCAGGGGGGGAAGGGAGTGGCGTCCATGATTTTTCCTCTCTGAGGTAATCCCTATTATTAGTCTGGAGATGACTTCCAGAAGCAGAGAAATATGCTTGTTTACCTTGTTGGATGTTTGCTTAGTTACAGGGCTTGACAAATGACCTTATCTATAATAATAAAAGTGTAATATGCTAATTAGACTGAACAGCCTAACGACCTTTTGGACATCATTCCGGATGTCCTTCTGGACGAAGCCGTGGCAGTGGGGGCTGAGGCAGAGGTGGTTAGGGGCGATCAGGCAGGCAAGCGAGCAGTTAGGGGTGATCAGGCAGGCAGGCGAGTAGTTA
>NW_005371734.1:704616-722035 GCF_000412655.1 Myotis brandtii
AGTGGTTAGGGGTGATCATGCAGGCAAGCAGAGGGGTTAGGAGCGATGAGGCAGGCATGCAGAGTGGTTAGGGGTGATCAGGAAGGCAGGCAGGCGAGCAGTCAGCAGTCCCGGATTGTGAGAGGGATGTCAGACTGTCAGTTTAGGCCTGATCCCACAGTCAGACATGCCCCAAAGTGTCCTGGATTGTGAGAGGGTGCAGGCCAGGCTGAGGGACCACCCCCCCTTCGTGCACAAATTTCACGCATTGGGCCTCTAGTCCTATATAATAAAAGGCTAATATGCAAATCGACTGAACAGTGGAACGACTGGTCGCTATGATGTGCACTGACCACCAGGGGGCAGATGCTCAACACAGGAGCTGCCCCCTGGTGGTCAGTGCGCTCCCACAGGGGGAGTGCCACTCAGCCAGAAGCCGGGCTCATGGCTGGCGAGTGCAGTAGTGGTGGTAGAAGCCTCTCCCACCTCCATGGCAGTGCTCTTGGACTGTGAGAGGGCGATGGTTAGGCTGAGGGCCACCCTCCGCCCCGGAGTGCATGAATTTCATGCACTGGGCCTCTAGTACTGCTAGAAAAGAGAAGGAGCTTTTTGAGATGAGGCAGTTGGTGAGGTTAACCAGGCCATGAAAGGGCAAGGACATACATGTACTGCATATCTATACCCAGGAAAAATCTCAGGACCTGTAGGTCTATCTGTCCCAGCTGCAGCCCCCAGAGTTGAAGCTATAGAAAGTAGAAGAAACTAGGTTATCTTATCAGAGACCTAACATGGAACAAAAAGGGGCCTGAGCCTATCACGCAGAATCAGCTAGAGAAGTTATCGGAGCCCCTAATTGCTCCAGGCCTCTGTGACATCATCAGGGCTTATTTGAGGCTGCCTCCATCCACATCGAGTATAGACAGGGGTAGAGGTCAACGGTGACATGACCCCTGAGAAAGAGATTGCTTTTCCCCTCTCCTTCCTCCTGACTCAAATCGAGGAGACTGAGTGTAAGGAAGTTGTGAGAGAACGAATCTCATCCACTACCTCTAACCTTCCGGTATTAGTTTTCTATTTCTGTGTAATAAATCACCACAAATTTAGTAACTTAAGACAACATCAATTCTTTAGTGCATAGTTTGGTAGCTCAGAAATCCAAGGACAGTGCGACTGGGTTCTTTACTCAGGGGCTGAAATCAAGGTATTGCTCAGGTTGAGTTTGGCTGGAGACTTCTGGGGAAGATCTGGTTTCCAATTTATGCAGGTCGTTGTAGGATTCAGTTCCTTGCAGCTGAAGGGCTGAAGTTTCGTTACCTTGCAAGCTGTCATCCAAGGGCTACTCTCAGTCGACCCCCACCCCACCCCAAGCTGCCTGCATTCCTTGCCATAGGGTTCCCTCCAGCTCCTCAGCCAGCAACAGAGAACCATTCACACCTTGAGTCCCTCTCAGGACTTGTCTCTGTCGTCCCTGTCTCTGATCTCTAGATCCAGGTTTAATCTCCCTAACTTAAGGTCAACTGATTTGAGACCTTAATCACATCACCAAAATGCCTTCACAGCAACATCTAGGTCAGTGTTTGCTTGAATAACTGGAAGAATATGTGTATCCACCAGGGGCCAGGAATTGTAAGAGCCATCTTAGAATTAAACCCATCATAAGCTGTAGGACGGCAAACCTAACCTTCCCTGGGGAAGCTTTGGGACCAATACAAAATTAAAGTTTCAGTGAACAGGCCCAAGTCTTCATAATGGAAGTGAGACTTTTTATAAGTAGCAATGACTAAAGCATGATGATACAGGGCTTTACGATCATTAAGGGGGCCAGGCCCATTAACAAAGGAGGTAGGTTGGTCAATGGAATATGATACTTATAGTTATTGGAAAAAATAAAATTATTTTTTATTTATATCTTACAAGTTGAAACTCCTAGGTCAGAACTATTATGCATGATTGGAATAAACTCAGGCAGTAGAGTTGTAACAAATGTCTATTAACCACAGTTGTTGGCACCTTTTATCACTTTGATAAACATGACAACCGTATGCGCTGGGCACTATCATTACAGCAAACGGAGGCAGACCTGGGACCTAAATTCATGTTTGTCTGGTTTTCAAGATCATGAAATTAATTGCTATTCAATTAGCTGCTCTTAAGCTTCTAAGGTATTTTTACTCCAGATGGCAAATGAGGAAACCTGCTTTGCCATGAAGTAAAATGCCTGTTATTAGAGCTTTGGATGTTTTCATAATCAAATCATGTTCTTCCCCAAATAAGTTCCTGTAATCCCAATGTCCACAGGGTGATTTGGCTTCCCAGACGAGCCTTTTGTTTACACTTATTTGTTTGCTTTATACTTAAATGGAATAATTTAAGGAACCTGGGACAGACCTCACTGACCATAAAGTGTTGCAAGTACAAATCCTTTTAGAGGTGCTTAATGTACCTGACAGAGTTAGGCCAAGTGTGAGGCAACAGGCAGTGGTAGGGAATGTGGCAAAGGGACACCATATGCCCTGCTAAAGGTGAATAGCAACTACTCAGTTCAAGGCGGTTCATGCCATGGAAATAATCAGTCTGTCACAGCCCCTGATTCTTCAAAAGAAATGAAATATTTGGATTTTGATGGAAGACCTCCTTAGTTATATATGTTGTTACAATTTTTTAAAAGGGACTTCCTGCAAGCCAAATACAAATTCTGTGATCAGATTCAACTCAAAGGTCATCGGTTTGTGTCTTCTGATATAACCCAATTTGCTCATACCATGAATGATAAGCCTAAGCATTGTTTACACTGAGGAATAGGGATGTAATGGTTAGAATAATTTGTACTGCTAATGTTAAAAACCCAACTTGAACTGGATTTTAAACTAAAATGGTTTTCTAGCTGTTGTAACTGAAAAATCGACATATTTTTGGCTTCAAGTTTGACTCAATGCTTAAAGATTTTATCTATTTCCTCTCCATTTCACTGCTATGCATTCTAGTTTTTGCTTCTACCTCAGACTCTACCTGGGGACCTTTGGGCAGTTTTGGGTCCTCTCATATGTCTACATGTGGCTATGGCCATACTAGACTTCATATCTTTGTAACACATTTCAGAAGTTCTTGAAAAATCTGCACAAATTTTATGATCTCTTATTAGATTTTTGTGCCCAACTATTTACTATTGGTTGACTTAAGTCAATGAGCTCTATCTCTAGGACCAGTAAGAGGTCAATCCCCTCAAGCTCAGAGCTAGGTATGGACAAGAACAAAGTAAACTGATGAACAAAATAGATCCAAAGACATAGAAACATGGAACAGACTGATGTTCCAACCGTATGTGCTGGAACATCAGTCTGTTCTCTTACCTATAACTCTTCAAAGTAGAAGAAAATGGGCCCCCGAGAGACAATAAGTTTCTCTGCACAGTATCTGAAGCATTGGGTAGTTGACAACTTGGTGACATTATTAAAGAATTTAAGCATCATAGGTTTGGGTAGACCAAATGACTTGATGAAACCTCACTAATCCACACATTTTAAATAAGTGAACATTTAGAGGTATATCCTAGTCTCACTATACTGTTAGATGTTGTTCGCTTTATGTCACTGTTTGTGTGTTTGTAAATACCAAGGAGCAAAAGCTCAGAACATTATGTTTGATTTGAGGGCCTAATAAGACTCTGTGATCCCTCCCTTTCCCAGATGCCAGGGGGCCTGTCCCACTGCGCGCTACTTGGCCCAAGGTTTAAAGAGACTTTGTGTCAAAGCCTATTTGGAGTATTAGACCCACCGTTAGCCATCTCCTCTCTAGTCTAGTGCTATTCTTTAGTTCACTTGCATTTAGATCTCAGCTTCTTTAAAAGTTACTGATTGCTTGCGTGTCATGTAGTGACTAACATACAATAGCCTCCCCTGGGGACAGTAGGACAAGTTTTCTAGGGCTCGCTGACCTTGCCAGAGTCGGCTGACTTCACCTTCCTTTCATTCCTCTCCTGTCCTGCTTTCCCTATGCTAGTGATTCTCAAACGTGAACATGGGCTAAAATATCCTGGAAGGTTTGTTGGAGCGCAGGTTGCTGACTTAGTAGGACTGGGTGGGGCCCAAGAATATGCAAGTCTGACAGGTTTCCTGGTGATGGTGATCCTGGGCCTCTGGTCCACACGCTGCACGTTGAAAACCATTGCCTTCGCCGAAACCGGTTTGGCTCAGTGGATAGAGCATCGGCCTGCGGAGTGAAAGGTCCCAGGTTCGATTCCGGTCAAAGGCATGTACTTGGGTTGCGGGCACATTTAAAAAGAAAAAAAAAAAGAAAACCATTGCCTTGTACTCTTGGGAACTTATGCCCTTTCTTTGTCATATACAGAGCACCTGCTTTTAGGATAATGCAGCTCAGGCGCATTGTCGTTTCTACACAGTTCTTCTGAATTCCATGTATTAATATGATAAGGAATGCTGTCTCTTTACCTCCCAAAAAACCCTGTTGTTTGTGAAAAGACTAATTTCTAGATAATGTCACCAGGGAGACAGTCTTTCCAGGGAACAACAGAAACTGTTTCTATGGTGTTCTCTATAACTCGACTTTCAGTCCTTTGTTGACCATTAGTTTCTTTATGACACAAATGTATTTTTCTTCATTCTTATAATTTTCCAACCTCTTTTCTAAATGATTCTGAACAATCATGTTTTTGTATTTTTTTCTCAAAATATCCAAAATTATCAAAGGCATTTATGTTTTGCTTATGTAACATATGACATTGGATTGAGTAGTTAAATGACTATTTTGGTAACATAAGTTATTATGTTTTTTTAATTTTAGCTGTTTTTGTTAAACATATTCAAATTTTTGAAAACAAAAAGAAAAATACCAAAGTAGATAAAAGACGTCGAACAAAGTAGTATATGTTGTAAAGAAACGTCATTTAAGAATCCAATAAGTGTTTTTTTCTGTTGTTTTTGTTTGATTGTATCTGTTTTTTGTTTGACTTCTTTTTGTCAAACTTGAAAAATTGGAAACTTCTAAATTGGCCAGTTATAAAAATAAAGGTTGTGCTCAGAAATGGACCAGATTCATGTTTGGTGACATGCTGGATGAATATACTAAAATCATCTCTTCCCCACATCTACTCAGTCTTAAAAAAAAAACACCCCAATATGTTCAGTAATCATTTGACCAATTCTTACGTCATTAAAAAGTCCCTTTCTTAGTAATTAATCTCCTCCACACTGTAATTCCCTTCTTCTTCGTTCTGTCCCCAGTCTCCAGAGACCTCACACAGAGTTTACAATAAATCAACTTCCTACTTCAGTCCTCTGTAGGATTAACCACCATTGAATCTAAAGTTTCCAAATTATTATTTTTTCTTCTTCCTTTTTTTTTTTTTTACAATTCAGAAAGTCTTAAAATGTTTTAAGGTTGGAATTTATAAAAATGAAACATCTAAAAAATTTTTGGCTTTAACCTAAATCATTTGCAGTCTATTTATTTGTTAAATTTCTACATGTTCTCTTCAGCATTAAACCGAAACATGATTTCATGTATTTGTGGCTTTTATAAACTCCATGCTATTAAGAGTCATCCCGGGTTTTAGAAACATTATAATGTATGTGGTTATTTTGCCAAATCAACATCCTTCTTATTAAATAAATTCAGTATATCTGATTTTTTTAAACTGTAGATGTTAATTTAGTAAACATAATTTACTTACCAGCTCTGCCAATAGGGCCTTCTTGGGTGAATGGCATTTTTTTTTAAAACCACTAGTTATTCTGCCAGATGACCGCCTTCTTGGGTGAAGGGCATTTTTTTTTTAAAACCACTAGTTATTCTGCCAGATGACCACGTTGTGCAAAATGTTATTTAGTTATACACAAGGATTGGGTGTGTCACCAGAAGACCTGGATTTTAATGCTGGCTCTGTCACTACTACCCCAGTGACACTGAGATGCCACATCTCGGGAAATTACTATGACCCACTTTACTGCCTTTTTATTAAGAATAAAATGATGATGGATATAAACGCCTTTTTGTAAATTATAGAGTGTAGAGATGAGAGACACTGCATAAATATTCATTGTATTTTAGGCATATTGATTAAGGTAAATGATTTCAGTTCATTCTTTTTCGGGGTTTCAGTTGCACTTATTCTAACGCCATCGTCTTAACCGAGGAAAAGCTGCTGCTTTCTTTGATAACAAGCTGAAGCATGTAACCAAATTGGATGAGCCTGGGTTGTAAAAACAACTCCCCATGATATTCCTTCTGCCAGTTGCAAAGGATGTTTGTCTGAATTTTAAAAGGTGAAATCATTTTAGTTCCTTTGATCTTAGAGTAATTCCACGTTTCTTCTTCCTTTTAATGTGAAGAATCAGATAGTAATAAAACATATATATACAATGTACTATGGCATGTTCCTCGATGCTACAAGAAATAAATGTAGAAGACAGTTCTTTAACGTAAACATTCCTAAGTGTTAACAGATCGTGAAAATCAGGGACAACTGTTGTGCCGCAGATCTGCCCGACAAGAGGAGGGCAGGTCATTCCACAGAGATGAAAAGGGTGCAGCCGGTGTCTGAGCTGTGGCCACACTTGACTTTCATGTCCTTTTGGGACACGACACATTTTGTGGGAGAAGAAAGTTCATGCAGCTGCCTTCACTAATCAGTCCATCTGCCCCAGCCCCTCAGGGAGGAAGGCAAAGGCAGCTTTCCTCCCGGACCTCCCAACCTTGCTGATTAACAGCAATATGCTGGTAAAGTCACCCTCGACGTCTGTCTCGCCCATCAGGCCTAGAAATGTGATTTAGGTGATTGTCTCGGTGCCCATTACACCGCGTGACCTACTGCAGTCCTTTTGAAGTCGGCCTGCTTACACTCGCTAATAGGAAAAAAAGCAGGATTAACTCCGAGGTCATGAAATGAGAGGGCAGCCAAGATGATGGCAAAGCGTGTAAGGAGCCTTCCTCAGGCCCCTAGCAAAAGGGCAGGAGCCTGAGAGGAGGGAACTCTCAACAGAAGTGATTTCACTACGGAAAAGAGAGTGGTTTGGAAGGCAACCAAGACTGAATCCTGCACCCTCCACTAGTTTCAACCGGGTTTCGTTTATAAGCATCATTTTCTAGCTAGGTGGGGAACCGTGTTTAAGATCATGGGATTGTTGAAAGGAACTACAGGGTAAAAGTCTGACTGGGAAACCTAATGAAGATAATAGATGCCTAATCTGCATCCTGTAACAATTTGAAGCAGGTGCCTCAAACGTATCTGGGATCTGATCAAAAGCTCAATTGTTTTGTGTGGTTGTTAAGGTCTGAGAGAACCTAGGATCCATTAGTTTGAGTTCTCCTCAAAAATTTATTGCTTTTAAAAAAAAGAATCTATTGCTTTTAAACTTGCAAGAGCTGAGCTCAGTTTCTGAGGTCTTTACTCAACTCAGCTTCTTCATGTACGCGGGGTACTTCATTGCTAACATGCTTCTTAGACACGATGGTAGCATGACTGTTTATTCCTGGTCAGAATTTGAATATGTCCAGAGAGTTGCTGTAATAAAAGCTACTTGTCAGCTAACCTCTTTACCCATTGGATATTTAAACTTTCACTTTATGGAAATCTGAAATCAATTTTTAAAATTTATAATTCTTAAAAAGTTAGTGAGAAGATGCTAATATTTCAAAAGTAGTCTTCCCCCAAAGATAATAAGTCTGTATTCTCTCAAACATCACATTTAATATATGATTTTCTTTACCAAAACATATTTCTACATATTTTTTTTAGAAACAAGCCTACTTGTAAAGCTAGACACTTCAATAAGGCAAACTCTACAAACGTTTCAGTCATAGGAAAGGGGAAAAACAAGCTGAAGTTTAAAACTAGATCTTTTTAGTTTTTAAATTCATAATGAGTGGTAATGAAAATCAGTATCAAATGCAGTGCAACCGATCTATGTCTGCATGCTTGCAAAATGTTCTGGAGAAACAAATTTAAAATTACAAGCTTTTAAAAAATATGAAATGTAATGGATAAAAATTTTAGAATGCATGTATAAATATCATACAATTTTAATATTAAATTGATTCCAAGTCACCTAATCTATAAATCTGTCAAACACATTTACAAGCTGCCTATAACTTTTACAGGTAGGTTAAATTAGCTTAAATCATTTTCCTAAGAAATTATTAAAATGGTTGTATAAAAAATTAAGTTCTATAAAGGAGGTAATTAGATAAAATTAACTTCAGAAAAGAGCAACTTTACTGTATTTTTGAAATTGATCTGTAGCAAATATGTCCAGAGAGGAATAGTGGCAGTTGAAGCCATAGCTTCAGTCTATGCTCAGGAAAATAGTGCTGAAAGCTGATTTCCTCAGCCATTGGTAAATCTGATTCGGAGTTAATATCCAAGACTGATTCCATGTTTTCACAACATTAAAGGAATTGTGTTTGATTTTTCCCCCAATAGAGATGGTCCCACGAAACCAAGTGATTTTTTCCAGTGTCTGTGGGAGGAAACCCCTTCTTCCTTTGACCACGCCCCACCATACCTTCCACTCCCCTATTTCACGCTGACTACACCTTAGGGACGCTCTTGTTTCAGGCAGATCTCCCTGGCGATAGTTCTTTCTTGTTTCCAAGTCCCTGCCACCACGCCAAGTGCAGTGGTGCAAGGCAGATGTCCAGTAAATGCTTCCTGAATGGGAGTCTGATTGATGAAGAGTAAGTCCACCAAAGAAATAGTCACAGTCTCAGAGCGATGAACTCAAAGTTAATGAGATGCTTGTGCTCAGGAGCACCGATGCATCATCGAAACAACCACTTTCTCCACATTCCCCTGTGACCTTACACCGGTGGCTGTACCTCTCTGAGTCCTGGTTTCATTATTCACGCGGATGGAGTTGCCGACCTTTGGAGGCCCGCTCCCCTGGGCCCCGTTAGCTTGGCAAAGAGTGTTCTGCGTTTATCTATGTACATTTAAGGTCTTCTGATTCATTACAAATTTATTTACTTATTACCATAACAAATATAATTAAATGAACTTTACAATAATACATGATGCATCATCAAAACAACTGCTTTCTCCACATTCCCCTGTGACCTTACTCCGGTGGCTGTCCCTCTCTGAGTCCTGGTTTCATTATTCGCGCGGATGGAGTACCGACCTTTAGAGGCCCGCTCCCCTGGGCCCCATTAGCTTGGCAAAGAGTGTGCTGTGTTTCTCTATATACATTTAAGGTCTTCTGATTCGTTACAAATTTATTTACTTATTAGCATAACAAATATAATTAAATGAACTTTACAATAATACAGGGGTGGGCAAATGCAGGTTTACAGTTGTTCATATGGGGGGAAAAACAGCAAGCAGGTTATGATTACTACAAGAGCCTTATTAACTCAAAGAATGTCACAATGCAATGGTAAACCTACTTTTGCCCTCCCTATAAAATGCTTAGAGCAGGGCCTAACACAGTGATGGCGAACCTATGACACGCGTGTCAGAGGTGACACGCGAACTCATTTTTTTGGTTGATTTTTCTTTGTTAAATGGCATTTAAATATATAAAATAAATATCAAAAATATAAGTCTTTGTTTTACTATGGTTGCAAATATCAAAAAATTTCTATATGTGACACGGCACCAGAGTTAAGTTAGGGTTTTTCAAAACGCTGACACGCCGAGCTCAAAAGGTTCGCCATTACTGGCCTAACAGGTAGGAGGCACTCAGTAAGAGTTAATACCTCTCATGGCATCATTTTTCAATGCACCAGCCACAGTGCAGCTTACAATAGGCACAGTCCCTGTCCTCATGGACCTCAGCCTCTGGTGGGACAAACAGATGCTCAATAAGTAATTATACAAATAAGTTAATTACAGTTGTCATCAGTACTGTGATGGGGAAGTACAAAGTATAATGAGAAATTAGTTTATATTCTTCATTAAAATTCTGGAGACGAGCCCTAGCCGGTTTGGCTCAGTGGCTAGAGCGTTGGCCTGCAGACTGAAGGGTCCTGGGTGTGATTCCAGTCAAGGGCACATGCCTGGGTTGTGGGCTCTATCTCCAGTGGGGGTGTGTGCAGGAGGCAGCTGATCAATGATTCTCTCTCATCATTGATGTTTCTATCTCTCTCACCCTCTCCCTTCCTCTCTGAACTCAATAAAAATATAGTGTTAAAAAATTCTGAAGATGAGATTTTTATGTGTCTCTAATATTGACACATAAGGAGGATTTTTGTCTTTGTTAAATGGGTTATAAAATGTTGGTTAAAGGATTTCTAATACATTCAGTAAATCTTAATCTCCCTTTAAAGTTAGAAATTTAAATTTAGAAAAATTCCCATAGCAAAACATTAAAATTACTCAAACTTAATGTCTGTTTTTCTTTAATGCATCTTTATATATTTTTTCAATAAACTGAGTTTCTCTTAATTGATAATGGAAGTAATACTTTATTAAATAAAATTTTATTTCTAGAGAAATCCATAAACCTCATTTCTGATCACTTATGTGTCCATTGGCTAGTAAATTTCCCCAATTAAAATTAGCTGTATCTTGATTAGCACCATACCAAATTCCAACTTCTGCTATTATTCACATCTTGGTAGATTTCACTGGAAAAAACAATTTTTAAAATATACAGTTTTGTTATATCCATTATCTCTTGAGCCTGCCCTCACAGTAATGTTTTCCTACAACCTATACAGGTTATCTTACCTAATAATAGACAAACATGTAAATTGACCATCCCTCCGCTATGCTCATCAGCCAATCAGGAGAGTATGCAAATTAACCCAACAAAGATGGCGGTTAATTTGCATATGCAGGTGCGAAGCGGTGGAGCAAAGACTGAAGGCTCCAGCTGGAGCAGTGAAGGCCTGGGTCCCGGGTGCTGGGGGAAAACCGGTGCCGGCAGCCAGGGGAAGGGAAGGCCTATTGCCTGAATCTCTTCGTCCAACGGGCCTCTAGTTAAATATAATATAACCTATTTTGTTTGTTTGTTTTTTGTAAATCTCATTCAATACAATAAAATAATGTTATGAAATTATCTGATAAATTTTATTTTCTTTCTAAACTTTATCTAATATCCCATGAACATACCCTGTATATTACTACCACAATGGATAAAATAGTGTTTCTTAAATCTCTCAATGACTAAGAATTAGAGTATCCCTAATGACCATTCCTAAGTTAAAATGCAATCATTATAAAATCAATGAATATTTATTAGTGAATTGATCTCTAAAGGACAATGAGCAAAGGAGGGGAAAATGGGAGACATTGTTAAAAATAAATACATAGATAAATAAACAAATAAAGGACAATGATATATTTTCAACTATCATCCTGTGCTTGGAATTTGGAATCAGAAAAGGGTTTGATTCCCTTTTTATTTTTAAAATCTACTTATTTATACCCCTCTCTGAAAAGGAAGGCTTTGAGGTAGGTGGCTTACAGTGAAAGCTACATAAAATAGAGTGGTAAAATGAACTTAAGGGAGGGAAAGTTAAGTAACTGTCAAGGTCAAACAGCTAGTAACTCGCAGACCACATCCCGCTGTAAGCTCCAGTCTGCTCTGTGTACTGAGGAAAGTGATTAGGGCTGCCACAGAAGGGCTTGTACTGGACAGGGAGAAATCAGTATCTTAGAGATTGAATCTTTGGAGACATATATTTACAGATTTACAAATAGCTAGTGACTTTTTAAAATGAAGCTGGTGCTTAATTCACAATGGTAGACAAGTACAGTACTGAGAGCCAAGGATATTTTTCTTTCATCTCAGTTTTATCAACTTCGTCCAGATTGAAATAATCTTAATGTGTTTTTTTTCTCTGCTTGAAGTTGGAATTATGCTGGAGATGTTTTTCTTCCTTTAATATAATTAATATAAAACTTAAAGATTACAGAAAACTGTTTTCTCATACAAAGGTATATAGCAGTGTTGCCAATAAAATATTTTAACAAATATGACATATATCCTTTCAGAATTTTGATGTATATGCCTTTCTGTTTAAAATATAAGGAATACCTAACATAAATGAATAGATGATAGGTAGATGGATAAATAGACTGATTGATAGATAGCTTAGTCCAAACACTAAATATTTTAAGGTTTTATATTACATCTTATTCTGCTCAAAGGCAGGTCCCAAAGGGAATATAATCTATGATAACCTTGAGTAAATGCAGTTATTGATTACTCAGTGTGTGGGCAGATCCAGGACACTCTTCCCATCGGGCTAAGAAGAAGAATCTAGATTCAAGATTGAAGGATTTGCAAGTCTCTAGTGATTAATAGTTTCAAACTTTATACAGACTTTATATAAAACGTGTATACTGGCCTGTGATTGTCATCTTTTCTTCTGTGTGTACATATTTCTAATATCCAGCTGGACATCAATGTCCTTGAGACAAAGACCATTTTTGTTGAGGGACCAGACGGGACGGGATAGCCTCCCTTGTCACTTCGCTCAAGGACGGGCAGTTAGTTCTTCAGAGGTGCTTGGGACGACTTAATAGTACAATTAGGTTTGATTTGCTCATTACAAAATAATAGTGTTTTACTTGTCAAAACTCATTTATCACAGCCCTGTGAAATAGATTATTATTAATATTCCCATTTTATAGTTATGAAAACTGAGGCACAAAACTATTAAGCATCTCATAGAAATTACACGGATAGTGGAGCTGGGATTCAAATGCAGGCAGTTTGGTTCCAGTCTCATATTCTCAACTACTCCTTGTTTTTTAAAAAATCTTTATTGTTGAAAGTATTACATATGTCCTCTTTAACCCCGTTGACCTCTCCCAACCCCCTCCCACCCCAGGCCTTCACCACCCTATTGTCTGTGTCTATGCGTTATATATATATCCACACAGATGAGTTCATTGGTTGTTCTCTTCCTCCTCCCACCACCCTCCCCTGCCTTCCCTCTGGGGTTTGACAGTCTGTTCGATGTTTCTATGTCTCTGGGTCTATTTTTATTCATCAGTTTATCTTGTTCATGAGATTCCACATATGAGTGAGATCATGTGATACGTATCTTTCTCTGACTGGCTTATTTTGCTCAGCATAATGCTCTCTAGTTCCATCCATGCTGTTGCAAATGGTAAGGGTTTGTTCTTTTTTATAGCTGCATAGTATTCCATTGTTGTACCACATAGATGTACCACAGTTTCTTAATCCATTCTGCTGATGGGCACCTCGGCTGTTTCCAAATATAGCTATCGTAAATTGTGCTAATATGAACATAGGGGTGCATATATTCTTTCTGACTCTGCCTTAGCTAAAAGCCATCAAGGTTATACTGCAAAAACATTTTTGTTCCTTGGATTCAAGTATAAATATTTCAAGAAAGTCCTAAAATTGAGGATGAATTATCTTTTTAAAAAAGTCTAATTTTTAAGTTAAAATTTGAATGGCTGATTATCAGATTTTGGACATCATCAGCACCACATGGCTGTTTACCCACTGTGGGAAGAGTGATAGAGGGAAGTTGAGGCTGGCACCAGAGTGAGCCAATGAACAGGCAGCAGTTTTTGATAATAGATTTGTGTGGCAAGGCAACTGGACCATGGGATATGGTTCATCTTTTCTTTTCAAAGAAATGGTGGCAGCAGGGGGACTAGAAGTAGCAAGTTGACTTGAGGTGAGTAGCCTCCAACATTGAATGTCCTGGAGTGAATGATATCTGGTGATTTCGGATAGGCAGGTATGAAGCACTTGAGGAATTAGTCCAGTGCTATCAGGCCCCTGTCCAAGGAGATAGGTTAGCAGGGGTGGGCAAACTTTTTGACTCGAGGGCCACAATGGGTTCTTAAACTGGACCGGAGGGCCGGAACAAAAGCATGGATGGAGTGTTTGTGTGAACTAATATAAATTCAAAGTAAACATCATTACATAAAAGGGTACGGTCTTTTTTTTTTTTTTAGTTTTATTCATTTCAAACGGGCCGGATCCGGCCTGCGGGCCGTAGTTTGCCCACGGCTGGGTTAGGGTGATAGCAGGAAGTTTTCATGAGCTAAAAATAAAAACACTGGGGAAAAACGTGAGTCATAACAAACAGAGCCTACCAAGTCACACTGAAGGAGAACAGGTTTCGATAACTTTCATGAAGGGCCAACACTCATAGAAGCCACTACCATCTCTCACACTTTCCTTTTGTTTTGTTTTTTTTTTAATTTTTTTAAAGTGCTTTTGTAATATCACACTTGGAACTTATTTATAAAAAGAACCACCGATGGACTACTAAATTAGGTTTGGTTTGCTCATTACTAAAAAATATATATAAGCCAATTGGATGGAGTTCAGAGAAAAGGAAGAAAAGCAAGAAAAACCGTTAAGAGAATGAAAGGGCTGATTTATTAACTATGATTAAAGACCCACATGTGTCTAAAAGGAGAGGGGAGGAGCATGACAACAGCCTACAAATATCTGAAAGGTGCAAGGACTCCTGGAGGGAAACTCGTTTTTTGTCTGCTTAACTGCCCGCATATCTAGTCAACAGATTTGATTTAGGAAGAAAAATCACTACTTTGTGCATTTAGAGAGAAATGGAAAGAACCACTCGGATGTAACCTATTGATTACTTTCTCAGCATATATTCTCTCATTTTGAAAAAGACCAGGGCAATATGAAGTAAAATACAGGTTTTTGATATTATGTCTGTGATAGAAATTTCTTAGAAAGGAAGCAAGCGCAGGTGGGTCATGTAGTAGAGATAACAGGCAACTGAATAGAAATTTGAAGGGGAGGCTGAGACCAGTCTGGGGGATGTGGTTGCCAGTGGTATAAAGTTGATGCCTGAGGAGATTATTCAAGGAAGAGAATGGAGAAGTCCAGGGAGAGAATCATGGGAGAGCCTTATATTTAGAAGAGAGGAGAAAGGAGGGAACCAGCACGTGCAATAGAAAAACAAGATCAGAGATATGGGAGGAGAACCAAGCTGTACCATGTTTTGAAAAAGAAGAAAGGTATTTCCACAAGAAGTAACCAGAGAAATCAAATACTGTAGAAAAAATAAAGAAGTGTAAGAAAGTTAGGAGGTCAGAGACCTTTGAACAAACAATTTTCCTGGAATGGTGAGGGCAGAAGCTAGGTTTTGAGGAGTAAAAAAGGAGTGAATGAGTAGAAATTATATATATATATACACACACACACACACACATATATATATATGTATATGTATGTGTGTGTGTGTGTATATATATATATGTGTATGTGTGTATATATATATGCCCCCCCTGTAAGACATTTGGCAGTGAATGAAATACAGAACGATAATTGGAGTAAGGTCCAACAAAGCATGTCAGAAAGCATGAAATGTAACACAGCCCTTTATGTCTTAATGTATATGTGCAATAAATTTAAAGGATGGGGAGGATTATTACTGAAGATGATTTTTATTCCGCACATCTTCCTGAAGTACTATCACAATAGTACAGAAAGGAATGTCTCTGGTACCTTCTTCCAAATAATACCAGAAGACACTTTTTTTTTCCTGTGTCTTATCTTTAAGCCTTTCATATGAAACTCACTTATCTGCTTCCTATCCTTACTTGCATTTCTATTGTCTACGTGAGTTTAAGTGTGTTTAAATGCTTAGAATTGAGATGAATAATGGCTCAGTGGCAATGGCTTTTAAACTCAACATAGCAGTTTATAGTTGATTTTAACCACTGTGATTTAAAGGTTATTGTTTAGCTCTGATTCAAGGTAGTGAGGGAGAAGTGCACTTTAATTAGTATAATAAGAAGTAAACTTAATTGCATTGCTTCTATAGTCTGCAATTTCATTAGAAAGCATTTAGTATTTTAAATTATTCACAGAGTTTGGGAGGATAAAAGAAGCTTACAATGATTGTGCTGTGTTCTGTGATGCACATGGGAATCGAAAACCTCACTTTTATAGCATAGACTGATTTGCAGTTTACTGTATGACTTTGTCACAGTTCATATCACTTTACTATCTTTTTAATAAATGAGCTTTCTTGGATTTCCAGAATCCTGGCATAATATCAGATGTGGCCCAGAGGATGTCTAGATTTCTTCCAGACACATTTCTGACAAGTAAGGGTTTCATTGCACGTGGGCAAACAAGAGACGTGTGATGATTCCTACACTGACCCATGTTTTCATATGAGTAGATTATCACACTGCAGGCGAGACAATGGTTGTCAGCTGATGGCCTATTGTATTTTTTCCCTAACACATGAATGATTCCCCTGAGTTCTTAGAAGTATATTTCTCTGGGAAAATATCAACATTGAAATGGAAATAGACTTTTAATGTGCCAACAAATTTGATTTTCTTTAAAGAATTCTGAGGCTTTTAATTTGGTTTTCTCCATTATTCATGCACAGTTATGAGGATATACTATTTCCCTTTTTAATCAGAATACATCTGTTTTGTTGTTTTCTTTTAAAGAACACTAGATTCTATATTATCACTTTAATTGGTAGTTTAAAGTTACCATTTACCTAATTTTAATTTTTTTGAAAACCTAAAATAAAAGTTAGACTTTAGAAAAGTGAAAAATAATAAAGCAAGCTTTAAGGCATAGAAAGAACTTAGTATTCATTTTAGTACTTTGAAACCAATAGGATAGTAATATCCTAAGTCTTAGGACCTAAGAGAACTAAGTATTTTAATACAACCACATGGATTACATGAAAAAATGTCTGGAATTACATGGTACATTTTCTCTACACGTTCCTGGCCTGCAGTCACTTCCCAATGAGTTAGTAAAATTGTTAAAATCTATATCTTCCAAAAATTTTAATAAGGTGCGGTTACTAGGTTAATTTTACAAAGCAGAAGGATGAAGCACGGAGTAGTGTGTCACTTTCCAAAGGTTACACACCTAGTTTATAGGTCTGGGATGTAATTGTCAGACAACCATAAATAAAAATACCTTGCATGAATATTAATTAAGTCTGTTTCAGTCTCACAACTCTTAATATAGTTCTGAATTTTATATTTCTGGGAAAAAAACTAATATATGAACATTCAAAAGCGATATCTATTTCAAAATAAACATGGGAAGCTAATTAGGGGCCATTTATGTCTGTCTGTATCAGCTGTGTTACACGTTTACTTGTCTCATAAAAATGTTCTGCACTGGATCCATCTAGTATATTAAAATAATTTTTATTTTTTAGACAATAAAAAACTACAGTAAAATTAGAGCTTTCAGTCCCATGCTACACACTTGAAGGAGGGCTGTTTTTTAGTTTGAATGATGTTACATTTTCTGAAATAAAAATTCATATAAAATTCATTCAAAATAATATCAGAAGAGTTAGATGGACCATGTTAAGGTATTAATTTCTTCATTAAAAGCAGACTGGCCTTTATCAAAATGAAACAAATCCATGGAGAGAGGGGAAAAAAATGAATGGAGAAAGTAACTGCCATCAGTTCATAAGTCCCTCCCTTTCTCCCTCCTTCCCTCCCTTCCTTCCTTCCTCCCTC
>NW_005371734.1:722145-747510 GCF_000412655.1 Myotis brandtii
CCTTCCTTCCTTCCTTCCTTCCTTCCTTCCTTCCTTCCTTCTTTCCTTCCTCATTCATCCCTCCCGTCTTGCCTGCCTTTCTTTCCTCCCCTCTTCTCCCATCCTTTCTCTCCCCTCCCCTCCCCCTTCCTTTTCTCCTTCTTTCCTTATCTGTAGTGTAGTTATTCTACTTCTCTTCGATTCCAACTGACGTTCAATGTAACTGGAAGCGGCATGCCACAGAGAGCACAGCTGATGAGGGCCTAGGTTCTAGAGTGGACAGACAGCCTTGGGGTTAAGTTCCAGTCCCCGCTGCTGTTGGGATCGCTTTGGGCCAGTTCCGCCACCTGGTCTCTGAGGAGGGATAACAGTACCTACTTTGCTGAGTTGTTGTGAGCATCATTTAACTAGACAGATGTGTAGCCGAGGACCACTGAGCCTGGTATGCGGAAGGTATGTGGACTATAGTCATGCCATCTTTTTCCTTAATCCCCTTTATACAAGCATTTTTTCCTTCAAAGAATTATTCTTACTTAGTATTCTAAAGTTCAACCTTTGTCTTTTTGAAGAAAAAAAAAAAATCCCGTTTAGTTTTCCTGCAAAGTCTTACAAAAATGTAAGAATCAGCAAAATATTGTAATTATTAACAGTCATAGATAATTCATAGTAATTACGTGCCGTAGAAACCACAAACTTCCCCCAAGTGCTGAGTGCTTATCTAAACTTTCGGCCTAGAAATCATTTGGCTTATGGCAACTCAGTAGTTCTTTCCCTCAAGCCTTCTAGCAGTTTCTGCTTCCCCTCAGCCTAGAAATTCTTCCTTTTGCAGTTGTCAGCAAGCAATGAAGTGACATATGGCAATCACATTTTTTTCAATTTGAGTAGTGTTTGCTTTCAAGTTTTTATAACTTTTGAAAACTAGAGCTGATGACAATTGTCAGCTGAGCGGTATTAATTTAGACCTGGATTTAAGAACATAGAGGGGCCCTTATCCTCAAAAAGCTTACCAAGGGATGGGGGGTTGGAGGGGAATACATTCAGGAATCCCAGAGATTGACAGAGTATTTCAGAACGCCAGGTCCGCCATACATTCCTTAAGGCCTGGGCTTCTCCTCAGGTTCCTCACAGACCTTCTTTGCATCTAATAGACAAAGCAATGGAGAGCGAATAAGTGAATGAATGGCTGTAGGAAACTGCTCGAATAAAATGTCTAATTCACACAAAACACTTCACCTTTTAGCGGGGACTAGATGTGAATAGAATAATGTAATTGATGTTTTTCAGGTGAATTTCAAAGTTTACTTTTAAGCTAGTTTATCATATATTTTAAGATGAGGCACAATATGTGTTTTGACAACTGAAGAGGCACCAGACTGTTGATTAAAGATTCATGCAATTCACTTGGAGAAAACTAATAGCTTTCTACACTTTTTAAAAGTTTTTTTTTTCTTTAGTGTGACTCTTTTCATCCAAGGGGAAGTGGAAGCACGGTTGCATTCTTTTTTATTTATCCATTTTCCTATTATTTAAATGATAAACTGTAAAAAGGAGGAGAAATTTTATTTTAAGTCCACAATAAAAACTGAGGGCAAACTAATAGTTTTTGTGAATAGATGAAATGTAAATGCAGTTGAGATTCTGGTCCAGTTTCAGATAAATGTAAAATAAGTAATATTATTATTTTAATCAATCCTAAAGCTGTTTTTTTTAAAATTATTTATGGGTTGTACTACACCCATCAAAAGCCACACAGTGCTTAACCTTTCTTGTTGAACTTTTAAGTAGACATGTTTTTCTTTGTAAGTTTTTCATTATATTTTGTACAGAAGACTAGTGGGTGGGTTTTCCGTTTCTTCCAATTTTAACAATGTTAAAGGTGATTGTAACTATTTTATGATTGATACTTTGAGTACACGTAACAATTGGCTTAATAAAAAAAAAACCTAGCAAGGAAATTAGAATAAGAACTAGAGGTGGCTGAACAGAAAATTATTGCAAAATAGGTGCAGTAGAAGTGTGCTCATTTCACAACTTTTTCACTCTGAAAACAGTTAAGTTTTTTTTTAACAAAGTGATCTTTGTAAAACCTGAGAGGGAAATAATATTCAAGGTATCTATTTTTACATTAAACAAGTTTAAATTTTAATTTTCAAGAATCTCTTTTAAATCACAGGAGATAAAAGAAATACAAAAAAATTACAAAGGTTGATAAAATATAATAGCCAAGAACTAAAAATAAAATATCTTTATTTCCAATAAATAAGAATATAGTTTTAAGCTGTGGAATCCATATCTAAGTGTAATAGTGGAGATTTGGGTAGAAACTAGATTGAGAAAGATAAAGTCTAAACATGACTACCTTTGCACTTCATTCCCAACCTCTACAAAGCACCATAGTTTGGGAATGCAGAACTCAGCAAGCAACTGTATTTGGTGAACATGGGCAAACTGTGCATTTACTGGGAGTTCTGCTATTGCTAACCTGTGTCTAATGATCACAGTTAATAAAAATTCATTAGGAGGTCTAGCCTGTTGCTGATAACTGTGATGCTTTGCTCGAACAACCCATAAGCCCCATCCCAGCAAGAAGGAAGAGAGCATGTGCTGACATGCGACATTTCAAAGACTTGGCAAGCAAGTGACTAGCCATATATGATAATGGACTGAAGTGTTGAGAAGTAGATCTAATAAATGGATACAATACTGATAGTTATGGAATATATATATTTTTTATAGTTACACTGGTTGCCCTTCTACAATATCATTAAGAAACAAAACCCAGGACAAAAAGGACATTTAGTTTCATAAGTTTTTATTTGTTTTCCTGCCCACAATGTTATTCTATACTTAAGACGTTGTATATAATTTAATGCAGACAAGGAAACAAATATGCAAATGCTCAAATGCTCTCCAAATGTTTGGTATAGCCTTTATTCTTCATCTGTCTCTGATAAAATATGTTTTAAGACTTGTAAATTACCTAAAAATTGTGTGCATGGGGAGTTAGAGTATGCTTCTTTTGAAATAAATTTAAGAGCTCATAGCTTAATGTTTAACCGCATGGGTGAGACACTAGCACTTATCTTCTATATGGTTATTAAAAAGAAAGTTCTGTGGCTCTTTTGGAATTCCTGACGATTTATGCCTCCACCAAAATGCTTTCCCTAAGCCAGTGTGAATTGTGTACTTCCTGGTGCCTGCTAATCTGAACATCAGCACACTCTATCACTCTTATAAGATTGACAACACATAGGATATTGCGCATATATCCAGCAAAATTATCAAAATTAAAACATCAGATGTTATAGGTGCCTAGCAGTTTATTAAAGAAACAAAGTCTTTTGTGAGATTCTCATAAATGAAAGAATTCTGCATTCTGTAAAATTATTATAAATGTTTTTACCTTAAGGTTATCTTAAATCTTTTTAAGTCTAGGGGCATTGGTTTAATCAAGCTAGGATTTCTTCTTACCCAGGGATTTGGTTTCGTTAGATTTGTCTTGTCTTTTCTAGAAGAGAAAATAAATGTTCTACTCACTTCTCAACCTCCACAGAGTGGTAAAAACCAAAGGTTTGTGTTTAGGCATACATCTCAGTGAGCTAGGTCGTTGTGCTTCAGAGCATTCTTCACGTGGGTGTAGTCTACACTGGTGTTCCTTCAACCTAAGTTGTATGTTGAACCGCTTGCTAGCATACCTGGCCAGCTCTGGAGCACACACATTCATGTCTCTTCATTGTAGATGTAAGTTTTCAGGCACAGGGGTACAGTAGTCAACAAAATAAACATGATTTCTCTCCTGCTCTGTGGAATTTACAATATTCTTGAGGATCTAGACACTGAACATCCAAATAAATAATATAGTAGTTACAGATTATGCAGAGTGCCATCTGGGAAATGAAGGGCAATGACAAGGAGTCCTGTAGGGTTGTCAGAGGGCTCATTGTGAAGGTGGTATGTCACATAAGGGCAGACCAGTCTTGCCAAGGCTGGGTAAGAACATCCGAGGCACAGGAAACTGCTTGTTTAAAGGTCTGTGGCAAGAAAGAGTTTAGTCCTTTTGAAGAAAAAAAAGAAAGGCCAGGTTGATAAGAAGGTGGTTGGACAAGGGAGAAGCCGGTGCATGAAAAGAATTAAAGAGGGGTCAGACGAGGCGGCATTTGTAAGCCATGGCAGAGAGTTTAAATTTCCTACCATATGACCTAGCAATCCCTCTCCTGGGTATATACCCGAGAAACTTGAAATCGTGTTTTCACAAAGATATATGCAGCCCTATGTTCATGGCAGCATTATTCACGGTGGCCAAGACATAGAAACAGCTAAAGTGGACCACCATAGAGGACTGGATAAAGAAGATGTGGTCCATATACACAATGGAATACTACTCAGTCATAAGAAAGGAAAAAATACTGTCATTTGCAACAACATGGATGGACCTTGAGAACATTATGCTAAGCGAAACAAGTCAGTCGGAAAAAAGCTAAGAACCATATGACTTCACTTGATATAAAACTGAAACGCATGGACACAAGCAGCAGTGTGGTTGTTGCCAGAGGGAAGGGGGTTGGGGGAGAAGTGGAGCCTAACGTATGGTAACAGAAGATTTGACTTTGGGTGGTGGGCACACAGGGCAATGTACAGATCTTGTAACATAGAAACCCACACCTGAAACCTAAATGATCATGTTGACCAATGTCACCCCAATAAATTTAATAAAAATAAATAAATAAATGTCATTCATTACACATAAAGCCACCTCAGATTAATCATGTCCAGAATTAAATTTGTGATCTTCTTCCCTGTATTAACCAGGTCTGCCAAGAACAGGAAACACTCCAGGTCTTTAAAACAGAGTTAATTTAATTGAGGGAATTGCTTACACAGGTGATAGAAGAGCCGAGACACAAAGCAGAATACTGAGGCAACCTACAAGTTACGAAGTCTCTACTACCCTGAGGCACAAAGAGAGGAGCCGGCTTTTCAGACTCCGGTGCCCTCTCAGTTCATATTAATATGTGGCTGTAACCTCTGGAACATAGGTGATTTGTTTTATTTTTAAAATGTATTTTCATTTTACAGATTGAGCAGCCAGACACTGTGTACTTCTTGATACGATGCCCTAAGGAAGTACACAGTGCCATCCAATTAGATGCAATGTTCAGATCTCGTTAGGCTATAATTCAAACAAACCAAATGATTAAAAAACATTATAAACAGTACATAGATTCATAGATACAGAGAACAGACGGACAGTTGTCAGAGGAAAGGGGGGTTGTGGGGCTGGGTAGAAAGGTGAAAGGCTTAATAGAAGGAAAAAAAACCTCATAGACAGAGACAACAATATTGTTTTGGGGGGAGGTAGAAGAGGGTAAAAAGGGATAAATGGTAACAGAAGGAGACATGACTTTGGGTGGTAAACACACAATACAATATATATGATGTATTATAGAATTGTACACTTGAAACCTATATAATTATATTAACCAATGTCACCCCAGTAAATTCAATAAATTTTTTAAAGAAATAAATGCAACATGTTTTTATTTTGAAAACAATAAACACTGGATATTTACTAAGATTAAGGAATTATTAATTTTTCTAAATTTGATCATGTATTTTACTTACAGTAAAGTGTTTATTTTTTTATAGATACGTATTGAAGATTTACAGAGAAAATGACTTGATGGTTTGGAAATGGCTTTACGATAATCCATGAGATCAGGGAGTAGGGATTTAAATAAAATAAGATTGGTTACGTGCTGCTAATTGTTGAAGATGGCTGTTCAATATACTATTCAATCTGTTTTTGTTTTGTTTGAACTTTTCTATAAATAAAACATCAGAAATAAATTCGTGGGGATGGATGACACTTCCTAGAGAGCATTTGTAAGGAGAAAAGATAAGAAATCCAAAAATCGAGCCTAGAAGATTATAGATTATCTTATAGAGATGGGGGGAAGGGAGGAACCAGAGAAGAGGTAGAAAAGTTGGGCAAAGATGAAGAAAGAAAATCAGGAGAGTATAGCATCTCAAAGCCAAGATAGAATAGGAGAGTCTAGCCCGTACAGCTCAGTGGTTGAGCATCCACCTATTAACCAGGAGGTCATAGTTTGATTCTCCGGTCAAGGCACTTGCCCAGGTTGTGGGCTCCATCCCTTGTGTGTGTGTGTGTGTGTGTGTGTGCACGCGTGCAGGAGGCAGCTGATTGATGATTCTCTCTCATCATTGACATTTCTCTCTCTCTCTCCCTCTTTCTTCCTCTCTGAAATCAATAAAGATATATTTAAAAAAAAGAATAGGAGAGAAAAAGAGTAAGATGAAGCAGAAAAGTTCTCATCTTAAGTGTGATTCAGGGCTCTGTTATCTCATTGGCAAGAGGGTGGAAAGATGATAAGATTGGGATCTGGTCTTGGGGGAGAGAGACGTTGCTCCTTGTACTTGAGTATATGAAGTGCTCCATTTACTCAAGAAAACTGGGGCACAGAAAAGCCCAGGCAACAGTATCCTTGGTCCTCATTTGCCACCACCCCTTGTGTGATTATCTCAGTAAATTCTAAGAGAAATTGGTACATATTATGGCAAATCTCAGGCATTCCCCAGGCCTAAGTACATATTGTCACATAATATGTGACAATTCAATTTTACCTTCACTTCTACCATTTTCTATGCTCCAAGGTAGCCTTTTTTATTTATGGGAGATATTTTGAACTCAGTATGGAAAAGTCCCATAAAATCAAAGATTGTTAGCAGAAATAATTTAGCCACAATGCTTTATAATTTATGAAAAATAAAGAGCTTATCCATGGGTAAATTTTTAAATGCCTACACATTTTGGAAAGAAAATGAGATTGGTCTTGGCCATGGCTTTAAGTTTTTTTTATAAGTTGTATATTATAGAATATAGATGTAAAGATTTATTTATTCATCCTACCGGTAAATCAACAATTATTGAGTGCTTATTAAATATCAGACACTATTATAGACACCAGGCAATAACAGTGGGCAAGAATCAGGCAGTAAACAAAAACAGTCAAAATCCTTGCTTTCTTGAAATTTACATTTGGGTTGAAGAGACATTTAAATTTTTTTTCACAAATATAGAGTATAACAGATAGTGATAGGTGTTATAAAGAAAGATCAAGCAGATAAAAGGACAGACAGTGAGAAGGGTGTGTTTTAATAGTTGGTCAGAGAAGTCCCTGTGATGAGGTGGCAGGTGAACAGAGACCTGACTGAAGTGACAGAGGGAAGAGCATCCCAGGCAGAAGGAACAGCAGGTGCAAAGGCCTGTGGTGAGCAATCTTGATGGTTTGCAGAACAGTAGGTAGGGGAGCAGAGTGACTCCAGCAGAGGGAGTGAGGAGGATATAGAGAGACAAAGAGAATGAGATGGGCACAGGGACGGACGTTGGGGAATGGAGACAGTGAAAAGCCTTGTAGACAATGCTAAAGGATAGATGCTACTAGGGGGCAAAGAAAAGGGTGGATGGTTTTGAGAAAAGGCCCAGCATGATCTGACTTAGTTTTTATAAGATTTGTGTGTTTGTGTGTATTCATCCATTATCTATGTATCTGCTACTGTAAGTAAAGTTTGAGGAAATGTCTTAGAAGTGGTCAAGCAAAATATAGACAACTTTATTCTTTAGTAGCTTCACAAGGTCATTTAAAGTCGAAGAGAAGCTAACAAAGTAACTTGTGACAAGTAGGGCAAAGGTCAAGATTTTTCTCACTTCCGGTTCTGTGTTTTCCAGACACTAAAATGCCTCCACTCCCATGTGTTGTTTTTTTGTGACTAATTGCAATTCTATCTTTAGAAAAACTAGAGAGACAATGTTTTTCTAGACTCAAGAAACTAGGAGGAAAATCAAGCAGATAATATTTTAAAGAATATTTTTAATTCTCCCACTTTTATTTCCTATTATCAGAGAAATGTACTGTACATACTTTTCTGACGATTGAAAACTTTCTCAGATAATATAGTCTTTCAAACTCTGAAAGTGAAATCAGCTCTGAATTATTCTACAATATATTACAAACATCTAAAGTCTGAAAACTGAATGTGATGACAGGATTTTATTAAATCTTGGTGAAATCATTTGAGTTAAAATACAAATTAGTTTATAAAAGTCACACACATACAAATCAGATTTTTGCCCTCCCAAGTCATTGCTGAGTTTTAAAGCCTGTCTGGCAATATTGGTTCCTTTAGCTTGTAAATGTCAAGGTCAGTTGACGGTAAGGACCATGTGGTATTAAAGAAAGAGAATGAAAGGAATGCATAAAATATTCCCAAATCTCAGAGAATAGGTACTTGGCGTAAAAGTAACTGTTGATGCATACTTTTTGCCACCGTTTGGAATAGAAACTAAACCCAAAGTCCTCTAAAAACACTGAGCACAAGAAAAAGGTAAGATATGGTTTTCAGAGATTAGCAAATAGTTGACAGATTTATAATGAAATTCATGTTCTAGTGAGCAAAGGACATTATAAGCCTATATCCTGCACTCTACAATGTAAAGCATTGATTTCAGTGTATTAGGGGACACTTCTTGGAGGAAGTGACATCTGAGATTATTTTTAAGAACTGGTAGAAGGGAAGCTGAGGGGTAGGGTACATCTTGGCATAAAGGACATCAGAAGTAAAGATGAAAAGCAATGCAGTGTGCTTGAGAAAGTACAAGTGCTGGTGCACAAAACCCAACAAAAACTACCTTGGTACTTTTATCTCATGGAATGTATGCACTGAAACTCATTATGTTGACAGAAAAGCATTACTCATTATTGCCGAAGGTCAAAGAAAGGCTAATGTTAATTTCTATACCCAAACAATGTATACAATGAGTGTCTCTTTACGAAGCATCTCAGACAGGCTGGGCAAATCTTCATTTTTGTCTACCTCTAAGATTACTGTGAGTTTAACTGAAATCAAGCTGTAAAGTCATATTCTTGCAGTTCTCAACAGAAACAAATATATAAAAATTATACTGAGGAAAACTAGTTTGAGGTTATTGGTGGTGTTTTTTTTCTCTCTGCCTCTCCCTACACCTAACTGATCACCAAATTCTTTCTTTTCCACATCTTTCATATCTTTAGAATTTTATCTTTAGTATTTCTCACCTGGACTTCTGACACACATTTCTCTCTATTTCTAATCTCACAACATCCTAGGCAACGGAATAATTTTTCTAAGATGCAAAACTTTTCTGTCCATAGTCTCTTGCTCCTCGTGCCTTGGAGATACAATCTAGTTTTCTTATATAATGGACCGTGGTCCAATTCCCATCTTGTGCCTCAACTTCTGGTCACCTCATTTTACTATTATTTCCTCTAATTTGCCACTCTTTTACAAGTGCTGTCAGCTTTCCTGCCAAGCACGTTCAATTTGACTTCATCTGTCCTAGGAACTCATCCTGAAATCCTTCAGGCTTCCTGAGGTTACTTTTTTTTTTAGCCTATTACCTAGCACACATCACTCTATTATAAGGATTTCTCTCACCAGCTATGAATTTCCTGATATGTCTTCAGTATTCAATGAATTGTCTTGATGTAGTTGAACTTCCCTATAAACATTTATGAAATAAAATGAATTAATGTGAAAAAATGAATGAATGAATTCCTAAAAGTCTTCAACACATCCCTATTTCTTCGGTGTAAAAAATACAAAAGAAAAAAAAATGAGTTGTATTTTTTTAGGATGAATTTTTAAAGGCATATTAAAAATTTGCTGAGTAAAGAACTATGTCAAAATTGTTATTAGAGAGGCTATTCTTGTTGCAAGGGAAGCCTTTGAATTGCAATAGGGTTCTTTCGATGGTTGTGGAAGTAAGAATGCAGCAGCATAATTATGTACAATCTGCGTTCAGTTTTATATTTTCTGTTAGTTTTCCAGACCCTTTTGGGGTGGTGGAATGCCTGTGGCTTTCTGACTAGTGTGGCAAAACAGAACAGCTCTAATTCACTCAAATTTGGGTTATTGGTTGCATGCCTCTGTGGTTCTTTTTCATTGAGTTTTGGGTCCAAAACTCTGGGAGGTATATCAGTTTCAGACCTCAATCAAAACATATGTTTAATTGGCACCCTCATCACAGAAACGGAAAAAGATGGTATAAAGACAAAAGGAAACACTATTATTTGAACAATTCAATTTGTACACTTTCCTTCAACGTTATTTCCCTGGTATAACAACAAAATAACACCAGCGTTAGAGCCACAAGAAATATTTTAATCAAATGTTTGATCTCTAGAAGCAATCAACAAAGAGATTTTCTAGATAAAGAATAATAGTATATAAGTGAACCTTTGCATACATTGAAAATACCTTGTATGGTGATCCTGATTCTAGTCTTATGAGTAAAGAGTGCCAGAAGCAGAGAAGAATGAAATTGGGGAGAGGAATATCTGTTTAAGCTTCAACATTATGTTTGAGTTTGCAACTGTTAACTGGCACATCGATTGGCTATTTCTAAGTGTCATCTCATTCTTTCACCATTTCCCCAGTTGCTCCTCTAGCAAAGTATGTATAAATGTTGTGTATATGTTGGATGCTATACATGGGTTTATGTGTTGCTTTGTATATGTACTTCCTGAAATCAAGTGACAAGTTCCTTTAGTACCAGGGCTACCCTTATCTTATTCTCTATATCCTTCACATAGCTTCATATTGTACATTAAATGCTCAATGCATTGTGTTTAAATTTGTGTAACTGCAGTGGACTTGGTGGGAGTCAGGGCCGTAGAAGAATGAAAGGATAAAGAAAATTTCAGGAAAAATTACCTTTTCTTCATTTCTGTGTCTAGATACAAAATACGTGCTTTAAAACAAACAAATAAATGTTCATGCCTGATGACAAAGAACGTACACTTATATCAAAATTTAGAAATGAACAAAATCGATAAGATGTTAATGTTTTCAGCTCAGAAGCACAGCGTTTCTCGCTGACTTTCTGACAAGGCTCGACCATGTGTCTTCTGGGAAGTTCATTAAGTAAAATCATTCTAAGACACCACAGTTTTCAAAACTTAGATCAAATTTCCTTTTGGATCTTGGATATGACCAAGCACATATAGATAGACTCTTAAGATCGATTAATTTTTATTCTGTTCATCTGATCTCTTCCATTTTTCATTTAATAAGTTGACAAAGGGACTGAAATACGCAGAGACATGGAATTTTGGGTTACCCAAAAAGACCTCCTCTGACTCAGTCAAATGTGTGGTTTATATGTTAGCCACCACTATGGTTAATTTCAATTTGTTTTCACAATGCGTACGAACAAATGTTTGATAAAAAAAAATTAAGAGTCAAAAAACCAAAAGTGAAATGTGAGAGCGGTTAGACTGGCCAACATGATCTTAAAGATACCAAACTAAATGATGGAAAATGTGAACAAGCTAGGCCACTTTAGTTGAAGAAAATCAACCATTGATAGTACCCTGGTACCTCTAAGGCTTGTTTGGTGAACGTGAAAGCTTTTCTTTCTTTTGTGTGGATGTGCTTTGGGTCATTTCCACTAATACTATCAAAATCACAGTAACTCAACTTCGCCTTTAATTTCTTTGCCTTCTCATGCATCCTCTGAAAATGTCAGCTATGACATGATGGGCTCCGTGATTCTGAAGAGTGGACTGCACACAAATGGAGCGGGGCGGAGACTCAGAGCAGAGGGATGGTAGGGGCCCTGCAAGACCTTCATTTCCTGAGCACCAAGGGTGCCAGGCTTGACTAGGTACTTTACAGACATCGCTCACAACAGCCCCAGATAGATGTGTTATTAACGGTGCCGTAGGGCAGTAACATACCCAGGGTGGTGGTAGAGTTAAGATTTAATCCTAGTTCTGATTTATGTCAAATTTCCACAGATAAGTCCAACTGAATACAAGAATATGAACTCCCTGGAATAAAGTCTCTGAAATAAATCAGATCTATTTTCTTACATGTGTATAATACGGGTTAAAATGAACACTTGTGGGATTCATTTATCTGTGCAGGCTGAGCCTCTGTTACATGGATGAGAAAGCACGGACTATAATATATTTTTAAATGACAGCAGTAACGAATGTTCAGGCACTACCTGAATAACACTGATTAAAAACAATTAATTACCCCAGGCTAAGCTATGAACTTATTATACCTGTTGTCCAGGCCATTGAGGCAGAGCATATATTGTCTCCGCCTAGTAAAACTGTGACTGATGACCATTCCGATTACCAGCTGTACATGGTTTGGGTTTTTTTTTCCCCTATTAACTCTGTCAAGCTTTTCAACGAAGTGTGCCTCGCTGCTTATTAGAAAATGTAATATAGTGTGAAGAACAGAAATGAATCCTAATTCGTTTGTGTTTTGGGACTTTCTATTATCTCATAAAGGAAAAGTAGTTCTAAACTTATGAATTCCATTAGTGGAGAATTAAAATGGTCTGTTATATCCTTTTTATTAGTTTTTCTACCAATGGTAGGTATTTCTTCCTTAGTATACTGCAATATACAAGACAGTCTCCTGTTTTTATTGATTAGTCTTTTAAGTTAGTAGATATAAATAAAAACATATAAGACCTTGGACCCATTTCATAAACTTAATAAACTATCTATGCAGATACAGTGGGGCCTTGACTTATGAGTTTAATTCATTCCAAGACCGAGCTCGTTAAGGAGCTCGTTAACTCAAATTACTCTATCAACTCAATGCAAAAAATCAGCCGAGAGACAGCTGGTATCTCAAAAAACTTGTTAGTCGGGACACTCGTAAGTCAAGGCCCCACTGTATCTACAATATTAACCTAGGAAAGCCTTATGTAGAGTTAATAACCTGATTGTGAAGACGCATGCATTAAAAATATTTTTTCCTTTTTTCTTTCATAGTTGAATTAATCTCCTTTTTTGGAGTTGATGTGGAGGACCTTTTACTATACAGTAGCCCTTATCAAAATAAAGTACGAATCCTTTGTCTAGTGGTTGATGGTACATCAACATAATGTTGATAATTCAAGTAGAGACTTAATTTTATAAAAAATATGATCCCTTTAGGTCAAAGGAGAAGTACATCTAGCACACTTATGCTAGCTGAAAATGTTTGCTTTAAATGTTTGCTCTGGAGCCAAACGTGGAAAAGTTTGGGCAAGTCTGGGACCAATAGGAACTAAATTTACCTCAGGAATATTTCCACTTCTAGCCACCTGGTAATAACCAATGGAGAGAAAGGGAAATTTGCATATGTATCTAAGCAACTTGAAGGACAGCCAGACAGCTATGAATTTTGAAGAAACCATTTATCTTCTTTATAAAACAAATATGTAAAGGTAAGGTTGTTTTTCTCTCAAAAACACTGCTCACTGCTTATTCCTGGTGTCTTGACTTCTAAGGAGACCTCAAATTCCGTTGGTGTTCTCAGTTGGTGTATTCTCATGAACCTGCCATAAATTGACGGTGGCGAGTAGGTTTTCCTGGGGAACAGGAAGCCCCGTTGTGTTATTTGGCAGTTGTCTTGGTGACATGAGTGTAGTATGTAAAGCGATGTGTGGCTTCAATTGCCGTTTTCCTAGAAGGCAGGGGGAGATGGTGTTTAGTGGGTCTGCTGGTTGAATGGGCCAAAGTAAACGCTGTCGTAAGCGCTGTCTCGTGGTAGAAAACATTCCTTTGCCAAGCATGTCATTCAGTTTTCAGACATAATTTAGCTGCTTTGGGGTGTGGGGATCGGGGAGGAATTTTGGTGGAGCCCTCTGGAACAGTCCTGGTGGACAGGATGGTGGGGGGAAGGTTCTGTGAGTGTCTGTGGCCAGGAGCTGGGGTGAAGTGCAACTTCAGTCTGCTCAGTTGGCACTAGCTTCCTGCAGACTGTTGCGGGCCTTGTGTGACAGCTTCCTGCAGACTGCGGCTCGGTGAGCCAGCAGCCTCCATCGCACCCTCTGGCTCCTTGCAACCCTAAGGCAAATGTTTAATCAGGAGCTTTTGAAAAAGAACACGATTCAGAAACTCAGAAAATTATCTTCTCTGATTAAGACAGAAACTATTGCAGCAAAATCTATTAGAGCTTGGTTAGAGACCATGATAGCTGAGACAATAAATTATTACAGGACAGATTTGTAGGTACTCTAGGAAAATAGATTTGGCTGGCGAGTCTTGTCTCCCAGCTGTGAGAATTAAAAAGGAGTCTGGGGACCTGTTAAATTTAGTGCGGACATAGTTATAAGACAGCAGGGAACAGCACTGCAGCTGAACGGCAGCTGCTCTCCTCCGCGATTTGATTGATTTTCAAAGGCCGAAGAGTGTCCTCCAGCCCCTGAGCTACTACTCTACACTGAGAGGTAAGAATAGACATGGCCACACCTAAGATCACGCTTACATTTTTTTCAAGTTTTATTTTTAAACCCTTTTCTACAAGTCTAGCTCATTAGTGCAAGAAAGCTTTAATGAGATAGTGGGCAGAGAAGCACTCTGGAAAGTTTAAAACATCTCCATTCCATTGTCATTTAGCCTTAAATGAACTCGGTTTTCATTTCGTGTGAGTCTGTTACAGTTTAAGCATACCAAATATGCAGTAAGGTTAATTTTTGCTTCTCCAGACTTGCATACTAACATGTGCATTTTCAAAAAGTAGTGAAACTGCAAATTACCAGCAATCGTTGTATTTAATTTTCCTTTGCAAATATTTATAGTTTATTTTCTAGGAAGTAGTGACTTTGTTAAGAGTGAATTCCCAAAGCAGTTTTTTATTTTATTTTTTTAAATATATTTTTATTGATTTCAGAGAGGAAGGGAGAGGAAGAGAGAGATAGAAACATCAATGATGAGAGAATCATTGATCGGCTGCCTCCTGCACGCCCCCTACTGGGGACTGAGCCCGCAACCAAGGCATGTGCCCTTGACCGGAATCGAACCTGGGACCCTTGAGTCCGCAGGCTGACGCTCTATACACTGAGCCAAACCGGCCAGGGCAGCAGTTTTTAAATTTAATAACAAATGCATGCATTGATTCTCACTTTAAATTTTCTTCCTCTATGTTTCTTTATTTATTCTTTTATTCTACAAATGTTTATTGATTGTGTACAATGTAGGAGATCACAGGAAGTGCTGTCAGGGATACAAAAATAATAACCACCCTGGCTGGTTTCTCAGTGGTTAGACCATCAGCCTTTACACCAAAGGGTGTTGGGTTTGATTCCCAGTGAAGTGCACATACCTCAGTTACAGGCTAGATCCCTGGCCCTGGCCAGGGTGCATGCGGGAGGCAACCAATCAATGTTTCTCTCACATTGATGGTTCTCTATCCCCCTCCTCCATCTCCTCCACTTTCTCTAAAAAATATATAATAATAATAATAATAATAATAAATAGGAAAAATATCCTCCAGTGAGGATTAAAAAAATAAATAAGACCGTCAAATCTCAGAGGGAAGGCAGAGGAGGGTTGGTGGGAGTGGGGGGGTGGGATAAGAGATCAACCAAAGGACTTGTATGTATGCATATAAGCATAACCAATGGACACAGACACTTAGGGGGGTGAGGGCATGTGCTGGGAGGTGGGGTTGGCCTGGGAGAGGTCAAGGGGGGAAAAAGGAGACATATGTAATACTATATGTAATACTTTAAACAATAAAGAATTTTAAAAAATAAATATTATTTTAAAATATACTGCTTAACCAAGGAAAATATAACAGTGAGAGGGAAGTAGAGAAAAATACAATGATTATAACAATTGTCACACATAGCATTAGTTGTAAAGTGCAATTTATCTTATAGTCAGTTATAGCAACTGGAAGAAAGAGAAATTTAAGTCAGCAATCCTTAGGAGACTTCAACAAAGATTGTTGTTGGTGCAAAACAACAGATGGTATTCAATAAAGATAGTGGTAAGAATCAATTAAAAATAGCATCAAAAAGAAAAGAAAGAGATACTCTAGCCTAAAGAATAAAATAGGACTATAAAATGTTAACTTGTAGGAAATGAAGCAAATCAATGTAACTTTTATCAAAAGAGCATAGCCTGGCTGGTGTGGCTCAGTGGTTGAGTGTTGACCTATGAACCAGGAGGTCATGGTCCAATTCCTCGTCAGGGCACATGCCTGTGATGCAGGCTCAATCCTAGTGGGGTGAAGAGGGGGGAGCGTGCAGGAGGCAGCTGATAGATGATTGTCTCTCATCACTGATGTTTCTCTCTCTCTCTCCCTCCCTCTCCTTTTCTCTCTAAAATCAATAAAAATATATATTAAAAAATATATCCTGCCAGAAAAAAAAAGCTATACTATTCTGGTGAGGTAACCAACAAAATGATCTTTTAAAAGTTTTTAATTCAATGAATTAGATCACATAATGTATGTGGATTTCCATACCTTAAGATTGTGTAAACATACAAATACATAGTCAATAAAATAATAAAACATATAACAAAATAGTTCCTTTTTAATTAAATCAATACCTCTCCATAAACCAGAAAATCCCCAAGACCCCATAGGATTGGCCAGACAAAATAAGAAACCTTATTGTTCGCATACAAACTCCCGAATGTCATGGGCTACATCTTTCTCCATGGCTTTCTGTCCCTTCTATTTTTTTCTTTTTTTAAAAAATTTATCTTTATTGTCGAAAGTATTACAGATGTCCCTTTTTCCCCTCATTGACCTCCTCCTCCCCGCCCAAGACTTTCTCCCCATTATTGTCTGTCCATGGGCTATGCATATATGCCTATAAATTCATTGGTTAATCTCTTCCCGCCCCCCTCCCTTCCCTCTGAAATATGTCAGTCCATTGCATGCTTCAATGTCACTTCTTAAATGAAAGCTCAGTATGGCTGCTTGTGTACAGGCTGTGCTTCTGCATGAAAGAGGAGTATGTTCGATCCATTTCCATTATAATTCTTCTCCCATGGCCAGTGTGAGTGGAGCGGACACATTGGCGTATGATTGAAAGCATCTGCAGTTTATTTTCCATGGTGTTGTTTTTCTGTTTTTTTACTCTGACTCATGCCTTGGAGAGTGCTGCCCAGCCCTGCTTATTTCCTCTCGATGCAACTTTCTCATCAGCTGCCAACAGGCTGCCTTCTCACCAGTCTCTGGAATTCACCCGGCTAGAGGCTGTTCTATATGCTCAGGTGAATTACAGTTGCTTTCAAACTCTTTACCTGGTTATAGATACAGGTGCTTACAAGATACCACTCACTGGCATAGTTATATTACAGATGCGGCATGACATCAAAGTGTGTGATTTTATCTTAAACTAGAGGCCTGGTGCACAAATTCGTGCACAAGTGTGATCCCTCTGGGTGGCTGCAGGGATCCGGCCAAAACCCACAGTCCAACACCACCTGCAGCTCCTACCTGCCACTCCTATTCATCCCGGCTGCACTGTGCCTGCCGTGATCGATCAGGAGAGGCTCGTGCTGCCGCAGCAGCGCTTGCCAGCCATGAGCCCTGCATTTGGCACCCTCCTAAGGGGAGTGGCCTGCGGGATCAGGCTGAAACCAGCTCTTAGACATCTCCCGAGGGGTCCTGGATTGCTAGAGGGTGCAGGCCAAGCTGAGGGACCCCACTGGTGCACGATCGGGCCAGAGAGGGACTGAGGGAGGGCTCCAGGGTGTGTCCAGCCCATCTTGCTCAGGCCAGACCCCAGTAGCAAGCTAACCTACCAGTCAGAGCATCTGCCCCCTGGTGGCCAGTGCACGTCATAGCGACTAGTCGACCAGTTGACTGTCTGCCCCCTGGTGGTTAGTGCACATCATAGTGAGCGGTTGAGCATCCTTAGCATATCATTAGCATATTACGCTTTGATTGGTTGTTTGGTTGCTCTGCCGTTCGGTTTATTTGCACATTACCCTTTTATTATATAGGATTACCCTTTTATTATATAGGATGTATTTTCTATCAGTAACTGAAAACATGATCTAACTCAGTTACTTCCTAATTTTTTTATTACATGGACCTTCAGTGGTCAGGACACATCTGTGAAGATTCTCTTGAAGCAAGTGTGGTAACAGTGGAGATTTTAACCTCTGTTTTTTTCCCTTACCCACCAAGGAGTAGGATTCTGGGTTATGAGAAACAAGGGTCATTCATTCAGTCAATACAGATTCACTAGCAGGGAATAACTCCACAGTCTGTAAATGCCTAGAGAAAACTATTGAAATTCACTGAATGATTGTGCTGAAATAGGAATTTCAAGTGCCTACGAGCATTCTGATAGGGGAGCTACAAAGAGCCTAACAAGAGGGGCTCAAATGGTCAGGATATGCTCTGAGACATGCTCTGGGATTTATGGGCTGAAGAAGAGAATGGACAACAGGAACAATCCACACAGGGTTTATAATGAGTCAGAGCATGAACACCTTAGAACAGTGATGGCAAACCTTCTGAGCTCAGTGTGTCAGCATTTTGAAAAACCCTAACTTAACTCTGGTGCCGTGTCACACATAGAAATTTTTTGATATTTGCAACCAGAGTAAAACAAAGACTTATATTTTTTATATTTTATATATTTAAATGCCATTTAACAAAGAAAAATCAACCAAAAAAATGAGTTCGTGTGTCACCTCTGACACGCGTGTCATAGGTTTGCCATCACTGCCTTAGAAAGTAAGATTTAATTCACTGGTTTTCCCAACCAAATCCCAAACTTGCCAAGCAAATTAATTCAGTCAACAAGAATGTTTTAAATATCTTCAGAGAGTCTTCATAGTGTCTTTCTGTGTACCATAGGAAAATACAAAACATAGGAAAGATACAATTCCTAATTTCTAAGCCAGTGGCATCCAATAAAAAGATAATGGGAGCTACATATGTAATCTTAAATTTCCTAGTACCCACATTTTAAAAAGTTAAAAGGATGAGGTGAAGTTGATTTTTTCAACCATCTGATTTAAAGGAAAGAGCGATCACATATTCTCATAAACATGTCAGCAAAATAATTGAAATGCCAGTTCTTTAAGTATTTTTACAATGTATGTTGTTGTTTATTTTTGGTGATGGTCAATTGTACTTACCAATTGTTGCTTTGCTCTTTTATACCATAAATTTTTATAAATAAAAAGAGACCAAGTTAATTTTAATAATGTTTTTAAACAAAATATACCCCAATTATTTAAATATGTAATCAGTAATGATTTATTTTACATTCTTTTTTATTTTGTTTTTCAAATCCAGTTTGTATTTTACACCATGATGCATCTCAACTAAAATAAGCTAATGTGGCTGATGGCTACCATATTGGACAGCACAATTCTGGCATTTTAAAATTGAATTAACATGAAAGGTCTTTTTCATGGTGATAAAAATAAAATCATGCTGCCCTGGCTGGTGTGGCTCAGTTGTTTGGAGCATTGTCTTGAACACCGAAAGGTGGCAAGTTCGATTCCTGATCAGGGCACATACCCAGTCAGGGTGCATGCCATGGGGGGAAGGTAGGGGGAGCCACCAATCGATGTTTTTCTTTCTCTTTCTTTCTCTCTTCCTCTCTCTAAAATCAACTTTAAAAAGACAAGGACTATTTACCTTAAAAAAAAAAAGATCTTGCAAACAAATGGAATTTTCATGATATTTTCATAGTTACCATTTAATGAATGAATTAAGGAATAATTCCAAGAGTATAGTCTGAGAAACACTACTTATCCTTATAAGGTATCATCATACTAAGTAAGGTGTGATTACATAGGATTGGAATATTTGGGGTTAAACAAATTTTCTTCTCCTCTGCTCGTGAAAACCTCAAATGTGCGGGTGTACATTGTGGATTTCCAGGAAGAGAATGTGTGTACGATATTTCCTATTCTTAATTGATCATGAAATCGTTTTTTCACAGAGCATCTCTTGGGTCTAATGTTACCAGCAATACACTGTGGAAAATGCTGATTTAAGCCCAAAATAACTGATGTAGAAATTTAGAAGTTGGAAAGAAGCAAAATAGAGAGGTCCTGGGAGGCCTTCGTGGGGATGTGGGTGTACCTTCCGTTAATTCTTCTCCAGTGCGTCTGGCGGAATCTCTGTTACAGCATTTGGTGCATCTTGCACTTGGCTGTCCCCCCTAAACGTGTGTAAGTTCCTTGGGGGGGAAAAGAGATAGAATCATTCACATCGCCATCCCACACTGGACCAAGCACAATGACCAGTAACTATTTGTGGGATTGAATTGAACAGAAAGTTTGCTAGAGACCAATGCAGAGGAGAGAACTCGAAGAGAAATGGACTTTCTGAGCCCAAGAAGAGAAACAAATTACACCACCAGGTTGGAGTGAATGAGGAGAGGACCCTGAGGGGAGCAGTGCCAGAACTGACACAGCAGGAAGCCCCTCGCGGCTCCCCCCAGGCATTCGAGGTCAGGGTGGTTCACAGCAAAGCAGTCACATTCAAGGTAAATCAGAGAACCAGAAAGGACAACAGAAACAGTGGGAAAAGGCTAAACAAGGCAAGGCGGGGAACCATATGCCAACATTTAACAAACATCACTGTGATACATGCGGGTGTTTCTGCTTTACCAGATAAATCTTTAGGTTTTTTAGAAAGCGAGAGCTGAGGCCAAAGGCAGGAGGAGGTGTGTGTCATAGACAGGAAGGTCAAGAACAACAGCTTGGCGAACGAAGAAACTCTTGGAAGTAGACTTTTTACCCAGATATTTCCAAAATTACGATTTACTGAGATGAATTATTTAGAGATGAATGCCCAGGAAATGACCATCTTCACAACTTTAGACTGCTTTTCTCACATCTAATTGGGGTCATTGGCCCATGCCCCTACCTGGTAAGGTCTCTCTAAGAATCTAATTTCTGGATTCACGTATAGATAACAGTCCTTCTCAGAGGAAGACAGAAAACAGAAAGTAAAGCAATCTTAGTTTCATCTTCCTCCCCACCTTTGCTCTTTGCCTAATCTGCAACCTCTATTTTTCCTTGTCGGAAATATCCTGGTGTTAGAAATCTACTTCCTCTGCTGACGACAGTGTTTAAATGTTAGATAAAATGGAAATATAGAGCAAGACTGAGAACCCAGAAGAAAGTTGGGTATAGTATAAAGAAATTAGGACTGTGGCCATGGCTCTAATGACAGACTTTCCCAGAACTCCTGCATACACGTCAGGGAATATTTTTTTTTTAATCTATCCTAGACTTAGACATCAAAAAGAAAAGGCAATTTCCTCAATTCTACTCCCAGAAATCCTCTATCCAACATTACCTTTGACCTGGCTTCCAATCACCAGACATACTCTTTTAGCTTGTCCTTCCAAAGTCTTGACCACCCAAAGAATGCACCGCTGAAGATCAAAGGGCTCTTCTGGTTTACACTTGGCCGCGGGAGAGCTCTGTGTTGTGCCCCTGCTGGAATTAGCACTGCTCTCTTCAGAGGAGCCAGCCACAGGAACAGGGCCACCAGTCACTGGGGACATGAGACTGTGGTGAGGATATCACCAGCTCCGTGTAAAGCCATCTCCCTGCTGCCCAGGGAGAGACGGTGCTGCCACGGCTACTGGGAAGCCATGCAGGAAGGTCCCAGGAGACATTACTTGGAGGAAGAGTCTTCTATCCTGAAACTATGATCATTGTTATGATTATGATCACAGTGGGGTATTTTTTTAAAGAAAAAAAAATTACTTTTCTACAGATTATTTTTCTAAAGTTGGGCTCCAGAATGATCAAAACACGGGCTGGTATATATTATTCTCATCTGACCCTCCCGTTAAAGGAGGCAGGGTAGGGCGTCCTGGACTAATGGAAACTTGAGGACAGAGAGTGTCTTGTTTACTATTGTGCCTGGAATCCCTAACAGAGCTCCTGGCGTGTCATGGGCAGTCAATAAATATTTATCGAGTGATTTAATGGATACCCATTTTGTAAATGGAGAACCTGATTTGGAAATTTTGATGACCTTGCCAAAGGCTGCTAAGCTATTAAGTGGCTGCGTTGGTGCTATAACCCAGGTCTTCCGATACCTGTTCCAACGCACTTCTAGAAAGGCTGTGTGTTCAGTCCGTTTTTAAAACATGTAGACAATTGTGCATGTTTTCACATTCATCACACTATACATTTAAAAATGGGTGAGTTTTGTTGTATATAAAGTACAACTCAATAAAGCTGATTTCTTAAACAGAAAAAAAATAAAATAAATAAAACATGCTTGATGCAAAACATGCTGATGGCATTTTTTTTCTAGAATTATTCTCTCCTTCGGGTTTAGGCTTTTGTTAATTTCTGAAACCAGTTGCTCCTATTTTAAGACATGCTGATGTGCAGTTCATCATAAATAAAGATGACACACCTGGCCCACCACCAAAGGCCCTGATCCTCCGTTCCAAAGCTTTTCCATTCTCCTCAAGCTTTCCTCCTTGTGCCCTAACAGATCATTAACAAGATCAAAGTCAACTGGTGCGAACCCAGTTTCTCCAAATTCTTCTGCACCTTTACAGATTCCTCCTCTCTCTGAGGGAGGGGCCGTCCTCTCTCAAAGGCTAACCTCTCCACTTCCCTCCAACCTCACTACCTCTTACCTCCTGGAAGCCTCCCTCCATCCGTTATTCTTCAAACTCTTCCTTTCTGCTACCTCCTTCCTCTCTGTCAGCAAACATACAAGTCACCTCCATATTTAAAAATAATTCTTTCTCTATCCTTGTGACTCCTGGGGCCGTGTGACCATCTTTTCACGCCCTTCGCTATTCGCAGCTGCGCCCCCTGCATCATGGCCTCTACTCTGCTGGTAGTCCATGCTGTACCATCACAGCATTCACATTGCGTGTCCAAGGACAGAAGAATAGAGGAAGAAATAGGAAAGGAAGAAAGAAATGAACGATGGGAAGCTGCCTGCTAGTTGGGGATAGATGGCAGGGCTGGCCCAGGCCGTGGGGCTGTCCTAGATGGGGTCAAAAAACAAAGATATTCACCTCCCCGTCACAACTCCCACAGCCACACCTGCTCTCATCCTGGCCTCAGTCCCCACTCTCAGGGAGGGGAGGCATGGGAAGCTTAAAGAGTCACCATCGTCTGTATTTCCTCAAAGACCCAACGTTTCAGGACACTCACAAGAAAAGAAATCACGACTCTAAAATGAAAACTTCCTCCACATTCATAGTGATATCTCAGTTTTCAATCCTTTGTTCCAAAACTGGAGAGGGGGCTTAAAAGACACACTAAAGTTCACTTACAGTTTAGAGAACAAGAATAACAATTACCTTTGCTTTCTAGCGGTGACCTAGATACTCAGCAGATGGGAAGCCTAAACGTCCATAATAGGTTTACCAAGTAGCCTGAATGAGAAAGGGGACCAGAGAAAGGCTGGAGACACTGCAGAAAAACTTCTCTAAACTCGAGTGTTGCAAAGGCCCAGCCTTGTTCATTGCCCTCTGGGAAAAGGCAGGAGGCAATTCTGTACAGATCGAGTTCAAAGCCTGCCACTCAGCACACAGACAGGCAGCCAGATCGCAGACTCTGCTCCCGTGGGGGAAGCTCCTCGGGCGCCCCACCTGGGCCGGAGGCTCCTCCCGAGCCATGAGCAGAGCAGGTCATGGTCGCAGTCCCTGGACGCTGTCCAGATGGTGTTGCTTGTCCCATCACAGAGTACTGGTCAGTAGCCCCGATGATCTCAAAAGGAGAGGCACATTATCTCATTTCCCCTGGATACAATACTGGTTAAAAGTGGAAAGAATTATAAACAGAAAGTTACAGCTTCATTAAGCCCATGATGCAGGTCAAGTTTCCTGGCAGCCAATTCCACCCCGGGCTAGTGCTAGACATGTAGTCATTTACAGGCAGAAATAATAGCAGATTGTATAGTTCTTTCTGTGCAACATGTGCTGAAGCTTTATGTGGCTGTTAATGTTCCTTTCCCACAGAAAACGGTCAGATAAATAGAACCAAGGAAAGGGTCATTGCCTAGTCTTGGCGATTCAAATGGGGGCTGCAGGCCACCTCCATAAAACATTGGTTTTCTTGTCTGGGATGCCGTTTCTTTTCATGATTAATTCAAGAAAAGGTCGCCCACTCTAATAAGGTTCATTTTGTTACTGAAGATTTCAGATGGATTTTAAATACTAAGAAAACTACATGGCTGTATCTACTAAGCAGTATAATAATAAAAATATTTTCTTTCTGAATTTTTTTTTCTTAAAGTTACATACATTATCAAGCACAAGAAGTCTTTCCATGTTTTGAGACCATCAGAAACATGACCCTCTATAAATCAAACATAAGAAATTATAGAAAACTTCTTATAACTTGGGATTTTATCTTCTCACTTATCTGTCAATGAAGCAACACTTTTCTTTGGAGTAAGTTAATTATTCCACCCCTTTTTTGTTTTTCGCCCTATGAGTAATTCTGAATTCTTTGTTCGCTTTTCACACTGTGGAAAGATTTTCTGGTCACTCTCTAATTGATATTTAGGAAAGCCTATTTTCTGGTATTTTAATAAAATTATCGGGGTGACATTTGTTAATAAAATTATATAGGTTTCAGGTGTACAATTCTACGACACATCATCTGTATATTGTATTGCGTGCTCACCACCCAAAGTCAAGTCTCCTCTCATCACCATTTATTCCTTTTTTACCTTCCCTATCCCCGTGGTCGGCAAACTGCGGCTCTCGAGCCACATGCGGCTCTTTGGCCCCTTGAGTGTGGCTCTTCCTAAGCCTTAGGAATACCCTAATTAAGTTAATAACAATGTACCTACCTATATAGTTTAAGTTTAAAAAATTTGGCTCTCAAAAGAAATTTCAATCGTTGTACTGTTGATATTTGGCTCTGTTGACTAATAAGTTTGCCGACCACTGCCCTATCCCATACCCCTTTCCCTCTGACAAGGAAGTAAGCAAAGAAAAAAAAAAAGAAAGGAAGAAAGATCAGGTATTTTTGGATATAATCTTTCCTTCACACTTTCAAAGGTTTGTGGTACTGTTGTTTTTATTTTTACTTTCTGAAAACTGAGCTCCAAATAAGACTGAAATAATTTTTTAGTAGTCCTGAAATGGAGAGTAGAATTAAATGTAATTTTATATAAAGAAATACCATTCCTCTTGCTTACTTTTTTTGAATCTCTCAAAAGCATTCACCTGTTGTGATCCCTGGGTTACAGCTAATACTTTGCTCACTTTGAAGGCCTATAGCACTGTGACTTGTTCAATTCAAATGTATTTTAAATATTCAGGACCGAAAAGGCTCTTTAAAACATGGGTCAGTAACAAGTAGGAAACTGCCAGTTACTGAAACAATTAGCTTGTTACCTTACACAGGCTGATAGAAGCTGTCTTGGTACAAACGTAGGCCTCAGCATTCGTGAGAAAGAAGGCTAACTGAGCCTCTGTCAGGGTCACGGGCTGGACAGCTGCTGTCTCAGGATTTAAGTCGGGCAGATCCACTCATCTGCTCCCCGCCTGCAAGTACAGGCAACAGTAACCTTCCTTCTTTCATCTTGAAATCAAAACTACAT
>NW_005371734.1:747619-749509 GCF_000412655.1 Myotis brandtii
CACTACCTTTGCCATGACTTTGCTTTCTGTGGTTGAAGTTACCCGCGGTCAATCGCAATCCAAATGGAAAATTCCAGCAACAAACAATTCACGAGTTTTAAATTGCTCACCGTTCTGAGTGGCACGATGAAATCCCGCGTTGCCTGGAGCCAGCCCGCCCAGAAGGATGCCTTTGTCCGCCCTGTCCACGCTGCAGGGGCTCCCCGCCTGTCAGTCACTTTGGAGCCGTCCTGGTTTTCAGATGCACGAAGGTGGTCAGTGTTGCAGTGCCTGTGTTCAAGTAACCCTCCTTTTACTTAATAATGGCCCCAAGGCAGTTCACAGAACGTGATCTCAGTATATTGTTATCATTGTTATATTTTGTTATTAGTTACTATTGTTAACCTCTTCGTAGGCCTAATTTATAAATTAAACTTTATCATAGGTTTGCACGTAACTATAAGAAAAAAAAATCATTGTATTCAGGGTGAGGCAAAAGTAGGTTTACAGTTGTATTTGAAACAGAGTTTATATCTACACTAATAAAAGAGAAACATGGTAATTGGCGTACGACCGCTACCCTTCCCATTGGCTAATCAGCATATCCTTATGCAAATTAACTGTCAGCCAAGATGGCGGCCGGCAGCCAGGCAGCTGGAAGCGAACATGAGGCTTGCTTCCTCCAGTGACTGCAGACTCCAACGTTCCCCGCCTGACTTGCCGGCCTCTGAGTTGCAACTCTAAGCAACTATGTACTATGTTGCAAATAAGAAGCTAAACAAAACCCCAGAAACCAGCTTTCAGCCTGCCGGGATCTCAGAGCTGAAGTTATACATTGTTTCGATTATAGAACGGCAAACAAACCAGATACGAAGCCTCAGAGCTAGAGCCAGAGCTAAAGCTGGCCCAGAATAAAATAAAAAAAGAGAAAAAAAAGGAGCGGTTGGGAGCTTCAGTCAACAACCGCCAGCCTGAAAGCAGCCCTCAGCCCCTCACCCAGACTGGCCAGGCACCCCAGTGGGGACCCCCACCCTGAAGGGGGTGTGACCAGCTGCAAACAGCCATCATCCCCTCATCCAGGCTGGCCAGGCACCCCAGTGGGGACCCCCACCCTGAAGGGGGTGTGACCAGCTGCAAACAGCCATCATCCCCTCATCCAGGCTGGCCAGGCACCCCAGTGGGGACCCCCACCCTGAAGGGGGTGTGACCAGCTGCAAACAGCCATCATCCCCTCATCCAGGCTGGCCAGGCACCCCAGTGGGGACCCCCACCCTGAAGGGGGTGTGACCAGCTGCAAACAGCCATCATCCCCTCATCCAGGCTGGCCAGGCACCCCAGTGGGGACCCCCACCCTGAAGGGGGTGTGACCAGCTGCAAACAGCCATCATCCCCTCATCCAGGCTGGCCAGGCACCCCAGTGGGGACCCCCACCCTGAAGGGGGTGTGACCAGCTGCAAACAGCCATCATCCCCTCATCCAGGCTGGCCAGGCACCCCAGTGGGGACCCCCACCCTGAAGGGGGTGTGACCAGCTGCAAACAGCCATCATCCCCTCATCCAGGCTGGCCAGGCACCCCAGTGGGGACCCCCACCCTGATCCAGGACACCCTTCAGGGCAAACCAGCCAGCCCCCAGGCCTCTATCCTATATAGTAAAAGGGTAATATGCCTCCCAGCACCGGGATCAGCGGAGCAGCGAGGCTCCCGGCACCGGGATCAGCATGACAGGGGGCAGCGCCCAAACCCCCTGATCGCCCTGCAGCTCTGTGTGTGACAGGGGGCGGGGCCACAACCTCCCTATCCGCCCTGCTCTGTTCATGACAGGGGAAGGCACCCCAACCCCCTGATCTGCCCTGCTCTGTGCCTGATAGAGGGGAGCTCCCCAATCCCCTGATTGCCCTGCAGCTCTGTGT
>NW_005371734.1:750325-751971 GCF_000412655.1 Myotis brandtii
ACCAGGGGCTGCACCTAGGGATTGGGCCTGCCCTCTGCCACCCGGGAGCAGGCCTAAGCCAGCAGGGCGTTATCTCCCGAGGGGTCCCAGACTGCGAGAGGGCACAGGCCGGGCTGAGGGACCCTCCCTTCCCCCTGAGTGCACAAATTTTTGTGCACCGGGCCTCTAGTATAATAATAATAAATAATAGTACAAGAATAAACTCTGTTTTACACACTCACAACTGTAAACCTACTATTGCCCCACCATGAATATAGTCTTTGGTACTATCAAGTAATTTCAGGCATCCGCTGGAAGTCTTGGAATATATCCCCGAGGATAAGGTGGGACTACTGTACAGTGATGCTAAAATGAGCTTCAACTGCTGAAGATAAATCCCCTCCCTCAAAGAGGAAAAGAGATACTGAATGCATAGAAACAGGACATGGAGCTCTCCCTGAGAGGGCTAGTAAAAGCAAAATAATGGCATTTTTCTCTGTTAAGTTTTAAACAGATAATTATGAACCCTTAACTTCTAAATCTCTGAAGAACAAGCTTTAAATAGGCCAAAATGGACAGCCAGGAGTCATGAATATTAAGATCACACACAAAAATTATATTCACTTCACAGAAGAATATTTTGCACAATTAAAAACTCTACTGATCTCATTAAAATGTAATTAAAATGTAAATTTTCTTACTAAAAATTAATTTGCATAGAAGTTTTAAAGAACATATCTAGGGTATAAGACAAAATCATGATAACCTTTTATTAATGGTTGTTTTACTATTTTTATTGTTTTTATTCCAAACAATAAAAAAGGTATATGACAAATCATGAACGTTCTTTTTAATCTTGCCCCAGATATCACAGTCTGATATATCTAGCCTTTTACATATTTCATATGTTTACCTCAAAATGAGACAATTCAAAATAACTTCTGTTGTTTGTAATCTACATTTTTCACTTGCAGTATTATGGATATCTTTATAGATTAACACATACCAATTTGCCTTATTCTTTTTATTTTCATTAGCTGAAAAATGCCAGTATCACTGAATAAAGAAGAAATCACTCACAATCCCACCACTATTTAAGAAAACTAAGCTGGTGAAAATCTGCTCTCCAATCATCTGATCCTACTTACCCATACTTACTCTCTGAGTGTAACAATAACAGTAACAAAATCCTTTCAGATTTTGACTACATTGATATTCAAATCTACATCTATTTTTAAGTTATTTTTTAAATCCTTATTGTTGAGAGTATTACATATGTCCCCCTTTTTCCCTCCATCGCCCCCCCCCACCCAGTTCCCACCCTGCCCCAGGCCTTCACCACCTTATTGTCTGTGTCCATAGGTAATGCATATATGCATATAAGTTCTTTAGTTAAACTCTCCCTCTTCCCCTTTCCTTCTGAGATTCATCAGTCTGTTCCATGTTTCCATGCCTCTGGTTCTATTTTATTCATCAGTTTATTTGTTCATTAGATTCCTTGTTTATTTATTTTGATTTTTACATTCAATTGTTGATAAATATGTATTTATTGCCATTTCATTATTCATATTTCTTCCTCCTCCTCCTCCTCCTCCTCCTCCTCTTCTTCTTCTTCTTCTTCTTCTTCTTCTTCTTCTTCTTCTTCTTCTTCTTCTTCTTCTTCTTCT
>NW_005371734.1:752085-755682 GCF_000412655.1 Myotis brandtii
CCCTTCCCCCTCTCCCTCCTCCTCCTCTTCCTCCTCCTTCTCCTTCTTCTGTTTCTTCTTCCTTTTCTTAAAGAATACCGAAGCATGTAATACTGGTTTGGTGGTGATGAACTCCTTTAGCTTTGTCTGTGGGGCTCTTTATCTGACCTTCTACTCTAAATGATAGCTTTGCTAGGTAGAGTAATCTTGGTTGTAAGTCCTTGCTATTTATCACTCTGAATATTTCTTGCCACTCTCTTCTGGCCTACAAAGTTTCTCTTGAGAAATCAGCTGACAGTCTTATAGGCACTCCCTTGTAGGTAACTACTTTTTTCTCTTGCTGCTTTTAAGATTTTCTCTTTGTCTTTAACCTTTGGCATTTTAATTATGATGTGTCTTGGTGTGGGCTTCTTTGGGTTCCTCTTGTTTGGGACTTCTGCACTTCATGGACTTGTAAGTACACTTATTTCACCAGGTAGGGAAAGTTTTCTGTCATTATTTCTTCAAATAGGTTTCAATATCTTGATTTCTCCATTCTCTTTCTGGCAGCCCCATAATACAAATGTTGGTAAACTTGAAGTTGTCCCAGAGGCTCCTTACACTATCTTCATATTTTTTATTCTTTTTTCTTTTTGCTCTTCTGATTGGGTGTTTTTTGTTTCCTCATATTCCAAATCATTGATTTGATTCTCAGAATCTTCTACCCTACTGTTGAATCCCTATAAATTATTCTTTATTTCAGTTAGTATATGCTTAATTTCTTATTGGTCCTTTTCCAAGTCTTTGAAATTCTCACTAAGATCCTTGAAAGTCTCACTAAGTCCCTTGAAGCTCTCATTAAGATCCTTGAGCATCATTATAACCATTGTTTTGCACTCTGTATCTAGTAGTTCATTTGTTTCCATTTCATTTAGTTCTTTTTCTGGAGATTTCTTCAGTTCTTTCATTTGTGACATGTCTTTTTGTCTCTGCATTTTGGCTGCTTCCCTGTGTTTGTTTCTATGTATTAGGTAGAGATGCTATATGTCCTGGGATTGGTAGAGTGCCCTTGTGTAGTAGGTGTCCTATATGGCCCAGGGCTCAGCATCCTCCATCACCTGAGTTGGGAACTCTAGGTGCACCTCTGTGTGAGCTGTGTGCACAATATTATAGTTGAGCCTTGAATGCTGTTGGCATCAGTGGGAGGAATTGACCTCCAGGCAAATTGGCTATGAGGACCAGCTATGACTACAGCGGGAGAGCTGCTGTGCAGGTCCCTATGAAGCAGGACCTGTGTCAGTGGGGCTTTAGTGCTCACTGAGTCTGTCCCTTGAGTGTGTCACTTGTGGATGTGTAGAGTTGTAATCTGGTATGGTCTGCAGCTGTCCACTGGGTGTACTAGCTCTGGGGCCTCTTGGGAGGTGCAAAGTCAGCCACTGCCTGGGGCCACCAGGTAGGAGCTACAGAGAGATGTGCAGATGGCTACTATTTATATTGGGCTAGGAAGTGCCCAGGCAAGGTCCAGCTGTAAAGCAAGGCAGGCTGGTGCTAGTGCTGGGATTTGGACCTTTTATTGATAGATTTGGGGCATATTGATGCCAGCTGCTGCTTGTTTGAGAGATTTTATCAAAGTCTGAAGCCTGAGCCAGGACAGGCCATTCATATGGAAAAGCTTCTGCAAATAGCTTGGTTGGGACTACAAATTGGATGGGACAGAGTCTCAGGGAATCACCAGGGATGAGTGAACAGTGTGAGCCAGGCTGATAAAACTCAGATATGGCCATTAATCAGCTCTGCGACAGAGGGGTTCTCAGCATAGGAACAATGACCCCTGTGAGCACCCCTGTCTGGGAGAAAGCCAACCCTGAGTTCTTGCTCTGATGCCAGACAATCCAGTTTCTCCCTGTATGTTCCGGATACCCCCAAGCCACTGCCCCAGAGCTGGAACTCAGAGGGAGCTGGACCATGTCAGTTAATGTGCTGGCCCTTTAAGAGGAACTGCATGGGACTCCAACAGCCTCCATGTGGCCACAATCCCTGCTGGTTTTTAGAGCCCAAAGTTATGGGGACTTCTCTTCCCAGCCCTGGAAGCCTGGACTGAGGGGTCTGGTGTGAGAATGGGATCCTTTGCTCCTCACAGGAGAGATGATCTCCCTCCTGATTAAAAAAACACCACATGTAGGTGTTGGACCAGCCCGTTCCACACCTCTGCCCCTCCTACCAGTCTCAATGTGCTTTCTTCTTTACTTCTCTAGTTGTTGGACTTCCATTCTTCCAGATTTCAGGTGGCTCTGAAGGATTGTTGTTCTGTATTTCAGTTGTAATTTTGATGTGGTTTTGGGAGGCAGCAAGTACCGGCGTTAACCTACTCTGCCTTCTTGTTTCTCCTCTATTTGTATTTTTAAATAGAAACTGTGTTCTAATACTTTCTTATGTCCCCTACCTTAATATGTATGTACATTTTTTCAGCTTAATAGATATAAATTTACCCCCATCTTTTTAGAGGCCACATAATACTGCATTATGTTAATGCACTATTTTCACTTAGTCCGTTATTGACAGGCAATCGGATGGTTTCTTATTCTTTGCTATTATTAATATTGCTATAACAATAATCATTTTACATATAAACCTTTGCATACTTGCACTCTTATTTCTGTATCAAAGATTTTTAGAAGTGGAATTAATTCATGAAATCAAATGAGAATTTTAAACCATAATATACTCTGTCAAATTACTTTGACAAGCAAGCAATGTATGAAAGTGCCTGTTTCCCCACATCCTCATCAACACTGGTATTAGTTACATTATATGTTAAAGTAAAAATTTTAAATCATCCCAGTTGTAAAACACATTGACAAAAACTTGCACAAGGAAGTACTCTGTTAATTTATATACAGCACTACAAGACATTGTTTCTTGTCTCCAATTGAACTAATTTCAGATTTTCTTATTTCTAATGGGAATATCATTACATGCCAAGAATCTGGGAGAGAACTGAATTGATATTTAGTTTTGATTAAATATATGGCGTGATACATGTAATATATTGAACAGAGGCCAAAGTGACTTAAAACCCATATTTATTTAGCCGATGTTATGGTAGATCATGGAACAATATATATAGGTAGGTAGGTAGGTAGGTAGGTAGATGATAGATGATAGATAGATAGAGATCTATATATCTGAGGAAGCTTAAATAGGAAGGTATAACTACCTAAAAACAAATACTTAAATTAGAGTATAATATTTATGATAAAGATGTAGTGTTACGGCATTACAACAAAGAAAGTAAAAATTTTTTGGGTCAGGAAGGGGCATGGGGGCCAGAAATGGTTTCTCATAAGAGATAACAATTGTGTGTAGTTTCCAAGTGTCTTAGGGTGACAGCATGGGAGAACAGCAAGTAGATGTGTGTGACTAGAATAGGGGAAACTATGTAAAGAGTAGGGGAGAGGCACTCAGTGAGAGAAATTGATCCTAAATGTGAAGGATTTGGGTTATTATGCCAAAAAATGGGATCCAAGCCCATACCCACTGGTGTAGCAAAGAGGACACACAAAGCTGAGCAAGCAATCGTAGAGCTTCGTCATTCCAGAAAGATTGGAAATCACCACTAGGTGGATTTGGCAGTTTCTC
>NW_005371734.1:756555-772389 GCF_000412655.1 Myotis brandtii
ATTTATAATAATAAAAGCATAATATGCTAATTAGACCAGACATCCTTCCAGATGACCTTCCGGACGAAGCCAGGGATGCAAGGGAAGCCCTGGTCCCAAGTGCCTGCTGGCAGCCAAAGGGAAGCCCAGGTCCCGGGTGCTGGAGGAAAGCTGGAGCCAGCAGCCGGGGGAAGGAAGGCCTACTCTTGTATGAATTTTGTGCATTGGGCCTCTAGTTATATTATAATATCCCACTCCTATCACCATTTAAATTCTTCCATCATATTCATGACATACTATCAGGGTAAAAAATGGTTATAAAGCATAGTTAACAATTTAATTTCATTTTTGTAAAATGTATGCACATGTAATAAGTACCATGTGCATAATACACAAGTGAAATATGTATCCATGTATTGAGCCATGGGGAAATTTAAAATGTTATCTGTACATTTTTAATCTTATTATTTATTTTCCAGCTTTGTAATGAACATATGTATATCATAATTAAATACATACGTACATAGTGAGTAAGGGAGAGCAAAGATAAAATCCAAACCCCTTAGTATAGATTATTTCATGCCATGCTTTGCTCCCTGCTTCCCACAAAACCTAGTTGAGTCATACCTGTGTCTCTGATGTTTTTAAAGCATACCACGTCTCTCTGATTGTTAGATCTTGCATTTTAGTGCCTTTTCTTGAAGATATTTGTCTCCTCTTCCTGTTCATTCTTCAAATTTTTCCCCTTTTCCACATCATGTCCCTTGAAAACTGGGGCTATTTCATCTTGTTCCTCTTTTTATTACTGGCACATGGTTGAGAACACAGCAAATGACCCCTGAGTGGTGAGTAATTTTCTTGGCTCTAAGTGAAAATAAGTTGAAGATTTAACCTCCTTCAAAATTTACATTAATACTTCTTATAAACCTCAAAAAAGAACTCCATTTCAGATGACTTTCTCCATGACATTAAAGTAGACAGTGGCTGTGTATGGTAGGCAAAACTTCGAAAAACCTGGACTTCTAACTGTATTAATCTTCTATCTTCTAGAAAAAGACTCATGGGTGCTCCCTTACAAGTCAAATTTAAAATTTGAAAGTTTTTATTTTTATTTAATTTTAATTATTTTTACATATAATGATTTTTATATCCTTAACTTGGAAATAATCACAGTCACTTTTAAAATCATCATAAAGGACTCGTTTAATTACATATATATTGCCACTTAAATTCACTTATAATTAAATAAACTAATACTTGTTAGATGGTTTTTAAAGAGCTTAAGATTAATTATAGCAAAAAGTTCAAAACTATTCCTTAATCCTCAAGCTTATAAATATTCTTAGCCTACATGTGAAATTATTGAAACTAATACGTGAACTTTTAAAGCAAGTTTTTAAAACATTGCTTTTTCTTTCCTATTCCACTTACTGAAGGGAAAAATCTCTGAATATGTGTTTTTATGTATATCCAGGTAGATACAATTTTATCAATAATTGTTTTTTCTAACCTGCAGTCTCCTTTTGCCATTTAATACTGCTCAACAATATTTAATCACCTTCGGATTTTTTATTTATAATACTTACAAAATTCTTCTTAAAAAGTGAGAAAAATGAATGTCTAGTGCTCATTACAAGTGATAAATTATTTAGTTTGCAATTCAAAGAATCAAAAATAAAATGTACATATTTTAATATCTTGGTTTTTCATAAAACGTAGTTGCAAATAAAAAAGTAAATTTTCCTTTGATATGTGTAAGAAACTTTTCCAAAGGGGGAAAATAACCCTGGAAATGTTGAGCCAACTCAAAGAAACTCATATTATATGGGTATACAATTGAGCTCACCCTTGCTACCCTGTATATTCATCACAAGCCAGTTGCTGAGAAATACTAGGTTAGATAATGGTCATTAAGAATGAAAACAAAGCATTGCATTGTGATATACCAGTGACCAGCGCCTTCTCACACATATTCTTTAAATGACAAAAACAATACTAAGGTGTATATGAGCAATGAACAATTGTATCCCCATGTTAGATGTGAGGAAACTGAGGCTCAGAGAAAGTAATTTATTTGTTCTATGTTACATGGATAGCATCGACACATGTATTTTTCTTTTAAATTCCAGAATGACATAGGAAAATGAGTGTGGGCTCAGACTCACTTCTAAATTCTGGGCTATACCTCAGAAAAATTACTTAACTCTGTAAATGCCATTTATTTATGCCAGGGCTGACCAGCAGATCCTGAGTGACAGATGAATGATTACTCTGACATACGGTTCTGTGAAAGAGAGGTATAAGGGACTGCTTGGCTAGAGGAACCAAACATCCCCTTTTACCTGTCTCCTTAGGCTTTTATTGTAACAACAGCTTGAACTTAATTTAACTATTAGATTCTATCAGCAGGGTAAGCATCCTTGAGAAGACACAAATATCTGCAGTGTCCTTTAAGCAAGGACGTTTGAAGACTAAACATAAAGATTTTAGTAAACACCCGGGGGCTCAGACTTGTTTGGAAAAGTCAAGGCAGGGATGGCCACCTTCAGCCAACTCCCTCTGGAGGTACTGACCTTTCAGAGTTTCCTCCTTACAGACTTTCCAATCAAGTCTCATGCTTCCCCACATATTTAGATATTCTATTAATTGATCTAATCCTCTCTAACTCATAACGAACATAATGTGACAATTGGCACATGATATTCAGTTCTAATCATAACTACATTTTTGGAGCACTTATTGAGCATCGTGCATGGGTCTGCGTTCATTACATGCACCAATTTATTTAATCCTCTCAACAGTATTCAAAGCTGGCTTTCACAGGACAGGAAACTGGAGCAACTAGGAGGTTAATTGGCCCAGGGTCACATAGTGGTGAAGCTGAAATCTGAATTCTGCAGTCTGACGCGATAACCTCCACCCTCACCCACTGTGCTACTAATAAAGTTACACAGAGACCCTTCCATTCCCTTATCATGTGCCACCCTCGCCTCGATGACTCTGTTTACCAGGGTTTTGAACTCAAGTGAGTTTCATAGGAAAATTTCTTAGTATATAACCAATCTCAGGGGCATAATAGTGGATAACATTTGATGTAGTATATGAAATATGACCAGTATTTTTCAGAAAAGAAATTCCATTTTAAAAATTAAGTGTAGTAGCACAATGTACAGTCTGAGTAATGACTTTTACTATTAATACCCAGGAAAATTGCCATAAATGAACAATGAAATGGGTGTATTCATAGAATAGATCACGTACATGACATGTGACTTACTGGAAAAGGAAAACTTGCAGCTAACTCAAGAAGTTATTCATTCCCAGGAATTATTTCTTAGTTGTGCTAGACAGATGTCTGTCATCACAGAGTATTTCTTTTGTGTATAATTTGTTTAAAAAATAGTGAATGATGTCAGTTTTTCCCGTACAGCTTTGTGGTATTTTCTTTTGTTTTGGTCTTAGCTGTCACATATGAGTTTTTCACTCATGACCCCATTATTCAATAAATGGTCCCACATGATTTCTTAGTTCAGTGGTTTTGACACAAACTAGTCACCAGGAAAGCTATTAGTATAGGTTTTCATGGTCATGGGTTCTTTAACAGGTAGTCAAAGAAATTTCATCAAAAATGACTTTCTCTTCAGGAAATTAAAACTCTGAGATAGCTGAATTGTATACAATATAAACAATGACAAATTGTTAAACATTTGAAAAATACTTTCATTGATTTTCTTAGAGAGAGAGGGAGGGAGAGGGAGAGAGAGAGAAACATCAATGTGAGAACAGAACAGAACATTGATTGGCTGCCTCCTGCACCAGGGATAGAGCCCACAACATGGACATGTGTCCTGAATGGGAATCAAACCAGCAACCCTTTGGTGCACAGGACAATACCCAACCAACTAAGCCACACCTGCTGTTAAACATTTTTTTAAATTAGCTTTATTAAATTGTAATAATTGGGTAGAATGCTGACAGTGAAAATAGGCAAAATTTATTTAAAATTTTCTGGCAAAAGTTAGTTTAGTTGGTCTACACACCATTCTTTTTTTGACTTAACACCTACTTGTTAACTTCCCAGAAATCCATATTTCATGAAACACACTTTTGGCAACAGATAGCCCTTCTTTAAATTATTATATCATTTTTATTTAACTAAAATGTACTTAGAGTACAATGAACATAGTGTTTTGAAACTTTGTGAAACACTATAGGGAATGATGAAAAATAACAGCCAGTGTATTAAGCAATTTATCCTCCTCGATACTCTTTTCTTCCCAATTATCAGTCTTAGCTGACAAACCATTCCACCTTGTACACAGTTCCAATGACAAGGCTCTCCTGGCATAAGGAAGAGGAATCGGAGGGAATTAGTAGTGTCTAATGCTATGTCCACTTGGGTTTGACCTGTCCAAGTTAGCCAATACAGTGAAGCCTTAAGACACAGTTGGCCTTTTAAAGATAAAACACTGAGGAGCAGTAAAACATCAGATCTGGGCAGGGTAACAACTGCAAAGTTCTAGAATAAATCGGGAGGCTGTCTTTAAAGCAATGTTAGCTATAACTCGGCTAGGCCAGGCAAACATATCTGATTGGTGACAGCAGGATCCCCAAAGAGCTGTTGACTAACCAAGAGAAGTGACATATTCTGGAGACCAGCTTGAAATGCCACCTGGTTGTGGATTATGGAGAAACCATGGCAGAAGGCAGGTCCACTGAGCATGTGGCCAAGGAGAGAAGACCAGTGACTTGAGCTGAGTGGAGAGAGGCAACCCGGGCAGACCCATAGAAGCAGGCTTTTGTGGCTCAGGCTGTGGAGACTTAGAGACATGTCATCTACAAGGATTCACTCACCAGACTTGGCTATGAATAAAAGTCATTTCATCCCACACAGTGAGTTGTGGCAGCCATTTAACAGTAATGATCAAATCACAACAGCATTCAAGTTCAGGAAATAATGAGCTAATTAAAAACCCATGGGGAATTGAAGACAAGTTAAATGACAGCCATATCTTGAAATTTCTCCAGGACACCTCCTTTTATAACTGGGGTCATGGATACTTTAGCTCCTCCGTGAGGACGGGCAACCCTTACTTCTACATTACATGCCAAGGAAGATAGCACATTTTCCACAGGAAAATGCCAGCTACTGACTGGGTGTGCTGCTGATAACTGACAATATCAAAGCCTGAACTGATATGGCTGGGTTAGATGCTGAACAAACTGTGTCAGAGTTTTGTATCTGACATGATATGCTTCATACAGGCCCCAAACACAAGTAGACAAAACCCATTTCCAATCTGTTCCAGATCGTCTTGTAGATTTTATGGCTCAGCACTGAATCCCAAGCTAATAGGCACTGCAGGAAAGAAAAAGTAGTGATTGTTAAATCAGGATTCAGTTTGTCTTCAGATGTAAAGGATGCCCACTCCTTTATAGGCAATCCCTACAGGAGAGGACTGATTGCGTCGGGCCCCCCTCCCTCCCGCCTTCATTGTTCCCACTTCTTGGAAAGCCCATCAGCTCCCATCTGCCTGGTGAACTCTAACGTATTCAAGTTGTTATCTCCTTGCAAAACAGAGTTGATCGCACTCCTTTGTGTCAACACTGTCCGGCACAATTGTTATTATCGCATTTAGCACTTTCTACAGCAATTGTGTGTTTATGTATCTGTTTTATTCTGCTAGAATGTTATGAGGGACTATGGCTGGCTCATGTATGATGTTGAATGAATGTCTGTTAAAGAAATAAATTAACGGCCAGGGAAAGGTCAATGGGGAGGGGAAAAGAGACATATGTAATACTTTCAACAATAAAGAATTTAAATTTTTTAAAGAAGGAAAGAAATTGAAAAAAGTGAATACATGTCCTAAACTATAAGCTTCTTTGGAAAGCTGAAAACACATGACAATGAGTACTCACGATTTTGAAAATCAATGAAAACAAGTATTTTCCTCGATGATCAGCAATGATATATAAATATCTGTTCATTGTCTATCGTGGGAATTAGTTTTAAGTCTTTAGTTAATAAGTAGTCTCACAAAATGATTTGAGTGACAGAGCATGGAAGGTGCTTTGAGGCTTTGTTCCGCTGGAGAGAATAGACTTGGCCTGACTCACTCGCACTCTTGCCTGGCCCCACTTTTGACCAACTGGAAGCATGTGGGAGTGCAGCTGGTTATGTTCAGGGACGCCATCTGTGGCCATGAAAAAGGGGTCTTCCCCGATGAAGAGAAATGCCTGTAAATGTCTTACAAACACGATCTGTTTCTTAGTACAGTGTGTTTTGTTTTATCTTGTTTTGTTTTTCAGTCTGTGAAGCAAGAGTTTTGAAGTCAGATAGACCCATGACTCAAACTCCAGCGACTCTACTCATTAAGCTCTTCAACTTCAGAAAAGCTTCCCCCAAACTCTACAAACCTCTATTTCCTCATCTGTTGAATGAGGATGAAAGTACTGCTTCAGATATCTGTAGAGATGCTATGCAATATAGTGTCAACTCTATAGTGCTTGGGGTGACTGAGGTTCTCTATAAATGGCATTTCCCTTTCTCCTTGTCTACTCACCAGGAGATTGGTGCCCACCCAAAAGTTAGCCCATTAATACAGTAGATGTACCTTAGCTCTTCTGTAGCCTGTGGCTGGTCCTCCCACAATCCCCACTACCTTTAAGATCAATATGCTTATAATTCATGGGATATCCATGAATTCTAATAAGATGTGATTACAGTGTCATTGCTCTGCTGTATGATACTCCAACAAAAGTGTTTAAAAACCTTTTAATGCTTATAACATTTTTCTATTGTTAATGTTATTTTCCCATCATAAAACTCTAAAATATGACTATTAAATTGTACTCGACTCGTTTTTTTAACCTTTAAGATTAACTTTATAGTTACAGAAAGTTTGCAAAATACTCTTCATCCAGCTTTCCCTAATATTAACATTTGATGTGACCAGGGGTACTTGATCAATACAACCAATACTAAGAATTTTTTTAAATACTAAGAAATTAATATTGGTACAATATATTTACTTAACCAAGTACCTCATATGGATTTCACTAGTTTTCCCAATAATATTTTTTTCTGCTTCCCCATAAAATTGCTTTTAGTTATCATGTTTCTTAGTCTTCTGTAATCTGTGGCAGTTCCACAGTCTTCCTTTGGGTCTTATGACCTTGACACCTTTGAAGGATGCAGGGCACTTATTTTTGTACAGTGCCTCTCAGTTTGGGATTGTATGATGTTTTCTCCTGATTAAATGAAGTTAAACATTTGTGGCAAGAATACTGCAAAAATTATGTATTTCTTTTGGTCACTTTCTGAGGGTAGTATTGGCTGGGTTTTATTCCACTGTAAAGTTACATTTTCCTTTAAAATTAATATCTTTAGGGGAGTGACATTTAGAGTGTTCCTAGATTATTCTTTGAGTATTTTTAAAAATATATATTTTTTATTGATCTCAGAGAGGAAGGGAAAGGGAAAGACAGAAACATCAATGCTGAGAGAGAATCATTGATTGGCTGCCTTCTGCATATGCCCCACTGGGGATCGATCCTGCAACCTGGGCAGGTGCCCTGACCGGAAAACGAACCATGATCTCCTCCCTCAACCACTGAGCCAAGCTAGCCAGGCTCAAGTGTTCTTTTAAGTCTGATTAACAAGTACATAGAAAGGACTGTCACATCATAACACAATTATTTTCACAAGTATCTACTTTTTACAACGTTAGAATATGTTTATACTAAAAATTAATATTAACTTGGATCTCACAATATCATAGCAGTTTGGTTGTTCAGTTTTGAGTGCATCAGTGTTTTCTTCTAGACACAATTTAGATACACTTAACATGCTTTGAGCTTAACTGTGATTGTATGAGATGATATTAGTGGGGAATCTTTAAAGGTAATATTTAGTACTAAGCACTTACTACTAAAGCCTCAAAACAGGTGCAATTCATAAACTTGAGACATGTAATGAGATAATCTTTTGTAGCATAATGTACTCCTTATGTCACTTGGTATAAATTCCCTTCAAGTTTTAAAATCCCGCAATTCTAAGGGTCATTGGGTGTGTGGAACTCTGTGGGCATGTACTTTTGTAGTAGTTACCAAGATGAAAGTAGGCAGGAAATGCCCACTTAGTGTCAAGAATTAGTGTGACTGCATCTTTTCATTAAAATATTCAACTCTATTTGTGCAGAAGATTCCCTACCAAAGCTACATTTTTAAGAATCACAACCTCATATGCTTTATTAGTGGACTATTTAAAAATGGGACAGTCCATGCTGAAATACCTATATCGCAGCTATGTTCACTATGGGTGATCAATTTCTCCTGGGAAGACCTGCTTGCTACTTTCTATGTGGTAACATTTGTTATGTTTGGTGTGATCACATCAATTAAAAGTTGTCTTTTAAAATATCTCTGTAGCTTAGTCACTACTCTTCTGCCTCAGTCTACACCAGCGGTTCTGAACCTGTGGGTCGCGACCCCTTTGGGGGTCGAACAACCCTTTCACAGGGGTCTCCTAAGACCATCGGAAAACACATATATAAATACATATTGTTTTTGTGATTAATCACTATGCTTTAATTATGTTCAATTTGTAACAATGAAATTGGGGGTCACCACAACATGAGGAACTGTATTAAAGGGTTGCGGCATTAGGAAGGTTGAGAACCACTGGTCTACACATAGTAAGCTTGCTCCTTTGGAATAGGTAATGATCTTCTCTTTTTTGTTGTTGTTATTGTTTTGTCACCTCCCAAACTGATCCAGATTCTTCAGGTCATACATTCAGTTCCAGTTCCACACTTTCGTGTTCATGCAGAACTGAGCTTTTTCAAATATCCAAACATACACACTGACTCTTTCTTTTCATTTGCATCCACATCTTCCCTTCTGGATTCCATCTGGACCCCAAACCAGAAGTGCTGAGAGACCACAACAAAGGCTGCTTTCCTTGGACTTTCTAGCTCACCGGAAGTGGGAAACATTAGTCACTTCACAGGCCCCATCTCACTAGATTTTCAGTCCAGATTCTCCACAGCCCAGACACGTCTGAGCTTCAGAATTGAGAATAGAGGGTGCCTTTCGGAATGGACTTCAGCAAGCAGGATCACGCTGGCCCCACCTAGTTAATTTGGAGGCCATTTAGATTAAAAAAGAGAAAAGTGCATGTTGGTTCAAGCATTTGGAATGCAGGAGCAATATAAAGAAGTATTCCAAATATTAATTCACGTTAATAAATTTAATTGAGTAGAACTAATTCATCTGCTTATAATTTGTTCCAACTTTCCTTTTCCCTGAGTTCATGGTGGACTAACCTAAAATTCTTAAGTAATATAATGTATGGCCACTTTTCAGCTGACATTTGCTTAGGAAAAGAAACACACAATAGTGTTCTGGTATATGAAGGCTCATTACTACATGGACTCTAATGTGTTATAAGTAAGGGTATGAACTCCAAATATAAATAGCAAGTTAAGCCACATGTATAATGATGCAACCCAACACCAAGTTCCATTTTTTTTTTTTAAAAATGGGAACTGGATGGAGGGGGGCACTGGGGGAAAAGGGGGGGACATCTGTAATATTCTCAACAATAAAGATTTTAACAATTAAAAATTCTATCTAAAAAAATTAATTAAATATAAATATTATAAAAAACAATTAAAATTTAAAACATATTTATAAACTCTTACTAAAGCAGGATAACATCAAGCATGGAAAAGCATCCATTTTTAAATCAATGTTTGTAGAGATCCCATCTGCACAAAGTAGAATGACTTAGCTCGCTTCTAATCTTCATTAAATTCAAAGTCAGACAATTATGTAGGTTAACATTGTTTACGGCAAATATTTTATGAGGACAAACTCTAAATAAAAGTAAAAATGTCTTCTATTCCTCAGTAAAGATGTTGAATTTTGTACTGTCTTTTAAAAGGGCAGCTACTTAGTAAAAAAATTTTATAAGTTTTATAAAGGGCATAGAACTTAGAGATTTATCTGATAAGAATTTTTAAACAGAACAAGAAATATCCATTGCCATAACCCTAAATTTTGTATCATTAAAATGAGCCAAGGATGATAATCATGATTCCAAAATAATGTTACTGATTTGTACTCACTTCCTATCTTGTTCTCCAAACACTATCCACTCTGAAAATTAATTAATGGCCATGTTTTCTTTCCGTTCCAAAATGTTTCATATGCTCATCCTTCCACCTTGGAATGTTTACTTGATTCCCTTTTACTTACGTTTCCTCTGATAAACTATCAGTTTTGTGAACACAGGCCAGTAATCAATGATTGTGCTGGTCCATAGTCCTTCCCAACCCTCAGAAGGAGCCAAACCTACCAACATCTTGGTTTCAGGTTTCTGGGCAGCAGAACTGGGAGACTGACTGTGCATTTCTGTTGTTCTGAGCCCTCAGTTTGTGGCATCTGGTACAGAAGCCCTAGGTAACGAGTACACCTCCCAGGAGCTGTCAGTCCTTCTCTGGCTTTCTCTTATTTCACTTTACCCTTTTAAATCTTATTTTCTTTACTTAAATTTGCATTTTCAACTGCCCTGGCCCGTGTGGCTCAGTTGGTTGGGACATGTCTCATACACCAAAAGGGTGAGGGTTCTATTTCTGGTCAGGGCACATACCCAAGTTGCAGTTTTGATCTCCAGTTAAGACAACCAATCAGTGTTTCAATGTCTCTCTCTCTCTCACTCTTTCTCTCTCTTTCTCCTCTCATTCCCTTCCTCTCTCTAATATATATATATATAAACAAGTAAAAAGTAGAAGTTGATTTTTGCTTCCCCATCTCTGGCCTACTATTCTTAATCTCTAAGAGAGCCACTGTTCAGAGTTGCTTGGTATCATTCAGAAGTTATATATGCACAGTCAAGCATATATAATATATATATCACTTTATTTTTGCTTAAATAGGATCATGGTATACATAATATCCTGCAACCTACTTTATTGCCTTAATAATATGTCTTCTAGCTCTCTCCATATCTTCACCTGCATCTTTGTTCTCTAAGAATTATAAAATATGTCATTATATGGATGTATGAGTTATTTAACCTGTTCCCTACTGATGAACACTTGAGTTGTATCAAGTTTTCTTGACACAAAACACTCTAGTAAATTTCCTTGCATATGAATCTTTGCAGACTTTGTCACGTATATCTGTAGGATAAATTCTCAGCATTTTAATTCCATTTGTGAGATATTTCCAAGTTGCCATCCCTAAAGGATATAAATCTCTTTTAATATGAATTGCACTCTTTTCCTCATGAAAAACCTCCCGTTTTAGGACCACTGTGGTATGTAAAGGATGATTTCAGATGGATGCTACAATTACTTATTGTTAGTGTTTGCCTCAGCTGATTATCCTAAGAATGTTCACTCGGTGTCTAGTCCTGTAAATCACATGGCTCCTCAGTGTTTTGTGGCTGGGTGATTACACTACAAGGAAAGCAATTGTTACATTCAGAGGCAATGTGAAGACAAAAAATAATGTGTTCCTTCGGAGCATTACAGTGAAATTAGAGCCTCAGGAACCTCATTTTTGAAGGAAAATGAACAGTCCTGATTTAGAAGGGGACTCTGCGTTTCCGGAGGATGTGACCATGCCAGGATTGTTAAATTTGAGAGGTCACTCTTGACATATTGGAAAGAGCAGCAACCAAGGAACAGGGATGAAATGGAGTCTTCTGGAAGAAGCTGTGTGCCACAGGGAGTGAAGGTATATTTTTTAAAAATTATATTGATTTGAGAGAGAGAGAGGAAAGGAGAGAAAAGTGGGAGAGAGAGAAACAATGATTTGTTGTTCCACTTATTGATACATCCACTGGCTGATTCTTGTATGTGCCCTGACTGGGGATTGAACCCGTGCCCTTATTGGGAAGTTAAGTAAATTTTTGAAATTATATACTAAACATATATATTCTGCACATGTTTGAACAAGGAAATCCTGTTAATGATCTCATTGCATTCTACCTCAAGCTCTGACGGTCGGTCCACTCAGGGATTCGTGACGTCTCCAGCAAAATAATACGCTCTAAATGTGAAGCTCTCTGGGGTTAATGCCACTTGAACCAATGTTGCTAAATATTACCTTCTGCATGTATGTAGACTCAGAGATGACACTTAGACCAGAAAGGCTGTCATTCGATTTCTTGAATATGCCTGAAGTTGACAAATTACTAATAACACCAGAGAAGAAAGAAATGAGAGATACTAATAAGTTTTTTCCTTTCAAAATTGTTTAAGTTCTTTTTAATTAGTGGAGGTAATTACTTTAAGATCTAAAGAAATAGTAAAAAAGATTCACATGGCCTGAGAAGAAAAGGTTTCCTAAGATTCTCAGAGAAAGAGAAGTTTGGCTGCATCTTCCATGATTGTTTGGCTGCATCTTCCATGATTGTTTGACCAAGTGGGAGTGTGTTTTCTTCCATAGTAACAAGTGCAGAAGTAGGCAGCCCAAAGTCTCTGTCTTTCATCTGCGTCCGTAAGAAGAAACAGAGTAACCAAGAAACAGTGGCATCAGGGAAGCAAAACTTTCCAAGAAATCTATAGCCTAGATCCACTTCCATTTCTTTGGCTAGAATTGTGTCCCATGACCATGCCCAGCTACAAAGGAGACTGGGAAATCAAGGATTTTTGTTTGTTTCTTTGGTTGGTTGGTTAGTTTGTTTTTGAGCGCTAGATATATTTCTACCTCCAACAAAAACAAAGGTCTTTCCGGTAGAAGGGAAGAAAGGAGAATGGACATTGTGTAGGCGCCTCACATTGTCTGCTGCAGCACTTGAGATCATTTTATGTGACTTTTCCCTCTTCTCTCTCGACCTTTCACCCTCTTATATCAAGACAATGAGATCAGGGGCCTTCGTATCACACAGCCAGTTCATGGCAGAGCTAGGACTAACCTCACAAGTGCGACTCTTACAGGGGTGCGCTTTCCACGGTGTGCCACTATTCTTTCCCCATAAAACGTGCGCAAGTTCATCCAGCTCTACTGGTACTGCCTTGTCTTCCAACTCCCTCAACTCTGTCAGCCACTCTATGGACCTGAGTCTGTATTGGGTATACACTTTGTTTCATTCAACATTAAAAAAAAGTACCATTGCTTGGTTGCACCTAGAAAATGATTAATATCCAGCAGGCTCCCCTAACTTTCCAAAACATCAAGGAACATGGCATCAGAGCTGAAAACAAAGATTAAGTGCTCAGGAGAAATTCATAAGAAAGCACAGAATATAATAGCATATTCTTTGGCCTAAACTACAGAATAGAGGGTGTGATTTCATTTTTTTAAATTTATCTTTAGTGATGATAGTATTACAGCTATCCCCCTTTTTCCTCATTGACTCCCTCCATGCCGAACCCATTCCCCCTGCCTGCCCAGGCCTTCACCACACTATTGTCTGTGTTCACGAGTTAAGCATATATGCATACAAGTTCTTTGGTTGATCCATTCCTACCCACCCACCCCCACCTTCCCTCTGAGATTCCTCATTCTGTTCCATGCTTAGATGTCTCTGGATATATTTTGTTCATCAGTTTATTTTGTTCATTAGATTCCACATATGAGTGAGATCATGTGATACTTGTCTTTCTCTGACTGGCTTATTTCACTTAGCATAATACTCTCTAGGTCCCTCCTTGCTGTCTCAAAGGGTTAGAGATCCTACTTTTTTATAGCTGCATAGTATTCCATGGTGTAAATGTGTCACAGCTTTTTTATCCTCTCATCTGTGGACACTTGGGGTGTTTCCATATCTTAGCTATTATCAATAACACTATGAACATGGGGGTGCATATATTCTTTCTGATTGGTTTTCGGGTTTCTAAGAATATTCCTAGAAGTGGGATCCAGGGTCAAATGGGAGTTTCATATTTAATTTTTTTTAGGAAACTCCATATTGTTTTCCATAATGGCTGCACCAGTCTACATTCCCACCAGCAGTGAACTAGGGTTCCTGTTTCTCCACATCCTCGCCAGCACTTGTCATTTGTTGATTTGTTGATGGTGGCCATTCTGGCAGGTGTGAGGTGATACCTTTTGTCATTTTAATTTGAATCTCTCTGATGATTAGTGATGTCGAGCATTTTTTCATATGTCTCTTGGCCACCTGTATGTCCTCTTTGGAGAAGTGTCTATTTAGGTCCTTTGCCCATTTTTAATTGGATTGTTTGTCTTCCTTCTGTTACGTTGTATGAGTTCCTTATATATTTTGGATATTAACCCTTTATCAGATGTATCATTGCCAAATATGTTCTCCCATGCAGTGGTCTCCCTTTCATTTTGTTGATGGTTTCTTTTGCTGTGCAGAAGCTTTTTATTTTGATGTAGTCCCATTTGTTTATTTTCTTTTTCGTTTCCCTTGCCCTAGGTGAGGTATCGGCAAACATATTGCTACAAGAGATGTCTGAGATTTTTCTGCTTATGGTTTCTTCTCGGATTTTTATGGTCCCACAACTTACATTTAAGTCCTTTTTTCCATTTTGAGGTTACTCTTGTGTACGATGTAAGTTGGTGGCCTAGTTTCATGAAGAGGGTGGGACTTTAAATTTTATTTACTTCAAAATCTACTGTCCCTCCCTCAGTCTCTGCTCTGTCTATCCTTTGCAACATTGCTTTGGTTCTTGTCTTATCTTGGAATTTACTGGAGCTGAGACTATTCTGTTAGAACCACCAGGGCTAGCCTACAGGCTGTTGCACAGCAGGTGCCCCATGGGAACTTCAAACTGAGGTGGAAACATGGGGTCATACACAGAGTCAAGGCCACTGTTTTAACAGGAGCGCTCACTCAGCCTGGCTCCCACCTACACTATGCTTTGCTGTGTTCTGCATTATGCTTGTTCTGTTAGCATGGGCTCATATGTGGGGTCCTGGGTATTCAGAAAGGATAAACACTGAACATTTTAAGACATTATCATGCTCTATTGCCACTCATTTGTTTCAGCAGCTTGAACGTCAGATCAGAACATGCTTCTGCTTTACCACAGTAAGTTTTTCTAAGCTACACCTGCGGGTCATTAGAACAAAGAAGATGTTGATTTCGGTTCAAGATTAGCAGAAACTTCTGAATACGAGCTAGACTGGGTCTAGTGAGGTCAGGGCCTTGCCTTCTCAGTATGGCACCTTACACGTTGTAGAGATTAAATCAGTATCTTTCCATTTTAAAGATGTATCCGCAACACTTAGGAATCCATTATGAATGAATCATTCTTCCTCTGAGTCATGTGTTTATCACGGGTAAACTTGGAGGTGCCATGTCAAGAAGATTACATGATTTAATTATTAAAATATAGATTGTCAGCGTATCCGTTTTTTTTTTAATGACTTGTTTGTTGGTTTTTACGTAAGATGTCAGATAAATCCTTTTCCCACCTCATGGCCTCTGGAATTTCTTCTTGGAATTCTCATCTCCCAGTTATTGCCTCCTTCAGTTCAGATGTGGTCTCCTCAGAAAGGAGGCATCACTAACCTACCTATGTCCTATGTCCTTCGCTGATGATAAAGATTAAATTATCATCAGTGACTGAGCTTGGTTCCCACAGGGCAAGGCATCAGCGTACAGAACAGTGTACCTTTCTCATTGATTGCTGTTTGCCGATTATAGGTAGGACTTCAACAGCATAGACTAGGAAGTGAGCAGCTGCGGCCTGGACTCTCTTTCTAATCCCCTATGGACAAATATTAGAATGTGATCACAAACATACACACCACATAACCCCAAACAAAAATTATCAGGCAAAGGTTTAATAAATCCAGACTTTTATAAATATTTTAACATCATTTGCATATATATGATTGCCTATAATGAATAATATATATATGTGTATA
>NW_005371734.1:772575-781928 GCF_000412655.1 Myotis brandtii
TATAATATGCTAGATATGCTAAGGCTGCTCAACCGCTCGCTATGACGTGCACTGACCACCAGGGGGCTTATGGCTGGTAAGTGCTGCTGTGGCAGCACAAGCCTCTCCCAATCTGGATGGATTGGGCAGGAGCCCGCAGTAGGCACAATGGGGCTGGGATGAGCAGAAGCATCAGGTAGGAGCTGCAGGTGGTGTTGGACTTTGGGTTTCGGCCCGATTCCTGCAGGCCATCTGGAGGGACCCCACCTGTGCATGAATTCATGCACCGGGCCTCTAGTGTGTGTGTGTGTGTGTGTGTGTGTGTGTGTGTGTGTATAATAATTAAGCACAACAATTCAGTCTGAAGTGCATAAATGCAGGTGATTTTGTGGCCTGGTCATGTTGTGTTTCATATGGTGTGCATTGTTCTGTAACAAAACATGTTCTTTAGGTTTTTCTTAATTGTGTGTCTTAGAAATCTCTCCACATTAGTTCATTTAGATCTATCCTTATGTCTGTTCTCTATGCATTTCATGAGGGTTTCTCTGGAGTAGACTCTAAAGTAGCCGTGGGCAAACTACGGCCCGCGGGCCGGATCCAGCCCGTTTGAAATGAATAAAACTAAAAAAAAAAAAAGACCGTACCCTTTTATGTAATGATGTTTACTTTGAATTTATATTAGTTCACACAAACACTCCATCCATGCTTTTGTTCCGGCCCTCCAGTCCAGTTTAAGAACCCATTGTGGCCCTCGAGTCAAAAAGTTTGCCCACCCCTGCTCTAAAGTCTGACTTCAAGGGTATGTGGTCTGTGAATTTTTAATTTTGGTATAAATTGTGTTCCAAAGTAGCTGAGCCAATTTGCACTCCCATCAGTAGTATATAATGGTAATTATTTTTCACTGCCCCCCATCACATTTTATACAAACATTTTTTAATCTGAATCGTGCATGATGACATTTTTTTCTTGCCTTCAAAAAGGTTAGCCTTCACCAAAAATAAATGTATAGATAGATGTCACACACACACACACACACACACTCCTCTTTCATAGATGATTTTTCACACTAAAAACTCCTCACATTATAAACTTAGTGTTATTTTAATTGCTTTGTGACAATGAATATTTTAATACAAATTACATTTCTAATCTTTAATAAGTATCCTGAAGTCCAGTTTCAGTCATGAATTAAAAATGAAAATAAGTTTACTGAATCAAGATTTCAAGACATCTATACACCACCCCATGCCTTTCACCCCTTAACATTCTGGACCTTTTTGGATGAGTCCTGGGAATTTGAGCTGGGGATTAGGGTGTTGGACAGTGTGAGGGAAGGTGACTAGAAATTGCTCATTAGACGCAGAGTTACAGATCAAAGAAGAGCTCAAACCAGTTATTTCCCTCCATTATTGAGAATTTATTACATGAAAAGAGACAACGCTAACCTTTTATGCATTCAATAAATATTTACTTTTTCATACTGTGTGGTAGGTACTGGGTGTATGTCTGAGTTAAATAACTACGTTTTCTCGTGAAGTATTCAGTCTAGGGGAAAAGACTCAAGTAGCAAACCTAATTGCCAATCGGAAACAGTAAGACGGAAACAACCAGTGCTGACATTGACAAAAACAGGGATACATCCTTGTGCTAGAGTTTCAAGAAGGCCTTGCTCAGACCTGAAACACTGGAAGATACTCTCCATGCAAAATTCAGGGAGAGCATTCCTAACAGAGAGTGCAGCATTTGTGACCTACCCTAAATTGTGTTAGACTGGGAGACCCTGTGAGAAGGTGGCAGCAGAACCGGTGAGGCAGGGTAGAAGGACATAGGGCAGGTACAGGTGCCAATAGCTTTAAAAAATCCGATAAGAAAAAAAAATGAGAGTGATCCAACCTGCTAGAGTAGAGAAGAGAGGAGGAAAGAGGTCCCTGAGAGCTCCAAACTGCTGTTCCTCACAGCAGCGTCAGACTGAGGAAGGCAGCGCTTAGTAAGGAACAAGTCTCCACAATGATACCCATGGCAGGGAGATGTTACCTACTATTATAAAGACATGAACATGTTCTGAATAAAATATATGTATTTAATTGTATTTAGGGCATACTATGGGTCATTAAGAAATCTATATATATAAAAGCCTAAGCGGCCATTATGACCGAACGACTGGAATGACCAGTCAACCAGTCACTATGACATGCACTGACCACCAGGGGGCAGATGCTCAATGCAGGAGCTGTCCCCTGGTGGTCAGTGCACTCCACAGCTAACTGCCTGCAGGCAGCCAACCTCCCACAGTCCCTCACCCACAGCTGGTAGGCCAGGCTGGGACAGGGAACCGAGGGTGGGTGGCGGTGGACGCAGCTCCTTTCCCAGGAAGGCCAAGGGCCGGCTCCCTTCTTGGGCCAGTGGCCAACCTCCTGCGGTCCCTCCCCCCGTTCCTCCCTCCAGCAGGCAGGCCCCAATTGGCTCTGATTGCTCGCCACGCCTAGGGACTCCCCTCCATGCATGAATTCGTGCACCAGGCCTCTAGTGTTGAAATAAAATTCATCTGTGAAATTAGCCTTCTTCTAGAATATCCTCCACTTTCCTTCTCACGTTAACTGTCTTTTCCTCAGTGTTAGAGGATAATAGCATCCTCTTTATAGTATGTTATATTTTCAATGTGTCAACACACGGGTTTTCAAAGTAAAACTTGCATGCATTTCTTTTAAAATTGGCAAAGCAATACAAGAATATCAATAGCAAAATAAAGATTAAATTATCGTTAGGATTTATATGAATCCCCTAATGTAAGAAGCTACTTAACAGCACAAACAACAATCAATAAGTCAATATGCTAAGAAGAGTAAACAAGAATTGCTCCCTTTTATCTATAAATATTATTTGGCACACAAAAGGTCTTGCTTTTTATTACTATGGGGCAGGTTTATTTCAATAACAACTAAATTCTATCATTTGAATGCAGGATTGTGGTTTGCTGATTCACCCGGAGGAAGCCTGTGGGTTACAGCCTATTTCTTCTGACTACATTGAAGCCATTTCACAGCCCAAACTAAAAACTTGTCCATCTGGGGACACAAAAGGTGACTATCACACTGGCTATCACATCTCTTTAAAAAACTTTAATGTAGATAAGTATATGCTTATTTTAAAATCCATATACAAAAAGCTCAAGACAATACATCACTTTTTCATTAGTATGAACTGCAGCACATGTAATTAATGTAAATGCATTGTTTTAACATGTGAAATATTTTGATTAATTACTTTTCTCTTCACCCTCTGTTCTTGGCCCACATAATTCGTATTCATCTACAGATCTCAGCTCAAACATGACTATAACACAGTCTTCCTTGAGTCTCTGATTTGTTTCCTTATTCGATACTAGAGACCCAATGCACAAAATTGGTACAAGAGTAGGCCTTCCTTCCCCCGGCTGCCGGCACCGGCTTCCCTCTGGCACCCAGGACCTGGGCTTCCTTGGCAGAGGGAGGCTTCACCCACCCACCACAGCTCACCAGTTGGTGGCCTGGGTCTCCCCTGCTGGACGATCATGAGACGATGGCCGGGCCCCCAACCAATAGCATTGCACCTGCCTTGGCTGGCCTGGTGCCAGTGGGTGTCATAGCGTGGAAGGTCGTTCGGTCTAAGTAGCATATTATGCTTTTATTATTATAGAGTCACATAACACCCTGTGTTTTCTCCCATAGTGGAGTCTTTAAATGATTATGTATGTAATTAATTGTGTAATGTCAGTGTTCCCAGGCTGTCAGCTGCACAAGGGCAGGAGTCTCATTGGTTCTCATTGTATCAATTCACATCCCACTATAATTTCTACAGAGTAGGCACGAAATACCAATAAGTATCTGTCGATCTTTTGAATCAAAGAAATGCAAAGAATACACGTTTAATTTTATTTTTTAACTTTATTTTTTCCAACACCATTTATCCCCTCTATGCCCTCTTCTGCCTCCATCCATCTCCCTCCATCCCCGCAATCACCACACTGTTGTCCATGTCCATGAGTTCTACCTTTTTTTTTTTTTTTGCTCAAGCCCTCCCTTCCCAGGCCCACTCTCCCCAGCTGTTTGCCTGCTCTCTATGAGTCTGTCTCTATTTTTCTTGGTAGTTCAATTTTGTTCATTAAATTCTACATATGAGTGAAATCATATGGTACTTGTCTTTCTCTGAATGGCTTGTTTCACTTAGCATAATGTTCTCCAGGTCCATCCATGCTGTTGCAAAGGGTAAAATTGTCTTCCCTTTTTCCAGCAGAGTAGTATTCCACTGTGTAAATGTACCACAGCTTTTTTATCCACTCGTCTACTGATGGGCACTTGTATTGCTTCCAAATCCTGGCTATTGTAAATAACTGCAATAAACACAGGGATCCATACATTTTTTTTGAATTAGTGTTTTGGGTTTCTTCAGATATATTCCCAGAAGTGGAATTGCTGGGTCATAAGGCAGTTCCATTTTTAATATTTTGAAGTAACTTCATAATGCTTCCCACAGTGGCTGCACCAGTCTGCATTCCCACCAACAGTGCATGAGGGTTCCCTTTACTCCACATCCTCGACAGCACTTGCTTGTTGATTTATTGATGATAGCCATTCTGACAGGTACATGTTTCATTTTAAATCATGTTCTTTAACTATAAAAAAGGTCTCTGGGAATGATTAATAATGTCTTCCATATATTGAGCATAGTAGAGGCAGGAAAATTGTGATGTCCAATTCAAATGAGAGTTCAGACCTGCCTAAGCCAAGAGCAGACCATGAGTGAGAGACTTTGGTGCCACTGGCCGCAGCCACAGCCTCCCTCCCGCAGCCCCAGCCCCCTCCTGCAGCCCCCCTCCCGCAATGTGCTTCTTTCAGTAGAGACCAGTGGGGTCAAGCCGGAGCTGGGACTGAACATGCCTCCATGGCCAGCAGAGGTGCAGGGGTCATCTTCTCTGAGATTCCTGGTTCCCACGCTGGCCTCCTGACCCCAGGTCTCCCTTCATCTAAAAAGTCTGAAAAAATACTCAGGAGCTTTTCTACCCTTGCCATGAACTTCACACCACAGTGTAGATGGGAAATGAGTTTCACAAATGGGCAGGACGAATCGCAATTTGGCACGCCCAGTTAACAAGCACGGGCATACCGCGTCCTTGAACATGTGTTCTAAATAATAAATTCCAGTCAGGGCATAAAGAGTGGTTTGCCCATTACGGTGCATCAGGTGGTATAATTCATGATTCTCTTAGTGAAGTGAGATACAGTTAGATACTCTTGTATACAAAAGAGACACCAATGAGTCTAGTAAGCATTTTTTTTAATCAGATGACAATTTATGAGAATCATAAAACAACTTAATTCCATTCCTCCTACTGAACCAAGTCAAAAGTTCTTCAACAAGAAGTCAAAGATACATTACTGAGATTCTTCCGGAAGTCTTGGCCATTAAGTTTGCAGGAACCTCGGCCAGGCCCAGAGGCCCCCACAGAACAGGAGCCTTCTGGTAACTTGAGTAGCTAGGCTTCTTTACAGAAACCCCCAAACTGACCCCCCAAGCAAGCCCATCATCCTAGTCTGACTATTGCAGGCCTCCATCATCTGATCCTCCTGTCTCTCCCAGCTCCTCCCAGCCTCTCCGCCTCATTTTATGCCAATGATGCTGCCCAGGACTCCAGACTATTGTCCATGTGATTCCCTCTCCTACCAGCCTTCCCAGCTCGGCCTCTGTCTTCTGATGCTCTATCTTCCTCTCCAGGAAGCCTTTCTTTACCGCCCCACCCCCAGATTAGCTTCTCTTCTATGCTCCCAGAATACCTTGGACACATGTCTACAGTAGCACTTACCTCATTGTTTCAGGTGCTTCATTTACACGTTTCTCTTCCTTTCTCTAATTAGTAGTCTGTAAAGTGGAATGATGTATCTGAATAGTCAGTGGCACAGAACGAAGCCAGCAAAGATTAAAATATATGCACATTTACTTTTTATCTAATCACTCTTATTTTTGTGCCTGGTTTGCATGTTTCTCCAGAACAGAGTTTGTCACTTACTCACCTTTCAGTGTCTAATACATGATTTAAAAATGGTTGCTTTTTATCTAATCACTCTTATTTTTGTTTTATAATGCAATTAATGTATACATATAGAAGTACTCATATATGTATGTCTGATACAGTATATATGTATTCATATGTCAAATGCGCATTAGCAATACATTTTTACTAATGACCGCCCTGGTTTGCATGTTTCTCCAGAACAGAGTTTGTCCCTTATTCACCTTTCAGTGTCTAATACATGATTTAAAAATGGTTGATGAACTGCCCTAGCCGGTAGCTCAGTAGATAGAGCATCAACCTGCGGACCAAAGGGTCCCAGGTTCAATTCCCATAAGGGCACATACCTCAGTTGCAGGCTCCTCCCCAGCCCGGGCCCTAGTCAGGGTGCGTGCAGTTCTCTCTTTCTCTCTCTCTTCCACCCTCTGTAAAAATCAATGGAAAAATATCTTCGAGTGAGGATTTAAATTTTTTTTAAATGGTTGCTGAACTAAAACCATGTCCAAGCTCTCCTCCCTTCCACAGAAGAATGTGTGCAGCCAAGGCACAGTCAACCAGGGATAACTGCTCGGCCCTTGAGGTCCTAAGTACTCAAAGTAAATGAGTGAGATTGGGGACAGTGGTTTGCAAGAATGGATTTTTTATATCTCTCTATATCTATCTATATATATTTTTTTGCAAGAATGGATTTTTTTGCTGCTGGAGATCATTTTCCTTCCTTGATGGTAGGACTCCCTTCTGTTGAATGAAGTTATCATGGTCGACAGCCCAGGAGGAAGTTTACTTAGGAGCTCTCACTTTAGCTTCTTATATTTTTAGGCCGCAGATTATTTCCAAAAACTGATTTTCACAGCCCATTACAGGCATTTGGCAGAATTGGATCCATTCTTTCACCTTGCCAATGTAATGACGGTCACAATGTCTTTTCTATAACACTAGCTAATATAACTTTGAGTGGCTGTATATTGCAATTCTTTAGTGGATTTCTAACCTTTAGAAAGTAATTTAAATATAAGACACAACCTAAGAATAAAATCTGTTACTTCACAAGGAAAAAAGAATTCTTCTAATTTGGAGAAAGAAGAGATGTATACAATGATTATTGAATAAGAATTACCTTTAAGGAAAAGAGTTCAGATTTCATTTTATGCTATGTGCGCAAAAGCATTAATCAGACCTTATTTTTAAGTAAAAACTGCTTTATTTTATAGCATTATAAAATCTAGAATTAGTATTATCATCTATGTGATTTTATATCTCAATGTGGCCCTAAATCAAAAAGTTAATTTTTTTTCTCCATTATATTGCCTGATCTCATTCACTTAAATGGCAGAAATCTATCTCATTAAATACAAAGCTATAATTATAAATCAAATAACTTCTCACAAAAGGCAGTTTTATGCCTCAGAATGTTTTTCCCTAAAACATATGTCATATTTTATTTCAGAAATCACAGCTTTGATTCATTCAATGTTTAAATACAGAACTAGAATTTATGTCCTTCTTTTTGACAATTTTAGGTAAGAGCTGGTATCATTTAAGATGTCAAGGAACTCCAGTCCTGCAGATGCATCTTTTAAGCAGTATTACTAACTTGAAAGAAAGGCATTGTTAACCAATACAAAAATGCAGAGTTAGGACTGTATAAATATATAGTAGTATGAACCAATGGGACCAAGATTTTAGAGACACAATCAGTTGTCCGTCCGCCCCCCCCCCCAAACTAATTGTACTCATATTTGTATCTTTGTGCTTGTATTTATTTGGCCGCTTGTTTCTTCAGCCATAGCAGCAAGTGACCAAAGAAAGCCTCAGTTTGTGCAAAATTAGCTGCCAGCAAAGGGCTGGGGGAGAGGAGCGTGTCTGTGGGAGAGGATGCATGTGCTCTTAGATATTCAAGGATCTGATGAAAGCTGAGCCCTTTAAATATAATCTCATTAGCAGAAACACCTTCATGTCCCCAACATCCTGCCATCCTCTTAGAAAGAAAATCAACCATCTTTCTGTTTGAAAAATAATCTCTGTCAACACATGAACCCACTGAAAAAATTCAAGTATTTGAAGTAAAGATAAGTTCATTTAAAAAATACAAAAACCTATTTATAGGTTTTCCTGTAAATGCCACAAATGACACTGTTAGGCTATATTTCATTTTCAGCTGGTGATTCTGTGCTGACCTAACTCAACATGATAAAAGGATCAGCAAAGTGGAGACTTCTAGGCCTCAGTTCTGGTACAGCTCTGTCATGAACGGCATGATTTCACTTCTGTCATTCAATGCTGTAGGCCTCAGTTTACCTCATTTCTAAAAGAGGAGGAGACCCAAGGCCCATTGAACACCATCCAAGAGGGTTCTATATGTTCACAAAATGCAAATCTCTATGAAGTAAAGTCACTTCCAGAAGGAGGTTTTCTTGAGAAATTAATCAACAAACATTAAACTTAAGGCTATGTCTAAATCACATCGAATTAGAAGAGACCAAGCATAGAGGTGAAGGAGTTGATTATGGATTAGAAACCCTGTGTGCCAGGAAAAATTAGATGTAGAAAGCAAGTTATATTTTATATGAAAAGCACAGAAAAATCTATACAAGAGAATCAGAGGGTGAGACAAGCACACTCCTAACACTTTCTGTGTTGTATCTTTTAATAATACCACTAGACTCTACATATGGAAAGTGGAAACACCTTTCACCCAGCAGACCTTTTACTCTCCAATATATATAGTCACTTCTTCTGCCTCACTTCTCTCAGGTCCACCCATCACTGCCCCTAAACACCACCAATTCCATATGTCCAATTCTTGTCTATCCATAAGACCTCATTTCAGTTTATGCATTCCATGGAACCTTCCAGACAACTCTTGCCCCCATGACACTTTCTTTATTCTGAACTACCATGGTTTACTTAAGGTGGGGGTGGGGGGTAAAATGTATTCATCAGTTGCTAGGTAGCAGGCACTATGGCAGGTGCCATACATATTTTCCGTGCAGAGAAAATTAAGTAACCTATACAAGTTAAACAGTGGTTCTCAACCTTGGCTGCACATGGAATTACCTGAAAAGCATTTCAAAAAATACTCCATGATGGAGAATATCATACTAAGTGAAATAAGTCAGCCAAAGAAAGACAAGTATCACATGATCACACTCATAGGTGGAATCTAATGAACAAAATAAACTGATGCACGGAGTGGATCCAGAAACATGGAAGCATAGAACAGAGTGTAGAATCGCAGAGGGAAGGCGGGGGAGGGTGGGTGGCTGGGAGGTAATCAACCAAAGACCTTGTATGCATATAAGCATAACCCATGGACATAGACAATAGG
>NW_005371734.1:782053-794228 GCF_000412655.1 Myotis brandtii
TCTTAGGCGACCCCTGTGAAAGGGTCGTTCGACTGCCAAAGGGGTCACGACCCACAGGTTGAGAACCGCTGGATTAAACGAATAGCATGGAGCTGGCTGCTCTAGAATCCAGTGGAGCTTTCGGTGATCCAAAATCTCCCCTGGGGGCCTGCAGCCTCCCGGGACAGCTCTATCTCTACTTAACCGAAAACTCACAACGACTATAGAACTTGTTTGAAGACAATCTGAGCTAAGCCTGCAGGAATTTTAAAGGCAGTTATGAAACATCTGCAGTAGGAGAGTGTGGGGTGAAGGAGGTCAATTATAGGCAAAAAGGGGACATATATAATACTTTCAACAATAAAGAAAAAATAGAATTAGAGGAAATAAACTTAACTATATTTAATTAAAAAACAAAAAACTCCATGAGTCCCATGCCCAGCCCAGCAGCTCAGATTTAATGAGCCTAGCAAACAACCCGGGCATGGGTGATTTTAAAAAAGCCTTCCAGGTGGCCCTGCTGTGTGGTGTTGAGATCCTCAGAGCTAGCTGGAGGCAGAGCCCAGGTGTGTATCTCCAAAGCCCAGGCTCTTTCAGGACCACACAGATATTTTTTTTACTTAATTATGCATTACTTATTATTATAATTATTTGACTTGTATAAATTATAAACTTTTTGTCTGATTATAAATATTTGAGGTTTAGCATCATAGTTAGGAGGCTTAAGTTGGATAATTTATTAAAAGTGCTTAGAATATCCCTAGCATCTGCCAGGTGCTATGAAAATGTTAAATATTTTTAAGTTGTTGTGATATTTTAACACTAATAGCATCTAACATCTAATAGGGACGCTACTTCAATAATGTACTAAATTAAAATCCTCCTAGAGAGTAATATTTTATCTCCCCCAGTTTCTCTCTCTTAACGTAAATACACTTTTTTCCCTTTCTGTGAGGGGAAAAAATGTATTAGTAAGACATAAACTAGCTCTCCTCTCACACACACCCGCATACACAATCCAGACATCCCCGAGGTCGTGAAGTGCAGATGGCACCGTATTCATCCCCCGAAAGGAGAAACTCTTCCCGCTAAAATCAATGTAACACCTGATACTTTTGTTAGCAGAGCCACAAATCAAAGCCAGAATGGATAACGTTGTTCACATTTTTCCTTTCAAACTTAAAAAGTTCCTGGGAATATATATCTCCTCAATATTTTAAAGAGAAACATTTAGTAGTAACACAGGCAAGCCTTTAAGGTAGAGCATATTACTGCTGTAGACATCAGGGTCTTCTCCACAAAGAAGATAAATGACCACTTCATGTTTAATGTGCTAGTGCACACTCCCATTTCTGAAAAGATAAACAAGGAAAAATCAAGTCATTTCTTGATTTTTTTCTAATAAATTATTCATGTATCTACTCACACTAAGTCAGTCAGAGAAAGACAAGTATCCTTGTCTTTCTCTGACTGACTTATTACACTTAGTATGTTTTGGATGCATATCACCTTATCGATAAAATAGAAAAGATCTTAAATACACTGAGAATATTCATTTATTTTGTACACATTTACTAAAGCTTGGGACCTACTTCGTGCCTGAAGTCTACTAGGAACAAAAATGAATATGATATTGTAACTGTGCTTGGTGCATTAAGTACATTATCCCATTAAATCCTCACACCAATCATGTGAGAACACTACATACCTCATCTAACAGCTGAAGAAATAAAGGCAACGGAGCTAAAAAGAGGTGAAGAGATTCACACCAAAAATGACATCCATCAAATTAAGGAACTGGTCTTCAAAATAATAAATTATCAGAATATAAAAGTAATTTTCTTAATGGATTGCTCACATAAGCATGAGTTAAATTAATCACTATTTATGGCCAACTACCTCAATATTAGTGGCTCCCCACCTACGTTGGTCCTAAGAGTCTAATTTTACAGTTTAAAGATGTGATTATTTTTTAAAATTATTTTTTAAATATGCTTTTTAATTGAGTAGTGCCTCATCACTAGACTTTGCATAAGTACGTGGTTTCACAGAACTGAACTCAGACTTGATTTCAGCATGAACTGTGCTATTTCAGATCATTATGTAGTGAGATTCTATTTGGTTGGAAAGAGGCCACGCATTGCTCCACTCAATTTGTATGGCAAGAGTGGTCTTCTCACCGCAGCTTCTGGGAGGGTGTGCCACAGCTGAACCCCAAGGTCCCTTGCAAACTGTAATTCCATCAGTAGAAACTGAACCAAAGGAGGTTTTGGTGTCTGTTGCAGGCCAATGGATCATGCCTTGCCTTAGTTGTTCAGACAACCGGACCTGTGACTGGAGAGAAATAACGTGGCAGCCCCACAACTGCCAGTATGGTGTGCTCACTAAGCCTCAGCTGCAGCAGTGCCTGGGAGCAAGGAAGGTAGGTTTGGATCCAGTGGGGGAATCCTTTCCTTGACACCACCCACAGCACGGGTGGCCATGAGTCGCATCTGCTAGACCAATCCCTGCCCTCTCACTCCGCAGAGCCTGACTAACCATGCAATTGGCTTTTTAACGTGTGTAAATGTTATCGTAGAAGAGCTTTAACAATTCTTGCACAAAAGCACGCCGTTATTTCCAAATACTCTACTTGACAGATGGAGGATATTAAAGTCATATCCTGTGCTGATCGCATTCCATGGTAGTTTTCTCAGCACAAAGTGGTAAGAGCTCACTATGTCCGCTGACAGCTGGCCGTTCGGAGCAGCTGGCCTTGACAACTGCAGTCCTAGCAGAGCACAGCAGGCCAAACAGACATCTGCAGCTCACACAAGCAGTGCAGTCCTCCTGCATGTCAGACTCACTTCTGCTGGAGCTGACCGAGAGCATGGCATGGTCTCTGCACACTGGCCTTGCGATTTCCTTCCCATTCCCGAGCAGGGCTCGCATGGTCCTCCTTAGGCGGCCTTTCCTTTAGTGCGGCTTCTGAGCTGGTTTCTTAGCCATGCAGTCTTCTTGCGAGGCGCACTCTGACCAGGTCCAGTCCAGCCGAGTTCTCGGACGTGCGAACTGGGCACATAGGCTGAGATGCTTGGTTACCATGAAGTAAGTAAGCCTCATCCAGGTTTTCAAAGCTCGTCGATTACATGGGCATTTCCTTAAAAAAATTGTTTGTAAACTCTTACATATGGACAAGATTGAGTTCAAAACTGATTTAAAAACAACAACTCTGTTAATGCATAAAGAAATGGGCACAGGACTGGATGTATGCCAGTTTTCATATTTTTAGTTTATATTTTCTACTAGCAAGTAATTTCAGAAGAATGAAGGGGTGAGAGGGCAGGGCTGAGGATAGACTTCTCCATGGTGACTACAAGGTAATCACCCTATTCTGTGACCGAGACTATATCTAAAGATAAAGTAGGAAGGAAGGGAAAACATTTATAAATATTTTTTATTAACTGAGCATTAATTCTGTACAGGAACTATGGTGCTTTCTGACACCCTACATCCAACCAGACTATTAGGTCCATGAAGGCAGGAAATGTGTGTGAATCATTGCCACACTCTCACTGTTAGCACAATTTTTGATACATAATTTATTCAATTTTTGAATAAATATTTGTTGCATAATTCGATAAGTTAAAATCTTGTTTATTTCTAATCATAGTTCTGTGAGGTAGATACTATATCTACTGTTTTCCACTTCAGAAAATTAAAGCTCAGAGGTTAATTCATCCATGATGGCACAGGTCTATGAGTGGCTACTATACAGGCATTCTTAACCACCAACTTGGACATTCGAACCTTGATATCTTAGAAATGCAGGACTGGAAGCAATAAAAGTAGTTGTTGCCATACAATCAGATTTCTCTAAACTCTTTCAGAATACCATTCTGACCTCAGAATTTAGAGGATTCAGGAAAATTCCAAAATGTCACAATCCATTAACCTGAAGGGCGGGAGATATCAATTTAAGTTCATCGCTAAATTCCATGGCTTTGGACATGGTATACATTTTTCTCAGACTCATTTTCTTTATTCATAAAATAGTAAGTCTACATGACCTAATCCTATGCTGTAGATTAATCAACATTATAGAAAGCTAAAGCCTTCCTTCCTATCAGAAAATATCATGGGTTGGGTAGCTTAAAGAGATACTTATTTCTCACAGTTTTGAAGGCTGAGAAGTCCCAGATCTGGGTGCCTCTTTGCTGTGTCCCCTCAAAGCAGAGAGAGCGAGCTCTGGTCTCCTCTTCCTATTGGGATTAGCCTCCACTCTTGTGACCTCATCTAAACTTAATTACCTCCCGAAGGCTCTACCTCTTAATAGCATCACATAGGGGTTAGGGTTTCAATATATGAATTTTGGGGCACACAGACATGAAGTCCCTAATACTGTCTTTGCTAATTTTAAAGTTAATTATTCGCAACTTTACAAAGTAATGGTAAGAAAAAGGGAAAATCACTTTTTCCTACCGATTAGACAGATTCGATATTGCAAAGTCTAAAAATAAAGGCCTATGTTCAGATTAGGGGATAGGAGCAGAGACCTGACTTCTTTGCAGAAAAGACTTATCTTGGAGATTTTCCTAGTGCAGAGTTGTCCTTCAGACCCGCATGCTCTGAAACTCAATTCACCAGTACATTGGCAATGGTCCTACAGTCTGTTTTGTTTGCCAGGATGCTAATTTCCTCTATACACAACAGGGAAGCATTGTACATTTTAAGCAGAGTAGTGGCAAAACCAGAATTAGAAAGCTCATCCTGTAGAGGTATGGAGACTGCCTGAGGGAAGGAGGAAATGGGTGCTAGGGAGATGGAGGCTGTTTCATGGAAAAATTCAGTCATGCAACACTGAGGAGGCAAGAAAAAGTGTAGAATATGTATAGAATAACCCCATCAATGGAAAAACTAATGCAAACATGCTTACATACACAGAAAATTTCTGGAAGTAGCAAACAGTTCAGAGTGATTACATAAGAGGTAAGGAGTGAAAGTGGGTGGGATGTTGACAGTTCCGTCTACAAATTTTTCAAGGCCTAGTGAAAAATGAAAATGCAGGACTCTGTATTCAGAATTATTAAGAATTTCAAGAAGTCAACAGCAGCACAATGAACCAAGCACAGGACCCACGCAACTGTTGAAGTCACATGCTCATGAAGCAGACTTGGTAGTAAAGAAGGGTTGGTGATAGGTGAGGAGATCTGTCTAACTATCTGTATTATTTTCATTTTTTTACAATGTGTGAGCATTTTGTAAATCCAAGAACCCATATTTTAAAATGTTGTATAAATCAGAACAAGGGTGAGAACAGTGGAAATGCATAGGAGGAAGAGCCTGAGGAAGATAATTTATACTTAGAATCAGAAGACTTTGTAATATACAGGCAGGTGCATATGTTCATACACCACACAATCCAGAAATCTACACTAATAAAAGAGAAACATGCAAATTGGTGTCACTCCACTACACCCACCAGCCAATCAGATGAGTGTGCAAATTAATCCAACAAAGATGGCGGTTAATTTGCATACGCAGGCGCAGAGCAAAGACTGAAGGCTCTGGCCAGAGTGAAGACTGAAGACTGAAGAGGCTTGGCTTCTCCACTGCGGCCGCAGTGGAGAAGCCAAGCCTCTTCAGTCTTCAGTCTTCACTCTGGCCAGAGCCTTCAGTCTTTGCTCTGCGCCTGCGTATGCAAATTAACCGCCATCTTTGTTGGATTAATTTGCACACTCATCTGATTGGCTGGTGGGTGTAGTGGAGTGACACCAATTTGCATGTTTCTCTTTTATTAGTGTAGATTTCTGGATTGTGTGGTGTATGAACATATTGGGGCGCCTGCTCCGAGCCTCTGCTGCCAGACTGTGGCTTAGGCCCGCTCAGTAGGACATCCACTGAGGGCTCCCGGACTGTGAGAGGGGGCAGGCTGCGCTGAGGGACCCCCACCCCACAGTGCATGAATTTCGTGCACCGGGCCTCTAGTAATTATATAAACTATGTAATAAAAGGCTAATATGCAAATTGACCAAACCGGTTGCTATGATGCACACTGACCACCAGGGGGCAGATGCTCAATGCAGGAACTGCTCCCTGGTGATCAGTGAGTTACCACAGGGGGAGCACCGCTAAGCCAGAAGTCAGACCTCCCCCAAGCGGGCTCCCGGACTGCAAGAGGGTGCAGGCCAGGCTGAGGAACCCCCTCCTCTAAGTACACGAATGTCATGCACTGGGCATCTAGTTTAAAATAATAACTATGCAGATTAAAAACGGCAGGAGAGTAAGTGGATGCTGCACAGACATGCTCCCAGGACCAAACTGGAATTACAACTAAAATACAGAAAAGCTTCCTGAATAATCAATTGGACACTAACTGGAGAGAACCCTGATAACCGAGGACAGAAAGTGGAGACCACATAGAGACTGTAGGAGGGGTGGAGGTGCAAAAGGGTTGGCCAGGCTCCCACAGACAGCAAATGAAGTTCCAGAGAGATATCTCAGCTGCAGGGGGTTGCCACTGAGAACTCTGGGGTCCAATCCCCAAGCTGAGCCTCCCAGCAGAGAGCACCAGAACTAAGGATACCCACATAACATCTGACTGTGAAAAGCAGCAGGTTTGCTGTCTTCCAGGGAGACACCCTCTTAAAGGGCCAATGCACAAAATTCCCTGTGTATCCTTGTGCTCCGGCAGAGGGAGGGCAGAGTGGACTGGAGCTGTGTGAGCAGAAGCCAGGGTTGGGGATTCTGGGGTTAGAGCTAAGAAGGAAGACCCCTGTTTTCCCGTGCTGAGTCATTCCCTCTCACTGCTGAAGTCATCTTTCTCATGAAGACAATTTGTATCTAGGTTGTTTTGCCTGGGGGGAAGACAGTTAACTTACCCTATTGGAAAACACCTTGCCCCACAGTGTGGAGTTTCTTCAGCTCATTAAAAGACTGAGAATAACAACTAGCCCCCAGGCAGAAGCAGTTGCCCCCACCCTGTTGGGAAAAACTCTCACCATACCTGAGAGCTATTCAAGACTAAATCCAATCAGTCTGCAAGCAGAAGCAGTTTCTGGAGGTTTTGAGTCTTTGCCTGATCTAATTAGTCAGAAACAACATTTGACATTGTCCTGCACTAGAGATTGAGAGGCATAGCAGATCTACTAATACATAGTCACAAATCCAAACAGGCACCCAAAATGAAGAGACAAAGAAACAACCCCCAAATAAAAGAACAAGTGAATTCGCCAGAAGAAGAGATAAGTGAAATGGAGATAAGAAATTTTTCTGAGAGTTCAGAATAATGATGGTAAAGATGCTCAACATCATGAGAAAATATATAATAACTATGAAAACAGAAATAAAGAATGCCATAGCACAAATAAAGAACACATTGGAAGGAATACACAACAGATTAGGGGAAGCTGAGGATCAGATCAGTGAATTAGAAGATAAGGTAGAAAAAATTCACTCAATCAGAGAACCAAAAAGAAAAAAGTATTAAAAAACAGAAGGACAACTTAAGGGAGCTGTGGGACAACATGAAATATAACAATATTCACATAGCAGGTATGCCAGGAGAGGCAGAAAGTGAGAAAAGAATAGAGAATGTGTTTGGAGAAATAATGGCAGAAAACGTCCCTAACCTGGTGAAGGAAAAAGTCACACAAGTTCAGGAGGCACAGAGATTCCCAAGCAAGAAGGATCCAAACAGATTCACACCCAGACAAATCATAATTAAAATGCCAAAAAATAAAGACAGAGAGATAATTTTAAAGACAGCAAGAGAAAAGCAAACTGTTTCCTACAAAGGAGCTCCCATAAGGCTGTCATCTGATTTGTCATCAGAAATTCTACAGGTCAGAAGGAAATGGCATGAAGTACTCAAGATAATGGAAAGCAAGAATCTGAAACCAATATTACTATATCCAGCAAGGATATCATTCAAAATAGATGGTGAAATAAAGAGCGTCCCAGACATAAAATAATAACTATAAAGTACTTAGTTGTTAAAAAAAAAAGTTCCCTTTGTGAATAGGAGTAGTTTAGCAAAAGATTTTCCCAGTGCCTCTATTTTTCACTTTCTATGAGAATAATATACATATGCAAAGTGATCCTGAAACTCTGATCTGTCATTACTGGGATAATTAAGTTTCCATCCTACCAAGAATTCTCTAAATCTGCGATGTCATGTTGTTCATTCATCCAGCTTTTGTTGAGTTAAGAGTCTATTCTAAGTGCATACATACACCAAGGTGTTAAATCGCTAACAGAAGACAAGTGAGAGAAGCAATCATTACAGCATTCTGTGATAATTGCAGACGTGGGAGAAGCACAGAGGCAGGTACCTGACCCTGGCACGCAGGTTCTGGAAAAGTTGCTAAAAGTGGTAGTGACAATCTACCAATCACATCACTTTGAAATAGTGTAATTCAACTAAAAAAATTAAGAACCTTTATTTTCCCCAAAAAAGAATCTATGGTGAGAGTCCTATCACTCAAGCCCAGTGCTTTCTTTGATTCCCCTCTCACTCGAAGGAACAGAGGATGGAGGGAACAGACCAAGCAGGTGAGGCAGGCACTAGAGATGACTCCGAGTGTCTTATTTTTTTGTATGTTCTAATTTTTGCATCTTGGCTTATGGGAATTTGCAGACATACCTAAACATGCATATTCTAATGGAATAGTAGCCTTACTAAACTGAAGACTTTCAGTTAATATGTAAATCTCAGGTTTTTGCAGTGAGAATCCAAAAGCTCCACTTATACCAGGAATAAGTAGTGCAAACATGTCATGCTACAAAAAGCAGAACTTTATTTTATACCCTAAGCAAGGCCAGCTTCAGCTTTGGGGGTGCGCTAAGCTGAGTTATCTTTCTTTGAAGAATCAGATTAAAAGGCAACAGAATTGGACTGGAAAGGTGAGAGTTATTGGAAACAACTACTTGAAAAAGTGTTACGCTCTCTTTGGAATTTCCAAGTAGTCATTTCTTTCCATTGAGTTTCCTTCTGTCCTTATTATGATCTTTTACATCTTTTTACTACTGCGTTACATTGATGAATGTCAGACTATACTTGGAAATGCATGCATACCTGTGGGGACGCACATTAACTGGGATTCTAAAAAGGGTTCAAGCCCTAACCGATTTGGCTCAGTGGATAGAGCATTGGCCTGTGGACTGGGGGGTTCCCAGGTTCAATTCCGGTCAAGGGCATGTACCTTGGTTGCGGGCACATCCTCCCAGTAGGGGGTGTGCGGGAGGCAGCTGATCGATGTTTCTCTCTCATCGATGTTTCTAACTCTCTATCCCTGTCCCTTCCTCTCTATAAAAAATCAATAAAATATATTTAAAAAAATAAATAAATAAAAAGGGTTCACATTTCCAGTAACTTTGACCAGTATTCCCAATGGCACCTGAGCAGGACCGTACTTTCTATACTTCAGTCAACAGTTAACTTCACTTCAGCGAAGTGAACAGGAGACTTGTCTGTGGGGGAAGATGGAACAAAGTTTCTCCTGGAAGCATTTGTATCCCGTTTCTATGGCATACTTGCTTGGGTATGGAGGGCAGGTACATGTGGGACTCTTTTTAAACTCTACATTTATCCAAATGTGAGTTATTTTATCTTTATGTTTTTGCATATATGTATAGGTTTTGTGATGTGTAATCATGTTGAATCAAAGCAAACTTAACTGAAAAATGTAAACTGCTTTCAATTATACTCTCACAGGTTTTAGATACACACCTCTTAATAGAATATGAACGGGGTTTGTAAAAATGTATCAGAGCATAACTTTGTAATCGTAGTGCGACATATACAAGAAATGGTTTAGAAATGTGATCATCACATTTGCAACTGAAAAAACGTAGGAGCCTTACCAAACTGAGTTAAACAAGCCCTTATTTAGTCTGTCAGTTGAAAACCTAGTTCAGAATTTAAAACACTAGTAAAGTATCTGAGAGAAGAGTGCAAGTAGGAAAGGGAAATATAAAAAGGCAGTATTTACTGAACGTACTTACACTCAGCTGTTAAAACAGGAAATGTAACTTACATTTTAAAGTAATGTTTGCAAGTTAAGTCATTTCGTGAATTTAAAGCTGTTTACATTTTTTTAAGTGTGGCTACTCTATAATAAGATGTTCTAATATGTAAGTTCCATTATAGTTACAGAAATCATTCGTTGTTGCTTGTCAGTTTCAATAAAAATGGGTGGATAAAAGAAAAGGAGGGTACCTCACTCTCACCAGGAAAGGATGATCTATACATTAATGCCCACAATCATCATGGAAAGGCAATAGGGGTGGATAAAAGAAAATGTATAGGTCATCCTCACTCTCACCAGGAAAGGAGGACTTATACATTAATGCCCACAATCATCATGGAAAGGCAATATAGATGAACAGGCAGCTAGAAGATCTATGTCTAGATGACCTTGTTTAGTTGCTTGTTTTTCTTTTTTGGCCAAATTTCATATGTTTGAGAGTGATTTCCCTAAATGTCCATTTACATTTGTTCTTGACCCCAAAGAACAGTTTGGTTGGTCATCTATAGCCAATGTAATCAAAATGCATCATTAGAAAACATTTGTTGTAATCATATTACATTGCACAGAGAGATGTTTTGTTGAGCTAGATTTTCATCGTGCCCTAAATATAATTAGCCATCTGATCAGTTTCACCTTCATGCGAGCTCTGTCCCCCCTTGCCTCATTTAGAAATGGGTATTTTTCTTATGAGAGTGATGTTGATCAATCATGGGCTTATCAGAATCACTGTGAGCTTTCTAAATACACTTGGCCCTGGATTAGACATAGTGAATAAAACTCCGCTTTCATTCCTTTATGTACATATATAAAAGCTCTCCAATAAGTAGGCACTGCCTAAATTAATGGACAAATAGCTCCTATTGCAGTCCTATGTACCTTCCCCTCTTGGAAGGTTCCAGTGAATTTCAGCCTGAGTCCTGTTGGCATCTAACACACTTTATTGGATCTGAAGAAATATCCCCACTTCTGTGAATATTGAAGATAGGACCAATGGAGGAGGAAAAGGAGGAAGAAGGGAAGTGATTTTATAAAACAGTTCTTTGCCCTGCCTATTGACCCTACATATACTTAGTTCTTTCCCAGCCTCGACAGATCAAAAGAATCTAAGACGCTAACAAGACCCAGACAATTTGCTATCTTTATTAATTCAACCCAGATAGCCACCAGTAATTTTCTTTTTATTTCTTCATAATTTGACCTGCGAAGTTACTTTTGGTGATTCTGGAAAAGGAGGTAATGTAATAAACAGTTTCATGTTTAAGTATCACCATTGTTAGTTTCCTTCATTCATGATAAAATAAAATGGAATAAAAGTATCTTATATAATAAAAGCCTCATATGCTAAGTGTCCAACCGTCTGTTTGACCAGTTACTATGATGCACATTGGCCACCAAGGGGCAGACACTCTGACCGGTAGGTTAGCTTGCTGCTGGGGTCTGGACGATCAGAACTGGGCAAGCCTGGCTGGACACGCCCTGGAGCCCTTCTGCGGTCCCTCGCTGGCTGGCCAACCTCCCTCAGTCCCTCCCCGGCTGCTGGCCCCGATTGGGACTGGGCAAGATGCCCTGGAGCCCTCCCATGATCCCTCCCCGGCTCCGATCATGCACCGGTGGGGTCCCTTGGCCTGGCCTGCAAAAATCGGGCCGAAACTGGCTCTTCGACATCCCCCAAGGGGTCGCAGATTGCGAGAAGGTGAAGGTCAGGCTAAGAGACCCCACTGGTGCACAAATCCGTGCACCGGGCCTCTAGTTTTATTATAAATTTAAATAAAAAATTCCCCAAATCTTGGTTATAGTTCCACAAATAAATGATATTCTTGCTATTATTTGTCCCAGGGCCCCTATTTCTCTACAAATAGAAGTTGTTCTTTTATTCATGTGGATTGTAAATCAGCCTTTCATGTACTTCACACTTTTGCTAATTCACAGGTGGAAAATCTGATTTTAAGTTTTATTAGTCCCTCAGGAAAACATAGCCATGTAGGAGAATGTGTAAAGACTAGCTAAGTGTTCATCAAACTCATTTTCTCTTCCTCCTGGCACACAGTGGACTACATTTCTCTGTCTCTCTGGAAATTAGTTGTGTGGCCATAGGACTGAGTTCTTTTTTTTTAATATATATTTTTATTGATTTCAGAGAGAAATGGAGAGGGAGAGAGAGAGATAGAAACATCAATGATGAGAAT
>NW_005371734.1:795528-798509 GCF_000412655.1 Myotis brandtii
CATGCCCTTGACTGGAATCAAACCTGGGACCCTTCAGTCTGCAGGCCGACGCTCTATCCACTGAGCCAAACCAGTTAGGGCAAGCTGTCATCTTCTTAATATCACGGCAGTCCTCGGGCAGTCAGACATCTTCCATAGCATCCCCAAGGTCCAAGTGTGAGTGCTCCTTCGAGCGAGAGAGAAGCCATATTGCCTTTAGGCTCACAAGTCACACAGCATCGCTTCTGCCAGCCTCCACTCACTGCAGCAGTCACAGCCACCTCAGGTTCAAGGGGGAGGGGATGCGGAACCCACCTTCCAATGGCAGAAGTGCCAGATAATTTAGGGACCATCCTGTAAAACCACCCCAACTTTATTAGTTAGTACCCTGGTTGCAAGTGACAGAAGTCTCAGTAGGATGGGCTGAAGTAATAAGGACATGAGCTTTCTGGCATGACCAGGCATACAGAGGTAGAGATGTTCCAGGTTAGTTTAGTCACTCAACGATTTTTCAGAGCCCCTGTGCTTTCTGTCTCTCCATCCCATGCTCAGCATATCAGCAGCATTTGGTGTCATGGTCACACATAACTGCCGCAGTTCTGGTGTCACTAGGAACTGGGTCTCACATTCACGGAAGAAGATGGACATGGACTTGGGTTGATCAGTTTTTCTTAGGAAGGCAAACCTTTCCTTCAAGTCCCCAGAAATCTCTTCGTGCCTCAGTGGCCACCACTGGACCACGTGATTTCTCCCTTGGCAAAAACTAGGGGAAAACCTGTCTGATATTTTCGTCGTCCTAAGGTGAAAAGTGAGTTCTGCAGAACGGAAAGGGGATGTGAATAATTGTTGGTAAGACAGTCCTTTCCGACTTCTTCTCATGGTCCATGTATAAAAGATGATTACATTTATATGGCACAGTACAGGAAACTAGAGGTGGGTTTAGGGGGTGTCTTTATGGGGTTTGCTTAAAAAAATATTGTCCTTATATAATTATAAGAAAATTAAATAGAAAGGTGTGAAAAATTACATCTGTAAAAAATTCAAATAATACCTTTTTAAAACCAAATAAACTGCTATGATATCACCACTTCAAATATCCACAAATAAGTTTCTAGGACCTTTTCTATGCATCCACATAGTTTACTTTTACAAAAATGCAGTCATTATTTCTCTCCTGATTGTAATCAGCTTTTTAGAAAAACTACTGTGACATCTTCCCCATCACAGTAGATTCAGATTACAATATCACTGTTAAAAGATGAAAGGAGTTCAAATATATAATTATACCTTAACATAATCAATCAAATAAACATTGATGTTATTTCAGATTTGTTTTCCTTTTAAAATATATTTTAATAGACATTCTTAAATATTTTACATAAGTGGAATTTCTTAAAAGCTGCCAATTTATACACACAACAGCAACATTTACATTCATCCATTTGACAAGTGAGAATCAAGTTTTATGCCAGGCCCTATTCTGAACACTTTGAATTCAGCAGTTAAAAAAAAGAAAAAGAAAAAACTCTTTCTCCTGCTGCTTACACAGTAGTATATGAGAGGGTCCATTTCTCTGAACTCAATATCACTGGGGCTTTTCAAATTATGGCTAGTTTGATGGGGTGGGGGGTATTATTTTATTGTTGTATTGCTAACATAGATTTTTTTTTACTTGCTTACTGATTATTTGTATTTCATGATCACATTTTCTTTCTTTGATTGAATATGCTAATCAACACCTGTGCCTGCTAACATAAGGCAATAATTTTCATAGGAGCAAAGAGTTATTTAAAAATTATAGGGCTTTTTCGCAACGGGTTTGCAGCCAGAACACAGGTGTCGTGAAAACCGCCACTAACTCAAACCCAAGATGGGAAAGGAAAAGACTCACATTAACATCATCGTCATTGGACACGTAGATTCCGACAAGTCCACCACTACTGGCCATCTGATCTACAAATGTGGGGGCATCGACAAAAGAACCATCGAGAAATTTGAGAAGGAGGCTACTGAGGTGGGGAAGGGCTCCTTCAAGTACGCCTGGGTCTTGGATAAACTGAAAGCCGAATGGGAGCACGGTTTCACCATTGATATCTCCCTGTGGAAATTCGAGACCAGCAAGTATTACGTGACCATCATTGATGCCCCCGGACACAGAGACTTCATCAAAGATATGGTGACAGGCACATCTCAGGCTGACTGTGCTGTCCTGAATGTTGCTGCCGGTGGTGGTGGATTTGAAGCCGGCATCTCCAAGAATGGACAGACCCGTGAGCATGCCCTTCCGGCCTACACACTGGGTGTGAAACAGCTGATGGTTGGTGTTAACAAAATGGATTGCACTGAGCCGCCCTCCAGCCAGAAAAGATACAAGGAAATTGTTAAAGAAGTCAGCACCTACATTAAGAAAATTGGCTACAAACCTAACACAGTGGCATTTGTGCCCATTTCTGGTTGGAATGGTGACCACAGGCTGGAGCCAAGTGCTAACATGCCTCGGTTCAAGGGATGGAAGGTCACCCGTAAAGATGGCAATGCCAGTGGAACCACGCTGCTTGGAGCTCTGGATGGCATCCTGCCACCAACTGGTCCAACTGACAAGCCCCTGCGCCTGCCCCTCCAGGATGTCTACAAAATTGGTGGTATGGGTCCTGTCCCTGTGGGCCGAGTGGAGACTGGTGTTCTCACGCCCGGCATGGTGGTCACCTTTGCTCCGGTCAGTGTTACAACTGAAGGGAAGCCTGTTGAAATGCACCATGAAGCTCTTCCTGGGGACCATGTGGGCTTCAACGTCAAGAACGTGCCTGTCAAAGATGTTTGCTGTAGCCATGTGGCTGGTGACCGCAAAAATGACCCACCAGGGGAAGCAGCTGGCTTCACAGCTCAGGTGATTATCCTGAGCCACCCAGGCCAGATCAGTGCTGGCTATGCACCTGTGCTGGAGGGTCACACAGCTCATATTACTTGCAAATTTGCTGAGCTGAAAGAGAAGATTGCTCGTC
>NW_005371734.1:798571-851428 GCF_000412655.1 Myotis brandtii
GATATGATTCCTGGCAAGCCCATGTGTGTTGAGAGCTTCTCTGACTACCCTCCTCTGGGCCATTTCGCTGTTCATGACATGAGACAGACAGTTGCTGTGGGTGTCATCAAAGCAGTGGACAAGAAGGCAGCTGGAGCTGGCAAAGCCACCAAGTCTGCCCAGAAAGCTCAGAAGCTAAATGAATATTATTCCCAACACCTGCCACCCCAGTCTCAATCAGTGGTGGAAGAACGGTCTCAGAACTGTGTGTCTCAATTGGCGATTTAAGTTTAATAGTAAAAGACTGGTTAATGATTACAATGCATCGTAAAACCTTCAGAAGGAAAGGAGAATGTTTTGTGAACCATTTGGTTCTTTTGTGTGTGTGGCAGTTTTTAAGTTATTAGTTTTTAAAATCTACTTTTTAATGGAAACAACATGACCAAAAATCTGTCACAGAATTTTGAGACCCATTAAAATAACAAAGTTTAGTGAGAAAAAAAGAAAAAGAAAAAACTAAAATAAAAATAAAGATTATATGGCTAGTTGTGAATATTTGTTATGGTGAATATTTGTTATGGTGATTTGACGTAGAAGTTGACCAACAAATTTCCTTTTAAATAATTCATCAAAATGAATGCTTTAAAAGATAGAAAGATTGAATATGAATCATCTGACTGAAAAGAGCCACTCTAATTCTTGATATTTTTCAATTGTGTGTGTGTGCACTTAAAATGCTGACATTTTGAAGTTAGACATCATCTAGTTAGGAATACCAATGAACCTCTTATAAAAACTGTCACCTACAGAAAAAAATTAAAGTCACAACTGCATCTTCATTGTAGTTATAATTGATCATCCCCACCTTCCCTAACTAGAATGGCGCTGGGATAAAATCATTCCTTAGAAAGCTGTCTTCACAGAGTGTGTCTACTGGGCTTGAGAAATGCCATCTAGGAATTTGCAGTATTTAGACGAACTCGTTTTGCAGATGGCGGTGGCAACATTGCCTTTTCCCATCCAGGTGCCTCTTGTTAGTCACCCATCAGCAATGGACACCTGACGGCAGTTCTCAGTGTTGGTTTGCACAGGTCTCCTCCAGTTCTCTCTCCCAGAGCTTCAGTTTCACCTTTCACCATACAAGTGCTGTAGCAGGTTTGGGAGGGCAAGCAAGAGACTGTTGTGATTAGACATCTCCCGTCTTCTGTGACCTGTTCTTTAGATGAGCTCATTTAAAGAGCCTCGCAATGCACTGGAAGGCACGCTGGCAGAGCTCAAAATCGCTGCTTGCGTTCCCCATGTCCTAGTGCTAGTTCACGTTCCTGGTGAGCTTACTGGGTGTCAGGAATCAGACAAGCCTTTTAAATCTCACCGGAGTCCTCGAAGGTGGGCTACTGACATCCCCCTGTTGCACATAAAGTGATGAACTCCTGTGGAGGTCACAGAATTTGCCTTGGACAGTCTAGTTAATAAATAACAGCACCTAGAATTCTGAGACATGACTCTTTGCTTCTGACATAGTTTGGTGGACTGCATCTTCAAAAGATTGCTAATCTAGATGTCTTTTCTCTCAGGAACATGCAGCTACTTTGATTTTTTTTAACCTCTGTATTTCTCTCTGAAGCCCACTCCACAGACACCAGTGATCTGACTGGCTGCCTGGAGATACCTAGGAGGGACTGTATCTTGATACTAAAATAAAAAGAACCCGTAAGAAACACCTCTGGTGGCAATCTAGTTTAAAAGCTAGATCCTAACGGCTCATTATAGGTATTATTAGCTGAATTGTGTTCCCGCTCAACCAAATTCATACGTTGAAGTCCTAACTCCCAGTGCCTCTGAAGGTGACTGTATCTGGAGAGAGGGCCTTTATAAAGATAATTAAGGTAAAATAAGGTCATATGAGTTAGCTGTCATCCGATATGACTGGTGTCCTTATAAAAAAAAAAAGATTAGGTCATAGACACACACAGAAGAAAGACCATGTGAAGACCCATGAAGGAGGTGACCATCTATCTACCAAGAAGAGGGGCCCTCAGAAGCACCCAACCACGCAAATACCTTGATCTTGGATTTCTAGTCTCCAGAATCATGAAAAAAAATTTTTTTCTATGTAAGTCACCCAATCTGTGGTACATTGTTGTTATAGCCCAGCAGTCTAATACAAATGGAATTGCATAATTACTAATATCTAAAATTAAGAGCTTTCCTGATTATTCAAAGTTCTCTTCTAAAAATCAGAAATCTTGGCCAGTAAGAGGGATTTCAAGAATTCTTTTTTATGCTGGAATTTTATTGCCCCAAATAGAACTCTACTGAGAGGATCAGTGATTGAGGCCTTGACACCTTATGATATTCAGCTTAGCCTGATGATGCTTATGGTAACAGTGTTTGATCCGAAGGCAAATTGCAGGTGCTCCCTGGATTTCTTCATACAGATTTCTTCAGCTGGATTTCTTCATGCAGCTACAGAAATACTTACCACGAAAAGAACATACCTTTACAGAGTCTCACTAAGTTTCCTGTGGATGGGCAAGTGCAGTGGTGCCTGGAAATTATGGCAATGCCTGCTATTAAAATCAGAAGTAGGTGCATAGCTCATGGAAATAGAAATCCCAACAAAGAGAGAAAAAAACTAAAGAACAAAATAAACCTATACAAAAACATTAAGACAAAAATCCCTTTGACTTTCAGTTCAAGAAATATTTTCTTGCCAAACCGGTTTGGCTCAGTGGATAGAGCGTCGACCTGCGGACTGAGAGGTCCCAGGTTCGATTCCGGTCAAGGGCATGTACCTTGGTTGTGGGCACATCCCCAGTGGGAGGTGTGCAGGAGGCGGCTGGTCGATGTTTCTCTCTCATCGATATTTCTAGCTCTCTATCCCTCTCCCTTCCTCTCTGTAAAAAATCAATAAAATATTTAAAAATATATTTTCTTTTCAAACCAGTTTATAAGTCAAATATGTATCATAACAAAGTCGTTAAATTTATTTGTATTTTTTATTTACAAATTTATTTGTATTTGTATTTAAAGAGGAAGGGAGAGGGTTAGAGACAGAAACATCAATGGGAAAGAAACATCAATAGGTTGATTTCTGCATGCCCCCTACTGGGGAATCAAGCCTGCAACCCAGGAATCAAACCAGTGACTCCTTGGTTCCTGGGTCGGCGCTCAACCACTGAGCCACACCGACTGGACTCAATAAGTGCTTTTAAAGTTCATGCATTGAACTGTAGGGGAAAATAGAATTTAGATATCAAATACTTCATGATATGATGTGAGAAAAAAAGAGACAAAAAAGCCATAATTTCATGTAGTCTTCGGTAAAATCTGCAATGGAAATAAAAACTGTAATGAAATCAGAGGACAGCAAAGGTCATTCTTGCTGGGACATTTGTGTCGGGTCTGGAGGTGTGTAGCATTTACTCAGGTGGGAATGCAGAGAGAGCGAAGCTTTCTAGGCAGGTGGATTAGCACGAGGAAAAACAGATGCTGTTGAGTGCAAATCGTGCTCAGTGAAAAAGTAGGAATCTGAGAGGGAGCGTTGAGAGGATGGGGCCATTGACCCTGCACTTGGAGGTAAGGGACCTAGGTTTGAGTCTTGTGTTCCCCATTTACTAGATTTATGACTTCAATCTCCCTGAGCCTCAACTTGCTCATCTGCAAAACAGAACTAATAGTTCAGTCCTCACAATTATGATGATTAAAAGTGAGTACCGTGTGAAATCTCCACCTAGCAAAGCCTGATATGCAGTAACAATTCAGCAAATGTTAGCTGATCCTAAGAGGTTAGACTTGATTCTATAGGAAATAGGAGCCAATAGGGTTTTGAGCATGAAAGTAAGATGACCAGAGCTAGGCATTTGGAAATGTATCCCAGTAACACGGTGTGCAGAACGAATTAGAAAGGGCAGCCATTGTGCAAGAAGGAAGGCCCGCCCACTAGGAAAACATTAGCAACAATAGCCCAGCTTTGAAGTGATGGGGGCCTGAAGCAGGGCTGTGCTGGAGGAATGGGCAGGAGAGTATGAGTGGAAGAGATTCCATGTAAATGGCACTAGGATCTTCACCCTGGGATATAAATAGCTGTTCAGAAAAGCAGATCCTAGTCCTGTGGCTTTTTCTCAAGTAGTGGCATGACCTCCTCTGAGCTATGTAACCTCCGTGGATTCCAAATTTGCTCATGTATGCAATAAAAAGAGATTAGGAAATCTCTAAGTATTCTTATAGCACTAAACTCCTTTGTGCCTATTTGAATCAATAAAACTTGTTAAGTTGATTAGATGAGAAAGTAAAGATAGGGGAGACAGAGAATTTGAACTTGAAGCAAGAAGCTTTAAAGATATTAGTGTGTCAGTAGATTGTCATTTCTAGGAATATGGAAAAGAAAAATAAACAGGTTGGGGGAAAATACACTGAGTGGCCAGATTATTATGACCACCTGACGTTTGTAGGTAAATTAGCTATAATTTCGCGCTGAAGTTGCTAGAGGGCCAGACCATTATAAATAGGGAAGCAGGTTGTTTACCACGACAGTAGAAGTGATTTTTTTCTGAAGATATGGGTAAACAACAAGCTTTAACAGCCTTGAACATGGGATATATATGTATATATATGTCATTTCTAACAATTTGAAGGACTGTCCTTCAAACACATAGACATATGGGTTTATGAATATTCAACAAAGTATTTTATATTATATGCTACACCATGTAAACATCATATTTGAAAGCAAAATTTTTTTTTAATTTATAGATTCTTTTCATTGGCGATTCAACCAACAGAGGGATGATGTACTATCTGATTGAAAGACTGAACGAAACCTTGCAGGAATGGCAGAAGGTGCATGGCACTAAGTTCTACCACAATGTCAATGGTGGGAAGACTTTGATCAGTTATTCCTACTATCCTCAGTTCTGGATAAGCCCTTCATTGAGACCAACGTTTGAAAAGGCCCTTGAGCATCTCTTGCAAAGGTACAATGGAACCATTGAGAAGAGCACAGTGACACAATGCACTTGTTTCTCACTAGTGGTCATAATTGCTCACCCTACATCAGTGGTTCTCAACCTTCCTAATGCCGAGACCTTTTAATACAGTTCCTCATGTTGTGGTGACCCCCAACCATAAAATTATTTTCTTTGCTACTGTTTTGAATTGTAATGTAAATATCTGATATGCAGGATATATTTTCATTGTTACAAATTGAACATAATTAAAGCATAGTGATTAATCACAAAAACAATATGTAATTATATATGTGTTTTCCGATGGTCTTAGGCGACCCCTGTGAAAGGGTCGTTCAACCCCCAAAGGGGTCGTGACCCACAGGTTGAGAACCGCTGCCCTACATCAAAGGTGCTGAAAAGCGTAAAGCAAGTAATATGGCTGAAAACGAGTTGGAAATGACAAAGAGGTCCTGTGATCAGGATGTCAGATATGGTTCAATGAAATGTGAGGCAATGCTGTTAAAATATTTACCATCTGTTTCAAGGCAACATGTGTTGTTTTTCTTTCTGGATTTCAGATCACGTCCTCTGGAGAATTCGGGCCAGACTGTATTGGTCGTTGGTGGTGTTCAGTGGCTTAATTCCAATCATCTGCAAATTATTCACAAGGTTCTAAAGAGGTACATTTCTGTAACAGTAATTGTCATTAGGATTCTAAGTTAAAAAAAAATTACTCTTGATTTGATGGAATTTTATCAAGATTTTATTTAAAGACCAACTTGTTTAGAAGTAAGTATTTAAAGTCTTGTTTAAAATATTTCAAAATACCTTTGTATCCAATCACAAGATGGCTCTTCAGTATCCAAATTTAAATTTACATTTACTACAGATCAAAACATGCCCACTGACATGTAAAACTCTATCCACACAAAAAATGAGCATACATCAAATCTATAAAATGAGAAATTAGTCCTGTCTGCCAATTACCACATTCTAAAGAACGTTCATGTATTCGTTTATGTAAACATGATCATCTAGAAATATAATTGATGCTCTTGACTTTAGAATTCTAATTATTTCACAGGGAAAATTTACTCAATATCCTTGTGATCATCAAAACTTTGGGAATCGGATTTCATCTGCCAGTGGATGGAGTGCATTTCTTAACACAGGTAAGGCCATTTCGTCCCAGGCTGTGTGAACTTCATGCTTCTTGTCTTTGTTGATGTCTGGAAGGCACCACATAATATTTAGCAACCTTTATAAAAAATCAAGGGAGATAATATACTTGTGGATTATGATTTTAAATCAGTTAGAATTATTCCTGGAAATAAGGAGCCCATAATCCATGTGTGTTGTACATACTTTGAGTTCATAAAAGAAGAAAGGGGGTGCCAAACTATGAAAAAGTAAGAACTGAGGGTAGATGAGAGAGATTGTGCTTTAGGTACCTCCTTACCCTACTAACGTTTCAGACACCTTTGGAGGCTCATGCTGAAACCACGAATGAAATTGTCAGTATCAATGAATACTTTGGGAAAGAGTGGGTTTTTTTGAAGATGATATCTGACTGATGGCTTTAAAAATCATCTTTGAAGTAGTATCATTAGTAGTATAACGCTGGCTAGAGAGTCATAAATGAAAGGAGTTAGAGGCTCTGACCAGCTCTTATAGAATTTAGTAAATTAGTCACAACACTGAATTGAAGTCTCAGAAAAGAACAGAAAGACATCTGTAGGTAAAGGAACCAGCTGGGATTGTTCAAGCCAGGAAAATTCTTGGCAGTGGGGTTTGTGTGTGATTGCTCCGGGGAGGCCAGGAGCACTGGGAACTGGGGAGACAGTAAGCTGCCCATTAAATACATAAGCCGAGTGAGATTTACTTTTGTGTCAATGTTGAGCACTCCTAGCTTTCCCCAGCACATACTACACAACCCCCCGCCCCTTTCTTGAAACTACGCCTGCATAGATGCCGGTTCTATGATACAAAAGCAGGAGAACAGGTGGTAGAAAGTGGCCCAAGTAGAACCTCCAAATTCATCTCCTTGGAGTTAGGATGGGCTGAGGGGTTGAGGTATTTAGTATCTGGGGTAGCTGAAGAGTTTTAGACCGTTGGGGATTAGAAGAGGGATCCTTTGATAATTTTTGCGATAGGTTACGAGTAGAATCCCCTTTACTGTTATCTGAAGACTACAGGTCAGTATTGCAACTCCTTATTGAGGACTCTGGTAGCTCTACTTTGCTTCTTTGACTGCAGCTCCTCACAGGAACTGGAGTTCTGTAGCTGCTGCTTATATTTAGTCTATTAAGTTTGAATCAGTTCATCTCGGCAGACAGCGAACATTTCTTCAGCACCTACTATGTACCAGATATCGTGTTAAACATTATGCCTCCCCCTGGGCTTTGATGGTGTTCATCAGTCCTTTAAAACTGAGTAAAGACAAAAGGATGGAACCAGAGGGTGTGGAAAACAATAGAATGAAAGAGACAATAGCAATGGAAGCAGAAAATAAAACTGAACTCCTCATCATATGCTTGCATGGCTTTTCAGAACTGGGCCTCTGCTTTCCTCTGTAGACTTATCCCTTGGTCTCCCTATGTCTATACACACAGACACACTCACAACACCACCGAGCTCGGTCATGCTGAGCATGTTCTAGCTTCTCAAGCATGTCATGCTCTCAGTCACCTTCAGGTCTCTGAAATCACTACTCCCTTTTCTTGGAGCCCACTCTTTCACTACCTCCTCCTGTGGGTAACCTCCAAGCACCCTTAAAGTGTTAGTTTACATGCTATTTCCTCTGGGGAGACTTAATGGGCACATGGGGCTCCATGGTCTGTTCCTGCTATGAGCTCCTATAATATCGATTTGTGTCCTCATGCATGTCACTCATCTGATAATAGTCCTTGGTTGCCTGTCTCCCCTGCTAGAATAATCTCTGTGATTGGAGAGACGGGGAAGGGAGGGCTGCATTGCTCATTCTGGTACCCCTAGCGCAAAACACCATTGTCAGCACGTAGTAGACTCTCAAAAAATACCTATTCCCGAGTGGGTGAGTGACACTTTGTATGATTTGGCTGCTCCCAGTTTGCCCCTTTAGGACTAGACATTCATTCCCCGGGGCTCTGGCTGTGTGGTCTAATAACGACTTACACGTGAATCCTAGCAGGGACTGCCTTTTGCTGCAGAAACCCAACTTGCCAGGGGCAAGGGTACCAAGACTCCACCCCCTTTCCTTAATGTGGGCCATTATCTCAGAAGATCCTTCCCAGCTCTAGAACCCCTGGTGGGATCCACAAAGCCTGTTTCAACCACATCACTCTTCCGTAGGTGTTGATCCCTGTTAGTCTCCTGCATGCAAATTTCCATCTAATTGTCTATTTCCCAGAGAACTGACCTTTCTCTAGACACTGCTTACTCTAAAGTTCCATGTATCCTTCATAATTAGACATATTAGAGTTGAGAAAATGCGTGTACTAGACAAGAACAAGCCTGAGGATCATTTTTCATGCGATAGCACAGACAAAATTCACATCTGTCTCCTTCCTCCGTATTTCTTCTTTATGGACCTCTGCTATTCACGATCTTTATTTGGGGGGAAACACTCTTCTTTGAATGTCACATAAAAATAGTAATGTGAGCACAGTGGAGACAGGATATTAGACGTATTTGTACTGCTTTTACTTTGCGGTTGGATTAACAAATGCAAGTAATTTGCATTTTTACATGGAAAATGAAAATAGTTTTTTTTCTTTAGAAAAGACAGAGAGAGTGCAATTCCCTCTCTTTGTCAGAGTGGGTTTGCCAAGAAACAGACACTAAGATGGGATGAGCAGAAGAAGGGGGTTTAGAGGGAGAGCGCCTGGGAAGACTAAAGGGAAGAGGAGAAGACAGGAAGACTTTCAGACAACAGCACCCAATGCAGAGCACTCAATCTTGCACCAGATGTTTTTTAGTCCACTATGTATTGGGACCTGTGTTTAGGTGTAATGAGTCTGACATGAAGGCTGTGGAAGAAGGATGAAGTACATAGGAAGAGACTCAGAGAACAGGTCAGTCTGAGAAAGTGTTGGCCAAGCCAATGAGGAATCCTGAGCTAGGGTAGAGGAGGAGTTCCTCCTCTTGACAGTAGACCTCAACTAGAACTCCAACCTTGAACATGGGAGGGAAGGAGGGAGAGAGGGAGGAATATGACCCAGAAGCAGCAGCACTCAATTCTGCTGCTCCTAGAAGCACACTCCTTCCCCTCCCTCCCCACCCCCCACTGGCAGTCCTGTCTCTGCTCAGGAGTCACCTCTCCAAGTCTCTCTGTCCAGCTGTCCCCTTGCACCTGGCAGAGCTATTCCCTTTTCTCTACTAGCCAGAGCCTGGTAGGTTTGCCTGCCATGAAAGACTTAGTAAATGTATGCATATCTTTCTCCTATTAGAATGTAAGGTCTTAAGATCAGGGCCCATGATTTATTTATTCTTATATTCCTGTCCCTCAGCACAGAGCTAAGCACGAAACATATATTAATTAATATTCAAATGAATAAAAATCCAAATAGATGGGGATAACATTTGTGATTTCAAATCTTGGCTTTTAAATTGAGAATTTTAGAGGTTTCAGAGGATCTTTGTGGGCAAAAAAAAAAAAAATGACTTATGATGGTAGGGAAAGTTCTAAACTGTAAATCACTGTACATATTTATGTATTGCTGTTTTATACATACACAGGTGTTTACATTTATATTTTGAATAAAAATTAGGACACCTCTTTATTTAAGAAATATAGGTAAAATTAATTCTTTATCTCAAAATAAGTCCAATCTGTAGAACAAGATGCCCTTTACACAATTTCTATCTGATTTAGTAAATCGTAAACAATGCTCTTAATAAAAATTCTCACTCTTCTGCTCTGCAATACAGAGGGAAGTTCAGAACTTATGGAAAGAAAATGTGATTATTCTGGACACTGCAAAGAAGTATGGCTACGAAGTGGTGGACACCTTCACTATAACCATGGGGCGCTACAAAGAGTTTTTCCAGGGAGCCTGTGGCTGCCATTTCCATGAGGTATTTATCTGGCTTTCTGACTCTTGTAGCTTTTGATTTTTAAAATTTTTCATTGTGTTTTTAATAGCATGGTCAGTCTTATAGTGCATTAAAAAACTATGTCAGGAGGAGATTAGATGAGTTGTTCATCACTTGGCCGAAGCATGTGGTAATCATAACTCAAAGCTCTGCAAAATGAGGTGTTTTTTTTTTTTAAAAAAAAAATAGTGTTTACATCGACACTTGGGAACTTGATCTCAGGTCAGTGCAAGAAGGAGATGGCCACCTGGAGAACACCTGCCCGTCTAATAGACTCTGAGCCTCCCCTGAGGAATGGTGTCCCAAAACGTGCCAGATTCCTTTAGTGGAAGCAGCTTGAAGATCCAGAGCATTTAATATGATGACTAACAAATCATCTTCCTCCTTTGGTGTAGTCAGTGCACAACAGGAGGGCCTGTCTTTTGACTGATTTCCCCCCCAGTGGTGAAAATGATGTTATTTGTAATAGTAATTAAACAGGCTTAGCTGATAAGGTGATGATAGAAAATAATTTTATCCTTTTTCCCTTGTCCTTTCAAATCCCTCTGTGGATATTTCCTCCCTATCACTTGAATAAAATCTTGGTAAATCCCATAACTCGAAAACCACTTTCATATCATCAAAGGACCCCCGTCATTTTCAGGCACAGAAGAATATCACTTCGATACTAAAATTGCCCGGGCCTGTTTCTATGCCCACGTAACATGATTTCCTTCCCCCAGCTCAGACCTGCCTCATCTTGAAAGCCTGACATAGGAGAGAGGGAGCCAGGGACTTCTTTCCTATTTCCCCACTTTTCTTCTCCCACCCTCTTCATTGGGTCCGGTTAGGGAGGAGATATTAAGGGCAACATGTCTTACTTGACTAGCGTAAGCATAATCATCAGTGTGCTCTCTGGGGATAGAATGCTAATTCCTTCTTTTTTAGGGTGCTTTTGTGCACTTTCTTGAAGACAGATCCCACTGGGCCCCCCAGAGATAGCTTCCTGGGGAAAGGCCAATCCCACTCACTGCTGCATTCCTTCCTTGGCCCTTTGCCTTCCAATTGCCCACCCTTCTTTTTTGGGGGGAGGGGGGAGGTCACATTGCCCCTCTAGGCATCCTCTTGGAAGATATTCAAAATGGCACTGGGCTTGCTACATTCAGTTGCCCAGATTTGGTCCACAAGAAACACCCAGGCAACCTTGCTCAGCTGTTGCTGGAAATACAGTTAGCTCCAGGTCAGCCCTCTCTCTGTTTCTTGCTCTTTCTTGCTCTCGCTCTCACTTTCGCTCTTCCTCTCTCACTTTCTCTGCTACAGGGAAGCTGAACTTTAGCCAATGTCTTATCCCAGTTCTAATGCACCCCAATCCCCAACATGTCCATCTCTCCAAGTTGGTCTCTTAAAACCCCATCTCACTTAGCTTAGAGCAGTGGTTCTCAACCTGTGGGTCGCGACCCCCACAGGTGTTGCCTAAGAGAGAGGAAGCCAGGGACTTCTTTCCTATTACATATTGTTTCTGTGATTAATCACTATGCTTTAATTATGTTCAATTTGTAACAATGAAAATACATCCTGCATATCAGATATTTACATTACGATTCATCACAGTAGCAAAATTACAGTTATGAAGTAGCAACGAAAATAATTTTATGGTTGGGGGTCACCACAACATGAGGAATTGTATTAAAGGGTCGCGGCATTAGGAAGGTTGAGAACCACTGGCTTAGAGCAAGGCTGGAGGGGCTCCCCAGAGGGAAGAAGACCACAAAGTATTTGGAAAACTTCTCACATAGAATTTCTCGCTCTTCATCTTTATTTCCCAGTCCTTTTCATGAAACAAGGGTTTGTGAAGCGAGATGCTGTCCACACTTTTGCATGTTTTGCATATATTGTCCAGACATTGCTTCGGAATGTGAAGCTACTTGGCTACTGTTGTTTGCTCTAGGTCTCAGGAGCCTCAGCTGAAACTGTGACAGAGAGTTTCTCATTTGATCATCCTGTCAGATATTGATTCACTCGTGGGTTGTTGTTTTTTCTTGCATGGCCTCCTTTGTAAACCAGGATGCAGTCATTAGTGAGTTGACTAGTGAGGTGACAACTAAAGGTTTCTTCTGATCCTATTTTTCAGCCATAAGATGACTTTCAGAATCTATCCTGGTCCTCAGGTTTTATGAATACCCAAAAGTTATTGACATGGCACTGTATGCTCTACTAATGGATTCATGTTATATTTTCATATGACAAATGGAACTGCATCTCAGAGAAGTGAGCTCCTGCAGCCACAATAAAAATCATTTTGAGTTTTTATCTAGCAACATGGAGCTTGGCCATGTGGATGTGGATGCAGACCAGATTTTAAGCTGTAGAACACTGTGTGTCTACTTATTTCTTCCATAAGAAAATATAACACTCTTTGGGTGCCTATCCTAATTTGCAAAATGTCAAGACTTAGAAATACAAGAGCAGGCAGCCTGGAAGAAGAAGAAACAATGAACTTGTACCTGAGACAACCCAGTATCAGAGTTGGTGACAAAAACAAGCCAAAAGTTGCCAAACTTGCAGAAAATGGGGACTTTGAAAGACGATATACAGATAGGGTGTGTTTTTTTTTTGTCTCTTTTAGGAGAGATTCATTTATTTTTGTATAATATGCCTTCAATTAGTATTTGGGGTGAGGATATCTGTTTTTTCTTTTTTCAGCTTTAGTTCTTCTAAAAAGAAGTCCCCCCAATGATTTCCAGCATGGCTCCAATTAAAAACAGAAGATGCCCTTCCCACATGATTGCATTACATGTATCTCCTGCTACAGCAACAAGTAGCTGACACTAATAGTCATGGAATTAGAGAAGTACAAAAAAGACTCTCTGAACCATCAGAGCTAGAAAATTGGCTTATAATCATTACTAAAACACTATTATTAGTTGCATAATAATGACTTAAGCATGGCAGGTAAAATTATTTCACTTATTTGATTTTATGATTTTTTTGTGTTCAGATATCATGTACAAATTCTTTTTTCTTGAACCCTATTTTTCATGTCTGCTGTCTTGGAGGCAGGCTATATAGGTATGCCCCAAATTATCTCAGTTGATTCTGGAACATGCTATCCATTCCGAAGTTTCCATGTTTGAGAAGAAATACTTCTAAGAGCATTTGCCTTTCTCGTTACCACACAGACCTGATACGATTGTCTTCCTTAAATGACTCCCTTCATCACAAAGTCTCAAAGCTCATTCATCACTTAGGCATACTTGTTGCTTAACTTTTGAACAATTTGTACCACTTGTATTTCAGGAAGTTGCTAGTGCTGACACAGATGTTTTATAATCTTTCTAAACCATCGCCCAACATCTTAAATCACTGTTAGCTTATTATAAACAATCAAGAAAATTCTAAAGCTTCTTGCAAAGAATGGTGTGACGATAAATGTAGCAAGCCAGAAAACAGTAGGTTATTGGTCTCTTGCAAAATGTATTAAAGGGTAGAAATTCATTAATAACAACCATTTTTTCCTCTGTGCTCGTCTAATGAGCTGGAAAAGAAAGTTGTCATATAGTAATCAAAAGAATTAAAATTAGCTATAAGAAACCCCAAAGAATTTCAGTTTGAGAGCCTTGTATCTTCTGGTGTTTAATGAAACCATTCTCACAATCAATTCACAGACACCTGAGAAGGATAAATATAACCTTCACAGCAAGATGTGAATGTGACCTCTTTGATTTGTGGTGAGAATTCAAGCATAGACATAACAAGCCTACTCCAGTGGTCTCTTATTGCTATGGATGAGATTAAAGGGTTTGGGCATCTCTTTCATCTGTCAAGGCTCCAAAAGAGAATACATTGCCACCACACATCTATAAACAATTTCCCAACTGGTGTGCATCAGTTTTGACTAACATCGTCCCGCAAATGAGAAAAGCAGGTATATCTCTTCATGGGTAGAGATGGAATTTTGTTTTCTCAATGTTTACGCAGGACAACAAACAGGATCCAGGTAGCTCTTGCCCAACAGTGGTTTTGGATGGTGCCTTTAGTTATGTGGCAAATATCTACTGTCAACAGCCAAAACCTGGGAAGGATACAAAACTATTATCAGCCCAAACTTAGCTGCAGAAGGGGAAAATCCACAACTAATTATTATGTGACTAGAGGCCCAGTGCATGAATTTGTGCACCAGTGGGGTTCCTCAGCCTGGCCTGCAGAATCGGGCCGAAACTCGCTCTCCGACATCCCCTGAGGGGTCCCGGATTGTGAGAGGGTGCAGGCCAGGCTGAGGGACCCCACTGGTGCACAATCAGGGCCAGGGAGGGACATGGGAGGTTGTCCAGCTGGGGAGGGATTGTGGGAGGGCTCCAGGGCATGTCTGGCCCGTCTTGCTCAGTCCCAATCGGCTGGACCGAAGCAGCAAGCTAACCTACTGGTCAGAGTGTCTGCCCCCTGGTGGTCAGTGCATGTCATAGCAAGCGGTTGAGCAGCCTTAGCATATCACGCTTTGATTGGTTGAACGGCTGACCAGTCGACCAGACATTTAGCATATTAGGCTTTTATTATATAGGATTATTAATTAGTCTAATCCAGCAATTTTCCCAAACTTTTTCATCTCGTGGCACACATAAATTAATTACTGAAATTCTGTGGCACACCAAAAATACATTTTTTGCTGATCTGACAAAATAATACGTATAATTTTGATTCATTGTGCTGGCTATTGTTATTTTTCAATTTGACAATCTAAGAGAAAAGAAGTCAGTGCCCCTGACTAAATAATAAGGTATTGCATGTTTTGAAATTTCTTGTGGCACACTGGTTGAAAATCGCTGGTCATATTTCAGTTGTATAGAGTTTATATGATATCTCTGTTTTCTGGCAGATCCTAGCCACAGCTTCTGACTCAGCAAAAATGAAATCAGAACAAAAAAAAAAAACCCTGGCATCACTCCCAGCTCTCACACCTGCAGATTGCCTTTGATTCTGGCACCATGGAAAGAGATTTTCAGTTCTTTTTCAGAGATGATTTTCCATCATTATTTAATCTTTATTTTATATTCATTTAATAATGATGAGAGAGAATCACTGATTGGCTGCCTCCTGCACGCTCCCTACTGGGGATCGAGCCTGGAACCTGGGCATGTGCCCTGACTGGGAATGAAACCATGACCTCCTGGTTCATAGGTCGATGCCCAACCACTGAGCAAAGCCGGCTGGGCATCATTATTTAATCTTAATTAAATAAACAAAAGCTTATCTGGCCTAGAAATGTTTTCTTTCTGTATCATCAGCCTAAAGCGTTTCTCTTTGTACTTCAGAGTTTAAAAGTTTATCATAAACATAATGAAGAAAAAGCCTTTAAATTTATCTATCTAAAAAAATGAAATAATGACTTCTAGAGAAAAAAGAGCTGATCCAAATAGAGTTATCTTACTTATACAGCGGATGCCAGACTTTAACTAACAACATGGCTATTTTTAATAAATTAGTACACTGTAATGACAATTTAATTCATCAGCTTTTTTGGTGTCTGTATAAAAATCGTATTAACTGCTATAAACTGAGCCAGGAGAAATTTCCATTCACATCTCAAACTAAACATGTCCCCCCCAAAATAATTAATATTTGAATTCATTCTGTTGTGCTGTCATTTACAAACCAGACTCATCCTTTATTCCTCCTTCTCTTTCTCCGGCCCCCTAACAACCTCCAACCAGCTAGTTACCAAGTGCTTTTTACCTCCTAAATATTTTTTCAAGTATTTTTCCTACACTCTGTTCCAACTGCCTCGACCTTGTTTATTCTTTTACTTTATCATCCCATGTTTATTTTGTGTGTCCAGTTCTTGAGCTAAATAGTAGTGATGCAAAAATAAATAAGACATACTCTCTTCCCTTGAGATAGTGTAGTTGGAAGGTCAGGCAGAAAAACCCATATTATGAAACATGTAAAATGGCATGTTAGAAATATAAATAGGATATTATAATAACACCAAGAAGGGGTACCTAACCCAATCTGAGGACTGAGTGAAACTCTCCTTGAAAACTTTCCAAGTTGATTGTTAAAGAATGAGTAGACCCTAGTCAAGGTAACAAGGTGATGGCCAAAGAAGGCCATTCCAACCCTATGGGACATTGTGAACCAAAGTAGCTTTGAAATAGCCTGATGTTCTCAGGAAATCACAAGTAATCCTGTATATTGTAGAGCATCCTATATAATAAAAGGGTAATATACAAATTGTCCCCTCAACTGGGAATTCGACCGGAGTTCAACCAGCAGGCAGGGCCAGCCTGCCAACTGCCTGCGGCCCCTCCCCCCAGCCAGCCCAGCCAGATCAGCCCCTATCTGGGTGGGCGCTGGACCACACCCGTGCACGAATTCATGCACCGGGCCTCTAGTCAATTATAAAAGGAGATTGGGAAAAGTGAACTAGGGTCCGATGATGGTAAGAGGTTAGACTTTATCCTGTAGGTGATAGAGAGCCAATGAAAGGTTTTAGAGAGAAGTGAGATTGCCATGTCTTTGTATCAAATCTGATAACAGGGAGGAGGAAAAATTTGAAGAGGGCTAAATCAGGGAGAGAAGTTAGGAGACTTTTTTCAAAAGTAGGGTGAGAGGTGATAAAAGCTCACCAAATAAGAACAGAGACAGCAAACATAAGGGAGAAACTGACAAATACAAGCCCTAGATCTTATCTGTGGCATGAGGGCTCAGGAAGAATCCAAGATAATTCCCTACTTAGGTGATGGATTAGTGCGCTCAACTGGCAATTGAGACAGAAAATAACTGGGAAGGTACCAGCTTAGGGAAAAGATGATGGATTCAGGTTGGAACATGTTGTGTTTGAGATGCCTGTAGGACATCCAGGTGAGATCTCTCACAGGCAGTTGGATATACAAGTCTGAAGCTTGAGAGACAGGGTGGGGCTAGAGATAAAAAGTTGGAAGTACTCAGAAACTAGGTAACAGTTTAAACCATAAAAATAGATCATCCAGAGAAAGTGAGTAGAATAAGAAGAACTGAGGAAGAACCTTTTGGAAATGCAGACATTTAAGCAGTTTGGTGAAATAGGAGCATTTAGATTTAGACAATGAACTGTTTGAGGAAACTCTAGTAGAGTGTGGTGCCATAGAAAGCTCAAAAATGAATATTTGTGAGGTTGAAATAGGGGTGATGTTGTCTCATGTAATACATAGGTCTATTAAGATGGAATTTTTAACTAGTCATTAATTTTGGCATTGAGAAGGTCCTTTCTGATCAAATGAAGAGTTTTGGTAAAATATTGTGGGCAAAAATTAGACTACAATAGGCTAAAGAGGTATCAGGAATGAGAAAAGGGAGCTGGTAAAGCCTTTCAATAAGTAAATAGAAATAGGGAGCCCTGATACCACATTTTGTTTACCCATTCATCAGTTAATGAGTATTTCGGTTGTTTCCGGTTTGAGGCTCTTATGAATAGCGCCGCTATGAACATTGTGTACAAGTTTTTTTGTGTGAACATGTTTCCATTTCTTTTGGGTATGTACCTGGAAGTGGAACTTCTGGGCCATCAGGTGACTCTCGTTTTCCAACGTGTCCCTGCTATTTTACATTTCCACCAGCAATGTACCGAGGGGTCCGATTTTTAAACATTCTCATGAATGTTTTTTTATTTTATTTTATTTTAATCTTTAATTTCTTTATTGGTTAAGGTATTACAAATGTGTCCTCATCCCCCCATTAATCCCCAACCCCCCCCCCTTGGTTAGACCTATATGCTTGCATGTAAGTCCTTTGGTTGATCTTTCCCCCTTAACCCTGCCCTCCCCTACCTTCCCTCCAAGGCCCGACAGTCCAATCAATGCCTCTCCATCTCTGGATCAGTCCTTGTTCATCAGTTTATGATGCTCATTATATTCCACAAATGAGTGAGATCATGTGATATTTATCTTTCTCTGACTGGCTAATTTCACTTAGCATAATGCTCTCTAGTTCCATCCATGCTGTTGCAAATGGCAAGAGTTCCTTCTTTTTTACCGCAGCATAGTATTCCATTGTGTAGATGTACCACAGTTGTGTGTTGTGTTTTTTTTACTGCATTTCTGTGTAATGTCCCCCCCACCCCCACCCCCCATAGGCATATCCCTGGAGGCATCTCCCTACAGAAAGCAGATTAGTGACTGCCAGGGGCTAGGGCTGGAGGATAGGGAGGGGCACTGGGAAAGGGAGGCGACTGTTAATGGGTATGAGTTTAAAGTCCTACAATTGGGTCCTCTCTGAGGGGGCGTGGCTAGGCCCTGGGGGGCGGGCGTGGCTGGACTCTAGGGCGGACGAACCAGCTTAAAACCCTGCTTAGGCGCAGCGGCCCACTCTGTGGTGGCTGTTAAGCTGGAGGTATGGAGGAGTGCACTTGCCTCTGGGGCGTGGGCTCTTCGCGGGGATGTCGGTGTCTTCAGGAGTGCCAGGGCCCAGATGAGAAGGCAGCGGCCGACAGCAAGCCGGCCCTGGCAGAAAAGCACGTCGAGGCTGATGCAGCAGCGCGGTGCTGTGCGGGGAGTGGAGGAATCGCGAGCCCCATGTTGCCCCTGCACTGCTCGCTGCAGGACCTGCCGGTGGAGGTGCTGGAGGAGATCTTCGCCTCGCTCCCTGGCTCCGACCTGCTCAGCCTGGCCCAGGCCTGCACCAAATTCCGCCACATCCTGCACACCGACAGCATCTGGAGACAGCGCTGCCTCGAGGAGTTTGGCATTCGTGAAAACTTGCAGAAAAGGGAGATGATGGGTATGTCTTATCGAGAAGTCTATGCGAAGATGTTCCCATACAGAAACATTTTGGGTTTGTGGCAGCTAGATTATAGCTATAGAGGACTGCTGAATGTTGTGGTGGACGGCTTATGCATTACTGGTTGGGCGTACAGGCCTTTCCTTAACACCCATGTGGATGGCCCAATGCAATTCACGCCCTCGTTCAAAATTCGCCTGACAGAGAGGAAATCAGCCACGGTGGAGTACTACAGGGAAGACTTCCACAGCACTTCCCACAGCCGCCACCTGCAGATTCAGAAGGACAGGTTCAGCATCCAGTGGATCAAGAGAGACCACCGGAAGGATTCACCAACGCGGCTTAGGGGAGAACAGGGGCTGGTGCTGGTGCAGGAGGACAGACAGCTGTATGACTGCCTGACCTACCGCCGCCTCTACCACCCGCCGAGCCACCCGGACGACCTCATCAGGCCAGGCCTCTTCCAAGGCAAATACGATCCCTTTGGCCTAATGATTGCCATGCTCAGCTTCCATGGGAAGTATGCCAGGGTCACGAAGATCACGGGAGACACCATCGGGATGTTAGAGATCCACCTCATGCGCCGCATCCAGCTGCCAGATGGCGAGATCTCCCGTGTGGTCCAGGAGATTGACGAGCAGGTGATCCGGGAGCAGCAGCAGCAGCAGCAAGAAGACGGGACTGAGGAAAGCGAGGGCCATGGCTGGCAGAGCCCTGCCCAGCCCAGCGTCGGGGAGTCCAGGGCTGCAGCTTCGGAGGAGCAGCCTGTTCCGTTCGTTCTGCCTGTGGGCGTGCTCTCAAGAGAACAGAACTACCCCCGAACTTGCAGGATGTGTTTCTATGGCGTTTACATTGGTACCTTAGATCCCTTCGCCTACCCCGGGCGCTTCCCTGGAGTCTTCATCCTGTTCGATGAAAACCACTTGGGGTTCATCGGTCTGGAGATGAAATACTTCATCCTGTTCGGCAGAGTCCAGAACACCTTCCAGAATGTGGAGGCACCATCCCCGCAGGCCTTCCTGGAGATGCTCTTGAACATTCAGTCCGGACCCCCTGGGAGGAGTAGCTTGCATGCACTTTGAAGATTTGACCTTTAGAGAAAGTGGGGGAGAGAGGGAAAGACAGAAATAATCGATGTGAGAGAAACACATCAGTTGTTTCCCTCCTGCCCAAGCCCAGACCAGGGCCAGGCAGGGTAGGGGCCAGCAATTGAGGTAGAAATAAACCTTAGACCAGTGGTCTCAACCTTCCTAATGCCATGACCCTTTAATACAGTTCCTCATGTTGTGGTGACCCCCAATTTCATTGTTACAAATTGAACATAATTAAAGCATAGTGACTAATCACACAAAAATAAATAAATAAAGACATCTTAGTTAATAAAAAAGAAAGAAATAGGGAGCCCTAACCAGTTTAGCTCAGTGGATAGATCATCGGCCTGCAGACTGAAGGGTCCTAGGTTCGATTCTGGTCAAGGGCATGTGCCTTGGTTGTGGGCACGTCCCCAGTAGGGGGTGTGCAGGAGGCAGCTGATCGATATTTCTCTCTCATCGATGTTTCTAACTCTCTATCCCTCTCCATTCCTCTCTGTAAAAAATCAATAAAATTTATTTTAAAAAAAAAAGAAATAGAGAAAGATATTGGAACAGAAAATGGTCCAAAGGCAGTTTATGGGCAGAGGAGGAGTTATCAATAGTAAGGAAATATTAAGACTATAGGAGGGAGTAGGGCTGTTGGAACAAGGGCCCTGAATACATAGGAGAGGACCAGGTCAAGGACACTGGTGAATAATTGGCAGGATGTTGATTAATGAACAAGGTGAGCTGGAGGGTCTCTTCTTCCCTGGAACCTTCACTTTCCACTACTTGAATTTATCCTTCATGCCTTACTGGGATAATATTTCTATACTTCAAGTCTGATGTTGTCATTTAAAATCTTTTAATAGCTTTGTAAGTAGAGGAGTCACAGAACTTTTCACTGCCTAACATTCCTCCACCCCTTTTATTGGGAAAGTGATTCTAGACAGTTTTGTGTGTTGTTTTTTTATAAAATAACTAAAGGCCTGGTGCACGAATTCGTGCCCAGATAGGGTCTGGCCAGAGGGAGGGGCCTCGGGCAGTTGGCTGGCAACCCCTTCCCTGATCTGGGGTGTGGGGCGACCGGGGGTGGGGGTGACTTGGGGGAGGGGCCACAGGCTGTTGGCAGGCTGGCCCCACCCCTGATCGAGGTGGGGGGTGCCAATCCAGGGCAAGACCAGCCGAAGGGAGGGCCCGCCCCCTGGTCGAACTCCCAGTTGAACTCCCAGTCGAGGGGACAATTTGCATATTAGCCTTTTATAATATAGAATTAGTGCTCATTTCATCATCTGCAAGTGAATCCTAGCCTTTTGTGTGGGGTGATTAGATTAGAGATCTGTGCCTGACGAGGATGAATTCATTAGCCCTAAGGGAGTCCAGTGTTTTCTGAAATGATTTGCTACAAAATCCTGTTTTAAATCCTGTCAGAGGTGGCATGTGCCTGCCTGCCAATATTCTAAGGGATTTGGGAAGAAGTTTAAGGGTTCCACCTAAACTTGGGAGCATCCTGTATTGAATGGTGGTAAGACCAATTATATCAGGGTCTCTTCCTTAAGATGGATAATTAAATGGAGGATGAGCAAAGAGAGTCCATCACTCTGTACTGAATGGGTATGATGACTCCATGAGGCAGCTGCACTTCCCAGCCGCAGCAGTCCTGGAACTAGAGTTAGTATGCCTAAGAAAAAGATGTTGACCCAGCACTATTTCCTGTTCTTTGAAATAAACCCTCATTTCTGGGGGGTTTAAATACATTCCCCACTTTATGTTTTCATGTTCAAGCCTGGTGAAAACAGGATCTGTGGTTTAGGAAATACTGTATATGCCTCCACTTAAAGGATTCTCAAATAATATTAGTATATTAAATGATCCCAGAAGCCCTACAGCAAAGAAACTGTTTAGCTCAGTTTGATCCAGTTTTTCCCAAACTTCTTTGACCACAGAACCACTTTCCTTTTTTTTTAATAACTATTAACACTTCACTAAACATACTTTGGGGAAACTAGCATAAAGGGTAAGGTCTAAGATCGGGCATGGAGTATACAGATTGGCCACAAGCATTTATCTTTTCATCCACTTGAAACTCCACTAAAAAGACTATAAAAACATAAAGATATTCGCCTCCCCCCCCCAAAAAATAGACATACTAAGAAATAACTCATAACAGATAAGAAACCCAAGTTCAATTTGGGAAGTTTGACTCAGCCGATGAAGTAAGTTATCCTGTCAAGTGTCTTGAGAGAAGAAACACCAGGAAGAGGTGCAGCGCAGATGCTCTGAATGGCTCGGACCTGAAGGAGCCCCACCCTGAGGAAGGAAGGCCGGGGTGAGGCACAGGGCGGAAAAGAATGGGTTAAAAGTCTGTATGCAAAATTGGTGGACCCCGAGCCCCGAGCCCCACCCGTGCGGTCAAGAACCTACATCCATACACATCATTTCCTTTAAAATTGAACAGCAGAGAGTCTGGACTCCAAAACACAGGTACAGTAAAGAACACATGAATCCGGAAGCTGGAATCAGAAAGATGAAAATGAAAGTTGGAAGGCTGGAACCCCTCAACTTCTTCCCAAACCCCTAGAATACAGGCGGACAGACACCTGCCACCTCAGACAGGAGGCTGGCCATCTCTTCTGACAGGAAATTCAGTGCCCAATAGACCTCCTTGAAAAAGACCAGAGTAGTGCTGAGCAGAGCCCTACAGCGAAGCCAGCAGTTGCAAACATGGGCCCACACAAATTGTTTCTAAGTCACATTTTAGTGCCATATTCTTCAATAAAAAGTCTAAGCTTAAGAGAGATGGATGGAAACAAATTCCTGTGAGTTCCGATCAAATCGATCCCAAGACCCAAGACGCAACATCTAAATAGAGCAGGGTAGCAACTTAGCTTAGGATCCATCAGACTACCGAAGGCCAGCCAAGTATTAAGAATTCACTGATATGAATATTCAGCCACTTAGGAAGATGAGTTTAAAACAGGGGAGTTCGTTTCTGGGGAACTGCATAGGCGTACAAGGTAGAACCAGCAGTTTAACACTCAGTCAGCCAACTGCTGGTTTGTAGCTCCTTATAACCAACCTCCCCACCTCAGAGCAGAATTTTTCCCAGACCTGGGAACTGAGGTGTGTCTAGAGACAGGATTTTAAAGGGCTCAGCTGCCAGAGTATGAAGAGTTGGAGAATTGGAGGGAGGGTGCAAATCTGGAAACACCAAGAACAAGAACAAAAAAACCCTCATTCCTAAAGAAAACTTTTGTCCTTCCCTCTAATCCTCAGCATCTTTGACCCATTCCGAAGTTGGACTCCCTTCAATCCAAGCATAGCTTATTTCATGTGGCCATAATTAAATATTTAAGGGTGAGGGTGGGGGGGGTGAAATGAAAGAATTCTTTATCTTAAAAAAATTGCATAATTTCCTGAAATGGAATTATGAATGACAAGGACTGGCTTCCAGCTATTGCTCATCCTTTTATTTTTTTTACTCCATTTCTGTGAATTCTTAGGCTACTCTGTGAGTTGGCCTTAAGTTTGTGACTGGGTCTTAAGTGGAATATCCTGCCTGCAGAATGACTACACCAAGTAAAGAGGACTTCAATTATAGACGTTTATCTGCAAAGTCTGCATTACCATTCTGCCTGGCCAATGTCATGTTTTCCAACCTTAGGAAGCCATAGCCCTCATTCCTCTTCGGATCCCACTCGGGATTGTGAAACATGCTTGTAATCAGACCAACTCCCCTAATCCAGTCTAGGGAGATTTTGGAACATTTGCACCTCGGAACATTGTTTCCTATTTTGTTCTGTGGCTCTGGAACCACATCAGAAGTTCCCTGGGTGTTATTCAGGTCCAGATCAGTTTTAGCAAAGGTATTTGCTTGTAATCTGCCTGACACTTTTCCAACTCACCAAGCTTTCCGCGTCTGCACTGGCTTTTTGAAAATTCAAAGTTATTGCAGTGCAGCAATTACTTGACATGGTCATACATTCATTCTGATGAGTATGTATGTGAAATCCATTTTGAATGTTGATGTGACATGCCTCTAGCAGTAAAAGTTTCAAGGTTACTTTTGTTGTGTAGTTTATTACAGTTTTTCTTTTGTTTCAGAAGCCTTACAATAGCCATTGGACAACACCAGTCAAGTTGAATTGTGGCCATTTGTATGCCTTCTAAAATGTCTGTGTCCACAAGTCCTTAATTATGTAGAGAGGTGGAAATAGCTACCACCATAAACTGGGAGATCTTTAGCATATAAGAAACCTATGAAAATATAAAATTCACTTCTATATCCAAAGTCACAGAATTTCAATTCTTATTACACTGAGTCATAGAAAAATTTGATCATCTACATATCCTGTAATATCTTATATTTACATAGCTTGACTTCAGCTCCAAAATTACTCTTTTCTAAGTTTCTATACCTAATATATTAAAATATATCACTGTTTTGAAATGCTGTCTTCTTCACTTGAAAGTCTATTTCCACATGAAACCATCTAAACTTGAACATTGCTGTGAGAAATATTTTATTATTACACCCATACTTGTTATTATAAATCAATGCTGACCTAACAGTTTTCACACTTTCTGGAGAACAATTGGCCTTCACTATCTCTTCCTAATTTTAAGTATAATTTGACACAGTAAATTCAAAAAGAAAAAAAAAACAACAACAAGCTAAAAACAAGAGGTTACTTTGGATTGTTTTAAGTGGCAAAATAATGTCACTTAACACTAATTAAAATAATGTCAACATTTCCAAACCCCATAGGTATATATAATTAATTATATGCAGTAGTTTCTTATCCTGTTAGGTAGGCATGACTCTTTCTCAGTGGTAAAGTCATAAGAACCAAATTTAGAGAGGCGTTTGGAAGTGTCAAACTATTAGAATTTGTCTCTGATTGAGGTAACCACTGTAAACAAACATCAAAAGTCTTTTGTCTCTGGTTTAAGGCCTAAATCTTTCACTGCTGTTTTCTGATGGCTCCTTTTTAATATTGTTATTATTTTGCACCAGAGGGAAACTAACATTTGTATTACTAACAGCTCTCTTCCAAAGCCACATTCTAGTTGACACATTAGTTGGATTTTAAAATCCCAAATGGTCCTCTGATTTGGGGAAGGACCCAAATGGGCACATTTCCACACATGAGATCAAAGGAAAGAAGCAAGCAGCTCTCCATTGTACAGGTATCAAACGCTTTCCACTGGCATAACTTTTCCAAGTCTTAAAATGATAGCTTACTCCTTGTCCTCCACTTTAGAGCCTCTACAATAAGGTCATATTTTGAAACTCAGATATAGCCGTGTGACACCAATGCTGGGCACTGAGTTTTACAAATAAGTTCAAAGAAATAATCGCCATGTGAGGAGATTATCATGCCTGTCATAAATTAGCACGAAGTCTTTTTCATGTACGAAGGAACTATTCATCGCATGAAAACAGGCTGGTGCCTGACCTTGGGAGCGCGTCTCCAGCAATGTCATTGAAGTCATTTCATTATAGTTCTTACTTCAAGTATCTCAGACATGTGTCTTTATATAGTCCCCTTGAGGGTAGGGACCATGTCTGAATTACTCCATGTGTTTCCCAAAGCAGAAAACTCTGGAGATTAAAGCATGGATATTATGTGGAAAATGATATCATTAAATTGTAACGTTTTAAGACATGGCATCATTTTGCTTCTCTTCTACTGTTTCTCTATCATAAGGGATTACATGAATTCTTGCTAACTCTGAAAATTTAAAACTTAGTATGTACAATAAAAACAAAAATCCTGTCCTTACACTACAGGGTGTCCCCCCCAAAAAAATGTATACACGTTTTGAATGATTATAAAGTCAGTGTTTATTAACATACAGTTCATTTTTTAAAATTAAAAGATTCTATAGAAGTGAATAAATTTTATGTCAATGACTGTTTTCAAACTGGTGACCGTTCTGGTCCAAGCACTACTGATAATGCGAAGCAATGGAATCACAAACATCAAGAATCATTTCGTTCAGTATTGTGCACCCTCAATTCATCAACTGTTGCTGGTTTTGTACCTTAAGATTTATCTTTTATGTATCCCCATAAAAGAGTCCAGTGGATAAGTATCCTTTGTTTAAACAGTTAAACCTGAAAAAGAATGAAAGCTAAGTGAATTATCAGGTGTTAAAGTGTAAGTACATTTTGGAGGGACACAGGGAAATGTATACATACTTTGAATAATTATAAAGACAGTGTTTATACTTCAACTGTGTTTTCAAACTTCCAGTAGCATTTTAGGATAAATTTCCTTTGTTCAAAGCTTAATCTGGCTGAAAAGAAAGAACCATCCATTGAGCCATCCGCTGGTAAAAACATGTGTATTCATGTTTTGGGGACACCTTGTAGATACACCTCCCAATCCTCATCTACTTCTCCATTGGAGACACTACTGGCCATTTGATAAATAGCTACATTTTAAACATATACTCTTATTTTAATCCCATATAATTAAAACTATTACACCGTCAAAATTTATGGTCACTGGATTTATATAACATTGGGCTTTATTTAAAACTACCTTATTTTTTAATGAACATTTTAAGGAACAGTAGCAGTCTATGAAATGCATTTTAATCTGCAGTATGAACATTCCTATTCTTCCTCTCTCAATATTGAATTCTGCTTGTACTTGGCTTATACAACCAACAAGTTGAGTCTATGGTGGGTTGATGGTAGATCCCGTTCATACAGATGAATGAATGTCTGGTATCGACAGTCTCCCTCATTACTACTTTTTTTTTTTCCTTCACAGATGGTCTTGATTTTTTTTCTTACATTTACTCTTAAAGATGTATTTTAGAATTTCTTTGTTAAGTTCCTCCCAATTCCTGCTGGGATTACCATTGTAATAGCACTTTAATTAGTTTGGGAGGATTTGACATGGTATGTCTTTCTATTTGTTTACAATTTCTTTCATGTCTCATTAAACTTTTGATATATTCTTCACCTGCATCACTGTTAACTTGAAGTTGTTTTAGTAATGTAATGGAATATTTTCTGTAGTATATTTCCTATGAATTATTGATAGAATATAGAAAAGATATATAATTTTCAAGTGTTCTCCTTCTAGCATTTCATTATTTTGCAGTAGATTCCTTCGGGTTTTCAAGGTAAACAATCATATAGCTACAAATAATTCCTTGGTCATTTCCTAGAGCAAAACATTTCATTAGATTAAACCTTGCATTCCTGAAATAAATGTATGAGCTCGTGGCAGAGCACATAATGCTGCTGGAATTTTCAAAGGTTCCTGGATTCCATTTACAACAGCATCTGGGAGGATTTCTTTGAATCTATATTTTGACAAATTATAATTGAAATAATTCCTTCTCTGTAGGTCTGTCCGCTTTCAGGATTCAGAATTAAATTGATACTCTGTTAACAAAGGAGTTAGGAAACCTATCTTTTATTATTTCCTGGAAAATAATTTCAAAGGAAACCAACTACATTAAGAGTTGTTGGGCCAATCCCTGGCATAGGCACGTAGGTGTCAATCTAGGAAAGCATAGAGGGAGCATTGGCTCTGCAGGTGGCATTAGGCTGGCCCTCGGACACTAGGGGAGACCCCCTCGTTTCATCTTTCTTTCTCACTTCAGTGATTTACAAACAGAAATACAAGATCAAGTTTCCTTTGTGGAAAGGTGTGGTAAAACATTGACATTACTCCTGAGTGAAAGCATCTGCTTCAGCAAGCACACTGGGAATATGTATTTTTGTGTATCTCTTTTATGAACCGCATTCAAGATTGCTACGTGCATCCTCGCTAGCATTGTCCAACATGGGTAATGCAACATTCAATGCAGCCCTGGAATCACACAAAACATTAAAATAATGTTTGAAGTTCTATAACCTTTTGCATCGGGATGGACCTTTTTTCCATTTTACATGTAATTGGCATGCAGACCATCCACGTAAGATAAAATTATATAAACAAAATTAACCTAATTTTGGTTTCGGAACACTGTACTAATATTTTTTCAGGGTTGAATGTAATATTTGTGCTCAAGTGTTTCCTGAAATAAACTTTAAAAATGTTCACTAATCTTGCTATCACTGAGTACAGACCTCCCCAAATGGGCAAAACCTTCAGGAAAACATTGGTGCGCCTCCCAGCCTATCATATTTAAAGTTATAGCATCACCGAACAGAGGCAGAAGTTGCTGCACATAACAGCAACGTACAACCTTGGGGCCTGGAATACTAATCAGTGGTTAACTGCAAACTGAGCTCTAAATTACGATCCATAGGGACTGCTTACCGCAAACCACTGATTTCACTGGACTTCTTAAGAGTCACTTCCTCTGAGGGACTCATCATAAAAAGCCAAGCCTCCCATAGCTATAGGAAGACAAGTCATTTCTTTGGGGTTGGAAGGGTATAATTGGTTTCAAAACACATTAATATTATATTTTTTTCTTCAAAATGAGAGTAGCCTCAACATTTATATGATTATGAAGTAATGCACATTCTTTGTATTAAATTTTAAAAGTCAAGACCAAAAGTGATAGAGAATACATTTTTTTTCAGTGATACAAACGAAAGGTTTCTTTTTTTCTTTTCTTTTTTAATTATTTAAAATATTCCATACCTCTCCTTTTTCCCCGATTAACCTTATGCTTATATGCATGCATACAAGGCCTTTGGTTGCTGTCTTACACCACCCCCCCCCTCCCCCTGCCTTCTCTCTGAGGTTGGATGGTCTGTTCAGTGTTTCTTTGTCTCTGGATCTATTTTTGTTGAGAATACATTTTAAATCACCTCTACAGTAATTTCTCCACCCAAAGATTTCTACTCTTAACATTCTAGTGTAGATCATTACAGAATCTCTATTAAAAATATCTTCTAAAAAGGTTCATGCTCACTCACTTATAATATAACTAAAAATACTTATCTTCAAAATAGATATCATTTCTTTCAAGTATTATGTATTTTTTGAACTGTTTTTTATTACATTCTCTTACATAGGATCAAAAAATATGTATCCAAATCATTATAAAACACTCAAAAGAATTAAAAAATCTATGTTAGGTAGTGTTACCTTCATTAGTCATTAGTAACTAATTTATGTGTCCATATTGACCAAAATTAATGTCTTACAATTGCATTAACATGATGGAATTAATGGTTTGTTACTCGTTTCTAAAGCCATCCAAAACATCTTTGCCAGTAAAGTAAACCCTCGATTTTGCAGACCTCAATGTAACAGACTTAGGCTTTAATGGACAAAATTACTTATTCGTATGTCATATGTGAAAATTAACACCCTGTTAGTTTTAAAATGCTTTAAAACAAGTTTTGCTTATAATTAAATTAAACAGGTTATTTTTTTGTTATTAGTTCACTGTTATTTTTAACAAATTTTAGCGAAATGGCCATATGTTGGAAAAAACACTAGTAATTTCGTGGACAAAAATAAATATTACATGTCTGCAACCATAGTCTACATATTTAAATCCAAGAGTCACCGCTCGTAAACAACGTTCAGGGAATGATCAGCACATGATCACACTGCATTGCACACAGTGATTGGTTTCGTTGTCGTGTGGCGTGACTTTCAGCAACAGTTTTAACACGTGCAGGCCCATGTCCCATCTGCACTAAGCCAACCCCAGCGTGTGCACTTGTTTGCTGGTGGTGACTGGCGAATGCACGCATTTCCTAGACCTACTCAGTAGACATTTAAAGGGACAGTAATGCATATAGAAAACTTTTCTGTGAAAGTCAGCTTTTCATACACACTTAATTTTAATTTCTCAAATGTGTCTACAGAAGCAAAAACGGGTGAACTAATGTGTCAAATTTTGAACATACCCATTTGGAAAACCTACTTCATTATCTAATGGACTTTCAGCTTTAAAGGACACCCCTTGCCCGTATTAGTCTGTTATATCGGGGTGTTACTATATTTTCTCTCATCCTATTTCCCAACCCCCTCTCCAATCTCAGTCTTGGTCCCCACCTAGTTCTCTCTGACCATTGGTGCTAATAATCTGAGTGATATAACTCAGTGATGACAGCTGAAAAGTACAGGGTTCCACCAGGGCATCTTGTTGTAAACTGTGCAAATAGACAGTAAACATGGCCTCTTGGTCTATGTGTGCATTGATAGCCATAAAACATCTGTGAATAGAATCACAAAGAAGCTGGTGTCCTCTGGGGAGGTAACTGAGTAATTGGAGGTAGAGGACAGACATAGGGAGGGGTTTTATTATAGACCTTTTTGTGCTTTACAAATGCTTATTATACTGCCGAGTCGGAAAATGTAAATAAATGCACATATGTATCTGCATATGTACAAACAAGTATAAAGTTTTAGCCTACTAAGGCATAGACTGCTCCTTCAGGTTCCAGAATTTACTGGGAGCCCAGAGAAATGAAACCACTCACTGTAACAGCGTCAGCTTATGCCGTGCAATGGAAAAACAGTTTTACTCTGAAACCCGCTGCAGTTGCTATTCTGTAAAAGGCTGCCGCGAGAGAGTTAGAGTGCCACGCTTGAATCGATGATTCAGCAGAGCCACGCCAGCGCCTTCTGTGTGTGACAGCACCCAGCCTGGATAGGGACACGCACACAGCAGTGTGGCAGAGAAACCCTGAGGGAAGGAAAGAGGCAGAAATTCTCACTTTGATCTTGGTCTTCTCTAAAAGCTGGGCCATTGTGGTTCTCGGGATTGTGAATCATATTGTGCCCTTTGGGCACCATGCATGTGATGGAAATAATGTTCAGGTTCCTGAGTTAGTTACACTGCTCTGTGCAGGGCTCAAAGGCCCTCGCGATTGTCTCACTATTTTTTTTGCTCTTGATTTGCAGGTAGTGAAGTCCAAGTTATCCAAAGAAAATCACTTGATTAAAATAAAACGATCAAGAAATCATACTGTGGGAAAATATTTCAGCAACCAGAGCAAACTACAGCAGCAGCAAGACTCCCTAATAAACGTTCAATCGCCGTATCACGTCCGAGGTCCGATTAATCAGGTTTGCTCTGAAATCCTTCTCAGCAGGATGTGCGCGGAGAAAGGAGCTGCGTAGACTCCCTGATGGGGACTGAATTTGCAACTGAAGACAAACCACTAACCTGGATGATCGTCTAAGACCCACAACCTGTGCATCGTGTGTATTTTAGACTGACTACCTGCCTTCATGCACACCAGCACACAGTTACACACCAATGCACACGTAGCTTTTTTTAAAAAAAAGTAATAACACTTTGTTCCTACCACTTTATAAAGTCAAGATGTGCACTTAAAAATCAGCTGGTTTTCCATGTGAAAGACAGAGCCAGGAAAAGGTTACTCAACATACAATATGGACAAGAACCACTGTGGGCTAGGGATTGCATTGTGATAATAAAAAGAAATGCAGGCACTTAAATTATGGGAGAAAGGCTAATGCGTTGAGCGTTGTGTTATATTCTCTATTGGCCTGTGAATATGGAGAAGGGTAAAAAGGCAATTACATTCCACTTGCAAGTAGGGACTGCGCTTGCGTCCTTCACCAGGAGAAAACGCGGCGTTAATGTGGCTTCGGCTTTGTGAATCTAATGCTTACGAAAAACAGTTTTCCTATGCTTTTTAAGGTTTATAACTGAAAGGAAAAGAATAGGAATGTTCCACAAGGGAATTCAAATGGATTCTATGAGATGAGAAGTGTAACATTTGACCGTTAAAACACCAGTATGTTTGACTTTGCACTCTTTGTAATTTTCAGAAACATTCCCTCCTCTCCTGCCCCTGAACTTGGATGGGTAACTGCAGACTAAGTTGATTAAATGTGTGATTTTTAAGTGCGAAACAAAATATAGTTCCCCATGTATTACTTTGTTTCATTGACAGTATTACTTCAGAAAGCTTTGGTTTGCCAATAGAGCCCTGTGTAATGTAAGGTTACAATTACATTTTATGTAAATATTTTGCAAAGGATTAGGCATTCTCAAGTGCATAGGCATTTATTTCCATAAAGCACTTGTACATGTCCACGAATACTCCTATGTTACTAGTAACTATATTTTTATTTTCCTGAACAACTGTATCTAATTCAAATTTAGAGTAGGCATAAATTAAATTATTTTTTATTAAAACTGTGGCATACATATAAAACACACCTAATTCTAGTATTTAGAACTTTTTCTTCTATATTTTCATTTCAAAATAGTAAATTTCTTTATTTTACAAATGCTTTGTTGTGAGATAACATCTCACAGTAACAATGGTTTTTAAAGAATTAATTTCCTTTTGGGGGGCGGGGGGGAGAAAGAGCTGAGAAGGTTAATTCAACACATGGCTGAAATTACCAAGTGTACAAATACCTCAATTTTACTACCTTACGAAACATAAAACTATTTTGATCAATGAGTTCCTTAGTATGAATATCCACCTCCTTTAAATACTCTATTTTTATATATATTTTTATATGAAAGTAAACATGACTTTATATTTAACTGCCTTAAATTATATTTAAGCACAAATATCACTTGATATAAGCAATACATATCTGCATCTGATAGATGATAGATTTTTAAAAAGAATGGTACAGAATTCACTTTAAAGTGAACGTTTTTTTTTCTAATATCTGCAGCTATACACATGCACCATTTTTAGGTTTTTCCATCATTTTTTAATGAAATAAGATGTTGCCAATTCATGCAGCCTCTCTCTCAAGTTTTAACATATTACATTCTCTGTAACAGGATATAGCCAGTGCCTGATTCTTGCAATTTACTGTCAACATAATTGCAATAACTGTCTACCTGAGGTTTGTCTGGCATTTAGCTCTTCACCATTGAAATAATAATGGATTTAAGACACAATTGTAATAACGTTATTAATAAATGTCTTAGTGATATTCGATGTTCCGAGAGTATCTTTTTATTTTATTTTCCACTGTAGTTATACAACCATACAAATGGTGACCACTTGGTACAGATATTATCATGCAGATTCAACTATTGGAATATGTTTTAATCAGATTACTATACTCCAACCTTGATATTCTCTACATTTTCATCAGATGAACTCCCTGCTGAACAGTGACCAAACCTTTTGACGATAGTGCTGTAACAAGCTTTTACTTTTTTTAAAGAAAAGACACTAAAATGGTAGGAATCATTATACTTTTATTTTTTTTATTGAGAGAGAGACACACACACAGAGAGAGAAACATCGATTTTTGTTGTTCCACTTATATATGCATTCAGTGGTTGCCGCTTGTATGTGCCCTGAACTGAGAGTGAATCTGGGATGATGCTCTAACCAACTTCTAACTAACCGAGTTACCCGGCCAGGGGCTAGAAATCATTTAATTGCTCCTTAATTAAAAACACTACCATTTACTTTATCATGGGGAAATAGGTGTGTGTATATGTGTGCATGTACACTAGTATTTGGATGTGCTTAGCAAGTTAATCATTTGAGTGGAAAAAATAAGAGTAGGCATTTTAAAATATTTTTAGATATAAAAGTTAAAGGGAGTGTACTTTTGTAAGGATTGATTAGTATCCAGTCTAAACTAAGCTAAACTAAGGAAAACATGTAAAATATTAAAAGTCATGAATAGCTGCATAAGTATTTCCAAGCATCACTGTTGACATTGTGCAGGCGTGTGTGTGTGTGTTTAATGGCTCGCTGTGCTACTTGCCAGCCATCTGAGTAGGCAAGTCAGATCCTGTAGGGACAGAGGAAGAAGAAGGGCTCACCATTGCCTGCTGGTGGAGTTTACACTCGGGTCATTTCATCTTCCTCGTGTTAATTGCCCCTGTACCTAGTAGTCACCTCTACAACACAGTAATTCCCACTGAGAAAAAGCATTGGGGAGGGGGGGAATTACTGATTTTTAAAATGGAAACCATTCCAGTAATGTTTATTGGGGGAAAATAATAATGTTCTGCCTCAAGTTTCTCCTTTCATTTTGCTGGACACAAAAACTGGTCAAAAATTCTGTAACCCAACAAGAGTTATTTGAAAGCCATAATGCTTTGGCATGGAGGGAGGGGTGGGGGGTAGCAGGGATCTAATATAATAATAAGATCAATAGCCTGGAGAGATGATCAGGATGATGACCTTATTAAATACTAGAGGCCCAGTGGACAAAAATTTGTGCACTGGGGGGGGGGGCGTCCCTCAGCCCAGCCTGTGCCCTCTCGCAGTCTAAGATCCCTTGGGGGATGTCCACCTGCTGGCTTAGGCCAGCTCCCTGGGGGGATTGGGCCTAAGCTGGCAGTCAGACATCCTTCTGGCAGCCCGGGAGCCCTCGGGGGATGTCCAAAGGTCACGCACATGGCAGGGCCGATCTGGGGGTTGGGGCACAGCCCCGGGTCGGGTCGCACACAGAAGCCCCATTGGGCCAGTGGATCGCTGCTGCCCCACCCTGCCACCCCGGGTCGGGTCGCATATGGACGCCTGCCACCCGGGGTCGCAAATAGCAGGCCCAGATGGCAGTGGGGCAGGCGGGATGGCGCTGTCCCGCCCTGCCTGCAGTATGCAAATTAGCCGCCATCTTTGCCGGCAGTTAATTTGCATATGGTGCTGATTAGCCAATGGGAGGCATAGTGAAGGTACGGTCAATTACCATGCTTGTCTATTATTAGATAGGATTATCTTATGGGCTCCTTCCATTGAGCTAATGGTGAAAGAAGTGTCAGTATGTAAAAATTGTCTCTGTGACTTTTCATCTTATTAAAAAAAAGTCATCAAAATTAGGAGCTAGGGTTATGTATTTAAAATGAACAAACATAACTTTGAGTGAGCTCACATGGGCTGATCACTTCAAAAACATGCATGCAAGTGTAAAAGGATGCGACAGCAGATCCTACCGTTCTGCCTGGATCAAGAAATACTTGCTCTGCAAGGCTTCCTGCAGTTTTCGTGCATGAATCACTTCAGTTCAAATGGCTTTGATTGCTCCGGGACACGAAGGCATTTTGATAGATCACCTCGACTTAGGGGGATGAACCAGCAGTTGTTAGGAACCCCAAAGACCCACTAAAGTCAGCAAGATACTGCCAGTGCCTGCACACTAGGTTTTTCTACTTGGCAGGGCTTCCAAGGTTTCGTCCTGTCAAAGAACCTTTTATCATGTTTTTATTGCTGGAGAAACTGCTATTACCAATTTCCTCATTTCTTTTATGATTCATTCCGTTGGTGTCAGGGGCTGTAGAAGTCATTTTTTTCCAGGTGATATACAGCCGCCCCAAATGGTGCTCCATTTGTTTTCTTTATGCTCCTTGAAATAGGAAGAATCTGTTTTATAACTCTACTAGAGGCCTAATGCATGAAATTCATGCAAGGGGCTCGGCCCTCGCAGCTGCAGTGGCTTGCCTCAGCTCTCGCAGCCCCAGCTTCGTCCAGAAGGTCATCCAGAAGGACGTCTGGAAGATTGTTCGGCTGTCTGGTCTAATTAGCATATTACGCTTTTATTATTATAGATTGGATGTCAGATCACTACACATTCAATACATACTCCAAGTACTAATTCTTAAACCATATCAGGAATATTTGTAATATGTGAGTGTTTGCAATGTAAGTGAAGATAATTACTTAAACCCAAGGAATAGCAAGAATAAAATTAAAACAGCCACTTTTAGAGAGAAAACACTATAATAAGCAATTTCTATTCCTACATGGTTGTCCTGTTCAGGTAGATTAGGTTTTGAATTTGATTTATGCTGACTGGCCCATTGTGGGGAAACATTGACTATATCTAACCAAAATATTTACTTAGGAAATTTATGTGTAATATCATATTATTATTTTTATTTCATGAAAAGCAATTTGTATAAAATTCATTTAAATATTTTGATATTTAAAAAGTGAAGTAATTGCAATTGATTATTTGTACGCCAGAATTCAAAAGTAACACGGTCTCAGAAATGTAACAGAATTCTCAATTATGTAGCGACTTACTATATGGTGGGCTAGTGAAATACACCAATCCAATGCTGCTTTTAGGGCTAGACTAAGCAATTTAGTGGTAATGGCATGTGACATATATATTTTGTTCATTGTATTCCCAATTTTTCCATTAAAAAATGTTCAAAATCTGTAGATTGAAAGCTCAGTGTAGGGCATCCAAGTCAGCATTTTAATTTTCTTTACAGTCTATAATATAATTTTCATTTGTCTATGATTGTATGGTGTTGAAATTAAATCATCAATTTGACAAATAGGAGAAACAATTTAGGAACATTAAAATAAAATGGGCATAGGTTGCAACATATATCCACTTGTATATCCACAAATCTCCACTTAGATACACGAGGTGGCTGAGTCTCCAGTAGACCTGACATTAACAGCTGACGATCTGAGATTCCGAATTCTTGACACCCCTTGCCAGTAAATATATGGAAGTGAGAGGGTGGTACAAAATGCCAACACTGAAGTAAATGAGGCATAGTTTAATCCATTGGGCCCATCATACTCAGAGAAGAGTTGAAAGGGGGGGACAGCACTGGTTTTCACCCCAGAAGAGAGGATCCTCCCCCACTGGGTTCTGGGATGTGTAGCACCCTCTCCAGCCGCCTTTGACAGACCTTGGACATCTCTTCAAAGCTATTCTTAAGGTACAAGTCACTTTGGAGGGCCTCATTCTTTAACAAAAATAAGTAATAATTTTCAAGCTTTATTCGACCAAAAATTATAACCTACATTAACGAGAGAGCAGCCGAATGTGCCTTTAATGATACCTTCTTATTTCTAATTAGGAAAAATAGAAAATGACCTCTAACCATCAATACCATATACTCTGTCCTCTGGAGAACTGGAAATAGCAACCCATTTGTCCCTTAACTTTTTTCACCCCCAGAATCCTTCACCCACAGTGAACTTTCCTCCTTGTCTTCACCTTGGCCTGTGAAATGGAACATGGGCAGTATTTTCTGTGCGCATTTAATATGTAATACAAGATACATTTTAAAACTTACATTTTTACGTTCTGCTCCTGGCCTTAATTACATGTAACATGAGGCTTATGTTTTAATGGGCATGAGCTCTCCAGTTTTACAGTATCATAAAAAAAGTTTACGAGCATTTTGTTAAAAATCGGTGCCTATGTCATTGGCAGGGCATGAAATTATTTGCAGCTACTTCTTCCACTGATGAGATAAAATTTGATCTGAATTAAGAATAGTACCGGGGAAAATTGAAACAATGCCTGCGTAACCAACCTATAATGAGTTCAGTCGTTAAATGGCACAGACTTGGGTTCATCCGTTCCTACCACATGTGCATAACCTGTAGGGGAAAGCTGGTCTCTGTTCCTACTTGTCTCTAAAAAGTCCCCTTTTCGCTGCAAAAGCGATGGTATGTTTTTAAAAGGGTGTGGATCAACCCTGAGCACACGTTATTCCTGCCAAGAACAGGACTCATTTCCATAAGGTGGAGCTCCCCGGGCCATGTTATTGGTAAACACTCAGAACGTTCTCTTGGCCCCCTTTCCTAGAAATCAATTGATATCGTCCATGAATTATTTATGGATCCCGAGATGAGGCTGAGGCAGACATGGCATCTCAGGTTCCTATTTCCCACAAGAATGGAGAGTCTGGAGTGAATGATTGGCCTACAGGGTGTTTTTCTGTTTCCCGGGTCACCATAGCCTTTGAAGTTCTGAGTTGCTGGATGCCGATTTCTCTTCCAGTGGAAGCCTCCCTGGGCATCACCTTCAGTAAACTGCTGTCAAATACAGTGAAAATACATGTCTTCCCCTCCCCATCCCCCAGCACAAAACCCAAAACTGTGGGGCCCAAACCACACCTTCCCCGGTTGGTGTCCGGGCATCGTGTTGTCAAGTAGGGAACTCCACAACAGGAATGCTGGACTCAAACAAAAACTCAGCCCGAATAAGCATGCATACAAACATGCGTGTGTACATGTATGTGTGGGCACACACACCCCTGCAAAATGAAATAAATAATAAAATACCAAACAACCGTGTAACCATTGTGTTCGTTTCTCTCCAACTCTCCTCTGGCCTTTGATTCACCGCGGTATGTACAGCCTTCTGACTAACAGGTTCCCTATCTCTGGAGGCCTCAGCCAGGTGCTCGTCTGGACACGTGCGGAACGGGCTGGAGGCCTCGGCCAAGCAGAGCGGGGAGGGCTGTCTGGCGGGTGTTTCTGGTGGGAGTTGACAAGGGACCCAACTGCCAGAAATCATGAGAACGAGAAGATGCTAGGAAGGATTTGCCTGCAGAATCATGCGGGCTTCCACTGTTCAAACTACCAAGGGAACCCGGGGAGGAAAGGGGACTGGGCCGCTGCGCGCCCTGCTGAAAACAAACGGACCGGGAGGCGCTCTTGTGGGAGTTACTCTTAGCAGGGATGCCTGGCCTGCAGTCTTCTGACTCTTCCCCTCCGCTCCACGCCCCAGCTTTCCGGAGGGGCTCTGATCTCTCCGGGCTTTCCCACGGGCACACGCTGACACGGATGAGGAGTGAGGAAGCAGTGGCAGCGTGACCGGGTCCCGCGAGCCGTGGCGGAGGGCATTGTTGGCAAGATCACAGTTCTTTGGCTCTTAAGGTTAAGACAAAGCTACCTCCCTCCCCAAGTCGAATTTTAATTCCGCCTCCACCTCCTTGATTAGGTTTCGTTCCCCTTTTTGTTACCTCCACGGCCCCTATCCATCCATGCTGTTGCCCTACCCCACCTGGACCCTAAGGACTAGGAAGGGGTCTGGTGGCTACCTGAGTTCCAGTAAAACAAACAAAAACAACAAAAAGCAGAGCCTAAGAGCCATTTATGCCTGCACTGCTTCTGCCATCTGAGCCAGCCCTTGTAGAGTCCTATTTCAACTAAAAGGACCGAGGCTTTCCCCATCCAATTGGAGCTGCGCAGCTCTGACCAATCAGAGCTGCTCTGTTCTGACCAATCAGTGACCAGGGGGCAGACACTTCTGTCCATATAAGCCAGCTCCCGGCTGGCTCAGGAGCGCACTTTCCAGGGGAGACTGGAGACTGAGCATCCCTGGCTGGAGCTGAATCACAGGAGATGTCTGGCCAGCGCAGAGTGGAGAAGGCCTGCCCTGAATGGAGCTGCCCAGCTGAAGAGGGCCTGACCCCAGGGGTGCCTCAGCCCTGCTGTTTTCACAGCCATACTGTATTACCATCAAGCTGTCTGCACTAAATAAAGTTTCCTTCTTCACCGCACCCCAAATGGGAGGTTCCTGCTGGCATTGAATTGGCATGCTAACCACCATCGGTTGATACCCATTATATAATAACTAGAGGCCTGGTGCATGAAAAATTCGTGCACGGAGGCGGGGTGGTGGTGGAGAGGGGTCCCTCAGTCCAGCCTGTCCCCTCTCACAGTCCGGGAGCCCTCAGGGGATGTCCTACTGACAGCTTAGGTGCACTCCCCGGCCTCCCTCTGCGGGAGGTGACCAGGCCGATCAGGGGAAGGCACCGCTTCCATCATCCTGCAGCTGCTGCCACTGCTGGCCGCCATGGCTGCCTGCCCTCGGCCCTTGCAGCCACTGCCGCTTTGTCCAGAAGGATGTCCAGAAGGATGTTCGGCTGTCTGGTCTAATTAGCATATTATGCTTTTATTATTATAGATTTATCTCTAATAATCTCTTTATATGCTACTCCACCAACCTTAGCCCCTCTAGACTTAGGATAGACTTTTCTTACTCATCTTTTTACCGTACAGTGTCTAACAGAGTAGGAGCTCACCAAATATTTCCCCCATGATCTCTTCTTTGTCTACTTCTCAGCTTAGATGTCATCTCCTCTAGCAATATTTCTCAGGTTCCCCAAATAATGGTCAAAGTGGCCTTTCTTTGTGTTCCCTTAGCACTCTCTACTCACTCTATGCCAACCTGTATCTTAGTCTATTTAATAGTGCATCCAATACAACCATGATGAAAGGACTGAGTTTTTTGTTTGCTTGATTGTGTTTATTTATTATTTTAACTAGAGGCCCAGTGCACAAAATTCGTGCATTCAGGAAGGGGGGGGGAGGGTCCCTCAGCCTGGCCTGTGCCCTTTCGCAGTCCAGGAGCCAGCAGTCAGACACCCTTATCACCGCCGCGGAGGCAAGCGAGGCTCCTGCCACTGCTGTTGTGCTCACCAGCCATGAGCCCGGCTTCTGGCTGAGCGATGCTCCCCCTGTGGGAGCGCACTGACCACCAGGGGGCAGCTCCTGCATTGAGCGTCTGCCACCCAGTGGTCAGTGCGCATCATAGCTACCGGTCGTTCCACTGTTGGGCTGAAACCAGCTCTCCGACATCCCCCGAGGGCTCCCGGATCACGAGAGGGTGCAGATCAGGTTGAGGGACCCCACTGGTGCATGATCAGGGCCGGGGAGGGACATGGGAAGTTGGCCAGCCAGGGAGGTACTGCAGGAGGGCTCCAGGACATGTCCGGCCTGTCTCACCAGTCCTGATTGGCTGGACAGCAGCAGCAAGCTAACCTACCGGTCGGAGCATCTGCTCCCGGGTGATCAGGTCATGTCATAGTGAGCGGTTGAGCTGCCTTAGCATATCATTAGCATATTACACTTTGATTGGTTGAACGGCTGACCAGCCAACCAGACACTTAGCATATTAGGCTTTTATGATATAGGATTGTTTTATTAAGATAAAAGGTACATACCATGAAGTGCACTCATTTCAAGTGTACAGTTCAATGGTTTTTAGTATATGTACACAAGTTGGCAACCATCACCATAGTCTTTCAAACATTTGTGTCATGCCCAAAAGAAATGTAGCAGTCACTCTCCACACTCCCTACCCCTGGTCTGGGGCAACCAACAATCTGTTTCTATACATTTGCTTATCCTGGACATTTCATATAAATAGGATCATACAATATGTGGTTTTATACAGCTGGTTTATTTCACTTAGTATTTTAATCTTTGCATTCTTGGTTTAGAAATAAATTGCTTAGCACAAAGAGGAGACTCAATGAATTTTTTATAAAATGAAAAATGATTACCGAAACTTACTCTAACACTTCCTGGAGTTAGAATTTGTGCTCAAAATAGAACTTATCTACGAGGCTTTGACAAATCATTATGTTAGAAATAGCATTATTGCTTCCAAAAACTTTCTCTAGCAAGTACCAATTGTTGCTCCCCTTGTGCCCCAAGGACTGAGCTGGGCACAAAAAAGGTAGCTGGGGGAGGTGTGAGCCACAGTTGGGCTGCCCACCTGGACTTTGGGGAGGTTTTCGGGTGCTCGGGGCAACAGGTACCAGGCCCTAAGGCTTGCAGCACAGAAGGTCTACCACACTCCAGGCCTCATCTTCCCTATGCCACACTCATCGCTCATCCCAGCAGCGGCTGATGCTCTCTCTGCCCCGCCCCTGTCAAAGCTGGAAAGGGTTTGAAGAAGTCATGCCCAGGTCTACAGCAATCATCAGGCCTTACAACTCAAGCCCTCACACAGTTACTGCAGTTTCAGGAGAGGACAAAGTAAGATAGTTTTAGTTGTGGAACTTTAGGTATCAGCTATGTAGAAATGGGGCAGTTGGAAAACATGAAGGGCATCAGATAACTTCCCAAAGGTTCTGCCATTCCCAAGAACAGAGGAGACAAGAGTGGAACCATGTGGATGGCCCCACCCAGAGTTGTCCGCTAACCATGTCCTAGAGTGCGTGGGAAGATGTCCACACACTCTAGGACATGTCTTTTGAGTGTGGATACCAGTAGAACATGGCTTCTGATCTGTAGAAATATTCCACTAACTTTCTTTTTCTACCATACTATTGTCAAATGCAATGTTAATATAGCCTCAAAATTCATTATTATTATGTCATAAATCTTCCTTTAATTCTATGTATAATAGGTACTTACAGATGCAAATCATGTTTAAATGGGAAGACATAATGGTTAAAAGAAGTATTGGCCATATTGTAGTAATTTTGCAAACAGCTGTTTCAAGTTAACAGATGTATATTCCCAGTCTTGTGTATATGAGATACAAGTTAATGTCAACAGTACATTAACAATGCAACTGAATTTAATTATGAAATTGAAAACACTACGGGTAGAGGATCACATTTTTACTGAAAAGCATAGGTAGGGAAACATCTGTTTCTGGTGAGTTTCAAATAGGTACTCTCATCTTTTATATTCACCGGTTCCATAATTTTTTGCAACAGTGGATTAACGAAAAGATTTCCCTGCATATTTTTGCTTAAAACAAGATGGCAGATACATCCTTTTGCAATTTGATTTTGCAAATGGTAATATATATGCCTTTTAAATGTGAATCTGGAAAGTGTTAAGAGGACTGACTACAAACCACGAGAAAGATACTTACTTTTGCACACAGTTGCATCTGGAATTAAGAGCAAAAGGAACGCTTCCTTGTTTTGTTACCAGATGGCTCCCCACTGTGTCCACGATTCTTTATTTTACTAGATTCTTCTGTTTGAAATCCTGTCCATTAGTGAAATCCTTGCATTAACCTCCAGGGTCTTTGAAGATGCTAATATCCTTGGAAGGTATAAATGAATTTAATCACATTATTTTTTCTCCCAACAGCTGGCTAAATTCACTGAGTAAATAAGGGGACAGACATAATTTTGAGGGGAACCCTGTTGAAAAGAAGGTTCCATTGAGAAAAAGGTGAGCCTGAGAAGCAGAGGGGCCACCATGACTGATTTACGTGCCATGTCAAGTTCACCTCTAAAGGCTGAACTTGAAAATCACAGCTGAGCAATGGACTTGGGATATAGTCTTTCTGAGAAATTGCTAAAGAAATTGGAATTACTCACCTGGGGAGGTGAGGGCTTTAGAGATGACCTGATTAAGCTACTCCTATTACCCACTGTCTTGCACTTGATCCATTCAGTTTGGTCAAAAGACCTAATAAACAGGACATTTCGTGCCCCCTCTATCGTTCCCTTTGCTGGTTCCCACCTCTGCCCACAGCAGCAGAAGATTGTGCTCTATTGCAGTGTATGCACTTTCAAGCATTAGCCCCTGCACCTGAAAGCAGGCCAGTTAAGAGTTGCCAAGGATGTAAAGCATTATTAAAGCGGAGACAGTCATCTGCTTAACTGTTGATAGAAATAAAAAGTTTGCATTCGCCTTTATTGCTAGAGGATTTGAATATAGGCACAATCTGGCTGCGATGCCAACTACCTCAAGGACTGCCTGGATTGGTTTGACCTCTCTGGTGGGCTGAGCATCCTAAGTGTTTCACCCATTCTCAGAGCTCCAGGCAGCTGCATTTTTTCAGAAAGAAAAGGGGTCGTTCAATCAAGTGCATGAGGATGGTTTTCTCCTTCTAAAGCCTCCAAACACTCTATTTCAGGTCATTTCTGTGAGAACACATGTTCAAGAAGCTTCTGACGTGAGTGGTCCCTGGACATTTAGAGGGTTAAAGAACGCTGTGCTGAAATGCCATGTGCTGAAGGTTTTTAAATGATTTTTAAAAAATCGGACTAGATATGGTTATTGTCTCTGGCCTCCAGAGAGGTAAGGTAGTTTAGAGGCCTGAGGGTAAACTATAAGATCTTCTGGCCTTTCTGCTCTTTACATGCAAATAAGAAGAATAAATGTTACCTAGACCAAGTGTGCACCTCCTTTGAATGTTGATTTCTGTGCTGCACCGAAAGATGATTGCTGGCAAAAGTTTTCTTGGGGGAACAGGATTCAAACACTTAAACCACCTACCAATCCTTAAGGTTCCAACAACAGCAGCTTTTTTGGGAGGTGGGAGGGCACTAGAATACCAGTTGGGAAGATGAGTCAGTGCTGTAGTTTTTCTATCAGGTTACAAGAAGGAAAGAAGAAAGGAAAAGAAAAAGGAAGAGGAAATAGAACATGAGAAGAATAAGGAAGAAGGGAAGAAGGGGAGGCTTAGAAAACCTAAAAAAATAGAAGAAGAAGAAGAGGAAGAAGAAGAGGAAGAAGAAGAGGAAGAAGAAGAGGAAGAAGAAGAGGAAGAAGAAGAGGAAGAAGAAGAGGAAGAAGAAGAGGAAGAAGAAGAGGAAGAAGAAGAGGAAGAAGAAGAGGAAGAAGAAGAGGAAGAAGAAGAGGAAGAAGAAGAGGAAGAAGAAGAGGAAGAAGAAGAGGAAGAAGAAGAGGAAGAAGAAGAGGAAGAAGAAGAGGAAGAAGAAGAGGAAGAAGAAGAAGAAGAAGAAGGAGGAGGAGGAGGAGGAGAGAGAGAGAGAGAGAGAGAGAGAGAAATGGTGGCAGATGTGATTTGGTGTCATAATTATCTGTCAGCCAGATGGTCTAGAATTGAACCACGACTTCAGCAAGTAGATTTTAGAGGATATGCCACAAACAGGCAACAAAGGCAAATAGTCTGTAGTTGAAAACTAAAATTTTCAGTTACCCAGAGGTGTTTGGCATTCCCACCATTAAGTAATTGCATTGCTGACAGAATACAAAGATGCTCTTAATCAGAGAGGATAATTGAAGTCACAAGAAGAAAACATCTTATTTAATACTGGCTAATGTTGTTATTTTGAAACTGCCTTTTGAAAAGGACTAATCCTTTCCTTTTCTTAGTCTTCAGAATCATGAGAGTTTTCTTATTTTAGGAATAAACCTACAACTGTAACTCAGTTGCTCATTGTATATCTCACATTTCCCAGTAATAAAAGCCGTTCTTTATTCTGACTAGTGTTCTCCATGTTGAATTTAACCCTTTAAATTATACAGTTATGCCGGTGAGCACTATATTAGATTTTAGTACAAGGCTGGCCTTACCGAAAAAAAATTATATTTAGACAGTGAATGCTAAGACCTTCCTAGCCCTCTCCTCTACTAGCATTAGCCAATAGCATCAAAACAGAAGCTGAAATAAAACCTGACCAGCTTAAGAGACAAAACATAAATACTCTGATGTTGAAGATTAGCCAACTAAATGACCCTAAGTCAGTTAGTCCTACCCACATGCTCAGATCTTCTAATTGGCTTTTAATACTCCATTCATAATCATGAGCAATAAGCAAGGATGACCAGACACCTGAGGAAAGCTTCTAAAATGACAGATAGAGGCAAAGCAAACAAAATAAAGCAACTTGGAAGAGACCAGGGAAAGAAAATTCCAAAAAAATTCATTAATATACTGTGTTAGACAGTGACCCCCAAATACATCCACATCTTTATTGGTTTTCCAGGGTTATCATAACAAAGTACCACAAGAGAAGTTGGTGAAAACAAAAGATATGTATTCTTCCCAGTTCTGGAGGTCAGAAATCTGACAAAAGGTGTCAGAAGGGCTGCACTTCCTCTGCAGGATCTAGGGAGTAATTGGTCCTTGACTCTTCCAGCTTCTGGTGTCTCCCAAAGTTCATTGTGACGTTGCTCCAATGTCTGCCTCGGATTCAGAAGATTGGTGCCTTCTTCTCCTTCTTGTATCCGTATCCTCTCCTTTTCTGTCTCTTATAAGAACTCTTGTCATTGAATTTAGGACCCACCCCTTTAATCCAGGATGATCTCCTTCAAGATTCTTAATTTAATTATATCTGTAAAAAAATGTATATGTTTCAGAAAATACAAATAGGACCACGTTTGCAGATTCTGGGTATTAGGAAGTAAACATGTGGACATGTCTTTCGGAGGACCACCACTCAACCCACCAGTGCCCTAATCCCCAGAACCTATAATATGTTACCTCAGATAGCAAAAGGGAGTTTACAGATATGATTAAGGATCTTGTGATGGGGAGATTTTCCTGGATTATCCACAAGCTTCCAATGTAATCACAAGAGTCTTTATAAAAGAAAGGCAAGAGGGTCACGGTTGATGAAGGAGAAATGACGATTGAAGCAGAGGTCCGAGGAAGGCGACCACTAGCCAAGGAGTGCAGGAAGCCTCTAGAAGCTGGGAATGGAAGTACCCACTCCAGACTGGAACAGGCCAAGGGATGTCAGGAGATACTGTCACAAGATGAAATTGATGGAACTTCTGATTCATCTCAGATTCAGGTTGGGAGTTAGATTCATGATAAAGACATAGAAACCAGGCAAATAGAGAAAAAAAAGGAAATGGAGAAAAGGAAATTAATCATAGTGCACTATCTAGCATAGCATGAATAACATTGATGTTATCCTATATAATAAAAGCCTAATATGAAAATTGTTCAACTGGGAGTTCGACTGCTCGCTATGATGTGCACTGACCACCAGGGGTTGGTGCGGAACATGGTGGGTGTCGGCGACACAGTGCTGGCAGCGGGTGGCAGTGGAGGTGCTGCAGGCTCCAATGTGCCCCGACGAGAGCGGGACAGAGGTGGGATGGTGTAGCAGGTGAGTGGGTGGCACCAGGCCAAGGCAGGTGGGAGCGGGGACCCGATCGCCCCGCAGATGGCCACCAGTGGCAGGAGGTGGGGCCACCACCCAGCTCCCAGGCGCTGAGGGAGCTGGGCAGGAGGCCTGGCCCTGATTGATCGTCCTGCAGACAGAATGATGGAACAGGTGAGGGGGCGGTGTCAGGCCATGGTGGGGTGCCAGGTGGGGCTGCAGGGCTGTGAGCCTGGGGGCGCAAGCTGGGGCCCAATCCCTGCAGGCCACCCCAAGGGACCCCACCCGTGCACGAATTCCTGCACCGGGCCTCTAGTAATAATGTAAAGACTGAATGCAGAGCTAACCCGTGTTGAGATAGCTATATTGGATACAAAAGTACATGTGTGTAGGGGGAGGTGGTGGTGAAACAAAGCAAATCCTCAACTTCCACAGTGGAAAGTCACATATAATGTCTAAACATTTTAAAAATTAAGAAGTGACCATATAAGTATGATAGTTAATAAAATTGGAGCAAAATACCAAAAGAATTCAATTAAGAGACCTGAAAGTTATTACTTCTGGGGAGAGGTCAATGGCAAGTGGGTGGGTGGGAAACTGCTGTTTTTTTGTTACAAGACTTAATAGAATTATTTAATTACTCTACATATGGTATTGTGAGAATTTTTTTAGGAGAATGTGAGTTTTTAGTTTTTATTTTTTAGGGAGAATAAAAGGGAGGGAGGAAAGAGAAACATTCGATGTAAGAGAGACACGGCGATTGGATGTCTCTTGCTCAAGCCCCTACCAGGGCTGGGAAATCTGCAAGCCAGACCCTGCAACGGAGGTACGTGCCTTTGACGGGGAATTAGACCTGTGACCTTTCAGTCCGTGGGCCAACACTCTAACCACTGAGCAACTGGCCAGTGCTACAATTGGTGCTTTTTAAGTTGTTTGAAAAGTTCCGTTGATTTGCTTTGATTAGATTACTGATGTGTACAATTTAACTATAAGAAAAAGAGGCAGAGAAAAAGTCGAAGATTGGCTGTGGGATACCGCACAAAACTAAGCCAAAAAGATAAACAATGCTACGAGAGCTTCATCTTCCTATGGGGTTCTTCTGTTTTCTCCAGCTGTGAAATATATATATCACTTTCAACTCTTCTTTTTAACTCATTTTTGAATAAAGCAAGCAATGAACAAAAATAACCCTCCATCATAAGTGTTATCAAATGACTTAAAATATCCTGAGCAAACACAGCATATTTCTTTTTATGAAAGAAATATTTGTTTTTACAAAACAAGCTATACCATGTTTTGTCTAGTCTAAAAATTTATGCACTCTATCTACAAATAATTGTGCATACTAAATGAATCAAAATATTTCTCCAGCGTTTTTATGAGCATCTATATATGTATATCGATATTATAATACACGTCTCAAATTTTTCCTACTCATTGTAAGTCTCCTGTTGATGATGCATTTTGTAATTAACCTCAGATACCTTTCTAACCTCAGATGGATCACTGTAGGCCACCCACCATGTTTCTGGGCCTCTCGCCTGAGCTGAAAATGTGTGAGGGACCATGAACTCATTTTAATGCTACCAAAGGAAACCTCAAGCAGAAACAACATAAAGCAAATAATGAGTTCTAAGGTTTAATAAAAGTAGAGGAGGACATTGATTTCAGGGACACTGAGTTTTGGTGAAATCATCCCTCTGGATTCATCTGTACCATTGAGGGCGTCATACCATGGCTTCCCAACACCTATGCTAACTGCTTCCTACACTAATGCTAGTTATCACTGCATAAGCTGCCTTTTCTCGAAATAGAGCCCGTCGCATTTGCCTCATAGTGATCCTGCCCATAGCTTCTATGAAGGTTCTCAGTCTGCCTGCCCATCTGTCTTGAGGGCTTACAACACGATATGGACAGAACGGATTAACTTCCCTTCTCTGCCCAAGGAAGTCAGGACATTCTTCTAAATGTCTGTACTCTCATTACTCTCTTCTGTGGTAAGGAAATCTGCACCCCATTCCCCACCTCCTTGCTTACGTCTCCCCTGTGGAGAAAGAGTGGCCAGTTGATCAGCCCCTGTCACCAGTGGGTACCTCAAAAGCGAGAGGGCTCCAACTTCACTCTTCATGGACCTGGACTTCCTCAAACGGAGTGAGGGCTCCTCTCCACTTCTTGTGGCCTCTCCCTAGCCTCTTCTCTGAGGTTCAGCTTTGCAGCCTGGGACTGGATCGGTATATTGGGTCAGCCTTCCTGTCTTCGATTCAGGGGGAAGGGATAGGAAACTTCACTTTGCATAACCCAGCTCTCCTAGGAAGCCTTGCACTTAATAAAGCTGATACTTTGCCCAAACTGGTTCAGCGCTCTCTCGGCATGCTTTATTCATCAGAATCCCTGGGGCAGGGAGGGGGGTGGAGTACGAAGGGTAAGATTCCAGCACTGAACCCCACCCTGGACTGCCAACAATTACTATAAAATTAAGATATGCTGAAGGCCAAATCAGTTCCTGAAGGGAAACTCCTTCCCGCCGAAGCTTGCCATAACTCAGTTAACCCACCAGGCAAACACGCCTTCCCTCCCCAAAACAGCATTAAAAAGTGGCTCCGCTGTATTTGTCTGGTGCTGGTTTCATGAGTGTGCCCCGGGGAGCCCAGACAATGCGCTGGTGCTCAAGTAGCAACTGGAATCTCTTACCCAGTCGGCTGGACTCAGGCTTTATTCTGGCATGTGGCCCAGTATATCAATATTGTGGTTTTCAGCCCATTTTGGAAGCTGCTTCACGAAGCCATGTGACAACCCCAAAAAGTTGGTCTGGCACCAGAAGTCTTCATCAGATCGTGAACTGGAGAGCCCCACGTCAGCTGTTTTTGTATTGATGCCTCCCTCCCCGTAATCATTAACAGAAGGTGAGAAGGCTGCAGTTGGAACACACCTCACACCTATTATGCAGTTTGTGTTTATGTCTCTGAACCCTCGTAAATCTCCTGGGCTCGGAGCACTTGCCCACTCACATAAAAGTGTTCTCTGGAGGGCACTCCAGTGAGAGTTTGAGTTATTAGCTCGCTCAGCACACTTACCTGGAAGGAGCACATGGAACAGCTCCAGATTTTGTCAGGAAGATTTAAGAGTATCAGCTTATTTACTGATTGAAACCCGAGCAGAAAGTGAGGCTGTGCATACTAGCCACAGCCATCTGGTGGTCCCCTTGGAACTAGTGCAAATTATGGGGCACATACTAATGCAATGTACTGGGTACGAGTCATGGCGCATTTCCAGTTGAGAAGTGGCAAGTCAGTGGATTAAGTCAGCGCTGACAGCTCTCAACTTAATGCTTCATTGATTCCCCTCATAGGAGAGATTCCTTGTCTGTTCAAACAACGATCACCCAATAATGATTGAATGTCGACTACACACTCAGACTTGTTGTAGACAATGAGGGGGACATGTTGCAAGAGAATTACTCATACTCCTTGATATGAAGGTGTTTCTAGTCGAATTGGAGATTTGTCATCTACTTGGGAGGAGAAAATAAGAAATCACTCAAGATTTCAGTCAAGAAAGTGAAAAAATTAAAGTCAAGTTTAAATGTGATTCACCTCTGTGTGACGATTGAGACATAAGTGCATGCCAGCTGGTATTTGTTGCTTGGCCAGACTTAACAAACTCCACTTTGACATGCTATCCACCCATAATGAGGACAGTAGCCAAGAGTTAAGCATATGAACAACAACCCTGAATACAAAAGCGATTTCAGCATTTGCTGATTTGGGGCATTTTATTGGCAGAAGTACATTTATTACATCACAACAATTAAGTCTAATTATGCAGACCAATAGTTAGACTAAGAAGGATACAAGAAATTCTTTCTAAATGACTTTTCCCTCAAAATGTTCCCCTTTAAAATTTCAGGTTGTTCCATTTTTGTAAAACAGTAAAAAAAGAGAAAATTTTTTTCCACTATGGACAGCCCAGAGATCACTTCAAAAATAATACTCTAAAAAAGGTAAATGCTAGGCCTTTGAAGTTGTTTCCTTGATATCTTATCAAAATTGACAATCATTCATTAATGGATGGAGTTGTGTTGTTTTACAAAATTCTGAAAACTGTTTTTGCAAAGGATGCTGAGAGGTTCAACCCTCTTCTTGTATTTCAGCCTGGTGTGTTTGCTTACTTGTGCCCTCGGGCAACAGTGACCACTCTTGTTTGTCAAGGATTGTGGTTTACTTTTATTCCTCCATTCCAAAAAGGTTGCATAATCTGTATAAATGCCACCAGAGATAAGCCACTTTCTATTAACACTTTATGAGGCATCTTCCATCTTCATTTCTAGGACAAGTAAACAAAACAGTTTCACATTGGTCGTTGTGGAAATTTTAAAAGCAAGCCAGTATCCTTTTCCAACTCCTGTTCTTTCTGTCGCTGGTATCTCCTCTGATGCTCCAAGACTATCATTCTTACGGGCTTTTCCGGCCACCAAAGGACAGCAGGACATCCAGAATGCCATTCTCTGCCCCCGCCTGAGAGCCGTGGCCACGAGCCTGAGCTCTGTTCCGCGCTGGTAGCATCCAGGTGGAATTTAAAATAGAATGGATGGGGACCCAGTTATGTGAAAAGTCACCTCTGGTCTTCTGTTCTATCATGGGAGTTAAGACCAGCTGGGGTGCTTCTGGTATCAGTTTCCAGTACATAAGTCTCTGTGATCTGCAGCAGAAATTCTTACAACAGGCCCTTAGAAGTCTCGTCCTCTGATGGACTGCCAGAGGCAGAGTCCAAGGCATATCTGTGCAGGCAGACTTTTTGCTGAGTTTCCCAGGGACTGAGAGAAAATGACCAGAAGGAACAGGCTCCTCTGGGTTCTACCACTAACACTCTACAAATGTCCTGAGTGGGAAACACGATTTATGGTCAGCCAGCTACTTATCTGGTTCACTTAGCCCAGATGATCAGAGATGACCACCGCACCGATTCAATCCCTCGAGAGAGCTCCTTCGAGTGAAAGAAATATGCTTGGACTCTGGTTCTCCTAAATGTCCTTTTCTAGAATATAGCTCCAAACACCTTAGCCCTGCTAGAAAAACAAGTTCAAATACATGTCGTCTTTGTGGAATCAAGGATGCTTTGGTAACCTGTGCCAATGTTGACTCACAGGGTGCTTTTTTAAGCAGAGCTAATCACGGTACCTGGGTTTATCACGAGATGTCATACCAGCTCTCATTTGTGAACAAGGAATGGCATGACCTCTGCCACAGTTTATGGATGTGGGCACCTGAAGCTGGCATCGCACAGTAGACATCAGGTCGTATCCTACTGGCCAGTTAATATTTTGCCCTCTTTCCAGATACGAAGTCAAAAATACTAAATAGAAAAGGGGGCTCCTGCTTGCTGCTGAAGAAGCTAACAATTTGACATGTGTAGTTGTGTCTGTGCTTGGATCTGACCCCTTATTTACTTTATTTCTCCAGTCTCAATAAAGAGCACAAGCCTCACCAGTGATAGTAGAGATGAACCACTGTATATATTTTTTAAAATATATTTTATTGATTTTTTTTACAGAGAGGAAGGGAGAGGGATAGAGAGTCAGAAACATCGATGAGAGAGAAACATCAATCAGCTGCCTCCATGTTAATTCATTCAAGAAGGTTTAAATCAATGCCTGGCACAGAGAGCATTTAATAAATACCATTGGTGTTTCTTTGGCTCTATGAACTTTTTTTTTTTTAAATATATTTTATTGATTTTTTACAGAGAGGAAGGGAGAGGGATAGAGAGTTAGAAACATCGATGAGAGAGAAACATCGATCAGCTGCCTCCTACACACCCCGTACTGGGGATGTGCCCGCAACCCAGGTACATGCCCTTGACCGGAATCGAACCTGGGACCCTTCAGTCCGCAGGCCGATGCTCTATCCACTGAGCCAAACCGGTTTGGGCGAACCACTGTATATTAAAAGATTTTGAAAGAGCTCCTCACTTTCATGGTCCAGGATAAATACAATATCTGTAACGTCACATTTGCTTTTGTCCTCTAAATAAAATGTCATATGACCTGACCATATTATAATATACTTTGAAGTCCAACCATTTAAAAAGGTTTCTGCAATTAAAATAATTTATTTTCATTGAAACCCAAAAGCAAAAGTGGAACCGAAGATAAAAGATGGGGGCAGGAAAATGTTAGCCTGTGCCACCTGAGAACTGGGTCCCTCTCACAGGTAGACAAACGCTTGTCAATGCCTAGACTTTACTCTTCCTAGGAGTGCAAAGCCACTAGCTAATGCAGCCCTCCCCACCCCCACCGAGAGAGAGAGAGAGAGAGAGAGAGAGAGAGAGAGAGAGAGAGAAAGAAACAGCTCTCTGTGAGCTGATGCTTACTGTGGGATGCAACGTTTCTAAGCTTCAGGTGCCTATATCTACGGGAACTCCGTTAGAGATTCAGAACTGGAAGGAAGTTTTTGATCATATTACAGATGAGGCAACTAAGGGTCAAAATTGAAATTAATTGCCCCCCAAGACATCCCAGGGCTCTTCCCCCTGGTCCTCTCAGCTCTCAGCCCACAGAAAGTAGTTGGGGGGGTGGGGGAGCGGAGGGAATGGAAGGGCATACATGAAACCGCCATCTGCCTGAGGGAGACCTCCTCAGGAGACCCACCCTGGCTGTGGACTCCACTACCATTTAGCTCAGTGTTATCCCTCACTTTTTAACTCACAATAGAGGCTCAATATATATTAAATGAAAATATATGCATTTGGTTTATTATCAGGAAACAGAAGACTGATGGAGCTATCTTGAACTGTGATGTAAAGAACCATGGGATGCAAAAGAGCAATTT